>NW_019272034.1:2475050-2584273 GCF_002738345.1 Cucurbita maxima | reverse complement strand
TTTTTTTTTTTTTTTTTTTTTTTTTTTTTTTTTTTTTTTTTTTTTTTTTTTTTTTTTTTGCGCTTTCGAGTTTGTTGACGGATATACGATTTTGATGCTCTCTGTGAATGAGCTTCCTCCATTGGTTCGGCTCATGGAGGAGGAGGAGCTATTTTCGTTCTGCATGTTCCGTTGGAGTTTCCTAGGGTTTCAGAGAAGACTTGGAGTAGAAGGATGATCGAGGCTAGTGGTGCGGACGAGTAGAGCGGGCTAGGAAAGTATAGGTTGAAGGTAGAGTTTTACGTGTGAGCTTCATTAGGCTATCATTATTTGTAATATAATAATAAATAGTTTAGAGTGGGGGGTTTCCATTGGTGAAGGTTTTACCGACACTGTGTGGGATTCCGCACTGTTCATCTAGCGTTGTGGATAATTATTGCCTAGTTATCGCGACTTCAGAGGTAGAGGGGTAGATTTTACCAGACTCAATAAGAGAGAGAGGGAGAGAGCAACATGAGAGCTATCTTATTGAATTCAGATTTGTGACCGTTTAACGTACGCTTCTCTCTTTCTCTAATTTGAGCCCTAGTCTTTCTTAAGTTTGATTTTATCTTTTCTCGTGTTGTGCTGCCGTTTCTCCCTGGGTTTCTCGCTTTTTTTTTTTTCTTTCCTTTCATGATTTTGGAGTTTCGAGTACATTTGATGGATTGTATATGGGTAATGTCTTGCAGGTTTAGAGATTTTCAACTTCAACTTGGTTGCAGGCTCTGATGGTAACCATGATGATGTTTGTTTGGGTTTCTCGTAATATGGTGTATTAACGTTGGGAAATTTGGGGGACTTAAGCAATTTTATGTGGTGTTAGTGATATTGTGGATATTGGAAAAATTAGGTGGATGGAACATTGTTATGGGTTTGAACAGCATGTTGCTCAACAAAGCCGGCGTGATAAGCTAAGAGTTCCGCAGAATTATTTGCGAGTAGTGGGGGAATTATCCAGTAACTCTGGCGAACAATTGGGTTTTCAGAACTCGGAGCATTCGGGGCTTGATCTGGATCTTGTTCGAATTCAAAGTTTTAATAAGAACGCGATTTTGCCTCATGATTTGTCTTCTTTTCCGGCAGAGATGATTAATTTTTCAAGGGATTCCAACGTTTTATCGGACCAAAGGCACATAATGTTGCGTCAAGAGCCAGAAGACCCTGGTCAATGCAGTAGGCAAATTCTGGCAGATGCTTCGTTGGGTTCTTTTGCCAACTCTTTGTTGAAAGCCTCTGGCGAAATTATGAATAATTCTTTGGGAGATTGGGTGGTGAACTGTGGAAGTAATTCTTTGGGAGGTGAAATGTTGAATGAGGAAGTAACGGATTCTACTGTATATTCACTGAAGCCAACTTGCATTGGATTCCAAACTTCAACCTCTTTTAACAATCCATCCAACGAAACATTCATTCAGGATGGACAAAAGCGTATAGCAGGAGAATTGCATTTGCCTCCAATTTACCAAAATAGTCTTCAGGGTGTTACTTCAGCCTCTATTGGAACTCAGGACATGGAAATGACTTCCATCGTGCAGCATAATTTCACTGAAATTAACCAAACTGGTTCTTGTGAAGGCAGTGGAAATGAGCTTGCTCTTCTTCCTGTGTACAGGGATCAGCCGAATGTGTTGCCTTATGACAGTACTGGTTCTTGGACAGATAGAACTTTCTATAACTGCCGCAGCTGGACTGGCGATTTGGGTTCAATTGCAAGAAAAACTGGTGAAGAATTGAGAACTTTTATGAGTGATTCCAATCCACAAGGTCTATCTCTGTCGCTTTCTTCGAATCCGCCATCTAAATTGCCCACCGCCCAGTTCGAAGAATCAGAGGAATTACAGGAAAATATGACCGTGTTGAAAAATCCCCAAGAATCCAAAGCAGGCAAATCTGAGAATTTTTGTAGATTACCAAACCCAACATCTATTGGCAATAAAAATCATGGGAAATCTCTTCAAGACGCGATGGGAGCTCCTATGAACACATATAGAAACACAGGTCCTCTTGGTCCCTTTACTGGTTATGCGACCATTTTAAAGAGTTCAAAATTCTTGAAGCCAGCCCAACTATTGTTGGACGAATTTTTTGGCTCGAATGGTCAAAAGTTTGTCCAACCATATGAAGTATTTGAGAAGACATCTGGGGAAGTTGGTGCCTCAGCGGTCCATAGTGCATTTAGAAACGAGGTTGTTAAAGAGAATAGTTCATGTGCTGAAGCCTCTACGTTCTGTGGTTCGAACGAGACAAATGTTAGTGGAGTTGGGAGCATCTCTACTGAACCTCATCAACCAGAGTATCAGCAAAAGAAAGCGAAACTTCTATATATCCTAGAGGAGGTTCGTTGCATTAGAACACTTGATTATAACTTGATCTATTTGTTCAGTTTTAGTTTTGATCTAATGCATTTTTTTTAGTTTCTTAGTGCTCATTTTATTGCTAAATGGCGAATGGCTGAAGCTGTTTTGCCATTGTTGGCGCGGTCTGAATGTATTGGCCAACATCTTCCTGTTATTTTCCACCCATATATTGATTCCTTAACGTAGTTAAATCAATAGAAAATTTTCCACTTTTTGTGTTCTAGACTGTAATATAATTTTGTATTACTGCAACTTGCAAGTCAAGATTAAAGTTTATAGATTGCTTTTTTTCCTTTTTCACTTCTAGTAACATCTACAATGTATTTTCCATCGTATTAAAAGGTTTGCAGAAGATACAAACAATATCATCAGCAAATGCAAATGGTAGTCTCATCCTTTGAATCAGTAGCTGGTCTTAGTTCTGCCACACCCTATATTTCCCTGGCGCTCAAGACAGTCTCTAGGCACTTCCGCTGTCTGAAGAACGCCATCTCAGAACAATTGAAGTATCTGAGGAAGGTATTAGGTGAGGATTTGTCATCCCCCTCCGCCGGGACAAGCGGCAGCAAAGGTGATGCAAATTCGGCTAGGTTGAAATACATGGAACAGAGCTTCCAAAAGCAAAAATCTGGCATGGTCAATATGGGATTCCTCGAATCCCAACATGTGTGGAGGCCGCAGAGAGGTCTTCCAGAACGTGCTGTGGCAATTCTTAGAGCCTGGCTCTTTGAGCATTTTCTTCACCCGTAAGTTTTCTCTTAGATTACTACTTCAGGGCTGACTTGAGAAGTTTCTAACTTCAAGTTATTTGATTACTTCTCTGTATCTTCTGTTTTTTCCAGGTACCCCACAGACACAGATAAGCACATGTTAGCCACTCAAACAGGCCTGTCTCGTAATCAGGTAGGGTCAACTCTTGGTTATCACTTGTTAGTACTTTATCAATTATCGATTTCTTATCTAATCAATAATTATTCGTGGGGCTATAACTCTTTATTTTCATTATTAGACTTCTTTTTGGTGGAAGGTGGTGTTTAATTTAGTTGTTAGTATAGTTTGTTTTGCCATTTTGCTTTCTTCTGCTTGCTCTGTAGCATTAAGTAGGATGCCGTTGCCCTTCCTCAAATTATTGGTATATGAGATCAAAATGTGCAGCTTTTCACCTTGCAATTATCGTTTAAATACAAGTATTGCTTGATATCACATACTGTCATGGTGTCGATTGGATGATGATTACAATGTGACCACATAATTCAGGTGTCAAATTGGTTCATAAATGCTCGAGTGCGAGTGTGGAAGCCAATGGTTGAAGAGATACACATGCTGGAAACTAAGGGCATGGCCGAAATGAACAACAAAAGCCATGGTACGAAAGATGGTAGTTCTACAATAGAAAACACAGCCGGTTGGATCAGTAGTGAACAACAGCCTCTTAAAAACCATGGTGTTGCAAATGAAATTGCCAGTCATCATCTGCAGTGCTTGGGGGTGGATTCCTCAAGTGGCGATAGAAATGGAGTAGGCAGTAGCAACCAACAGTGTGATCAAGACAAACAATCCAAATTGGACCAAGGGATTCAGTCCAACATGGAAGGGGAATTGATGGGGTTCATGCCATATCGAGCCCGTCCGGCTGAGGTTGGAGGGCTTGGATCTGTCTCTCTAACATTAGGACTACACCACCGAGTTGAGAGTGCCCACCATCAACAGCAGCATCACCAAATGCAGCAACAAGATGACCAACTAATACGCCACTATGGAGGCCAAATGGTCCATGATTTTGTGGGGTAATTTGGCTCACCAATTTCTTTTAATGATAAAAGCTCAGGACCAAGCATTGGCAAAGAATTGGTTGATGATGCCATCGTTTAACATATTTCTGTTCCATTATCACTAACAAATCAGCCCACAAAACTCCATTGGTTTCAAAAATGGAAATTTGGGATAGACATTATCTATCACTGTGGTTTGATGGGGGACATGTATGAATTCTACATATTTGGTTGAATGCTGGAAAAGTGTAACTTTAGAAAAGTTGGATTTTTAAATGAAACTTTACTTCGTTAAGTAAATAGTATTGAAATTAGAAGAATTGACATTCGAAGAAGAATTATTAATATTTTATCTATGGAGTTATCTTTATTTCTAAATGAAATTGGAACTAGAATCACGAGCACATGATCGATGGTTCAGAAAGAAGGGACAGACCAGAGTCCATAGCCAGCTCTCCATATTACAGGTATCTATTTCACAATCTTTATGACTATTATTGATGATTGTGTTTGTGTGAAACCCAACAGATAGAAAGCTGCAGCAGAAGTTGATTTTGAAAGAACAATGCAGCACCGTTTCCAAAGGGACGTCCTACCACAATCAGAGGCCATTGCTGATGATTTCCGCAGCTCTAATTGAATATATTCTCTCCAGCTTTCTGTAAGTCTCTACTTTGTACATTCCATCTTTTCCAATGCTACTGCCTGTGCCTGCCTGTCTCTTCGCTGCATGATTGACACAGAAAACTGAAGGGTTGAGCAACCCTATGTGTCTTGAGAATAATTTTTGTACTTTCAACTGTTTCTGGATTTTACTGCCCATTATAACTACTGTTTCTTCTGATTTATTTTCTTTCTTTTGGAATTTATTGTTTGTTTTAGCCATGGTGAGTCAGTGACTGTTAAGTACAACTACAACTTCTGAATTTTGTAAAAGTAAGTCTTTTCTTTTCAATGATTTTTTTTTAAATTGATCATGTTGCTCCATAGTTTTTCCATTAATGAAAATTTGGGCTTTCTTTTCTTTTGTTTGTTTATTTTTAAAGCCTTTAGGAATTGGATGTTACACATATTATGCTGATCTAAGTATGATGCTGTGTTGAAAAAAAGTTCTTTCTTCTTACTTGGGATACTCATTCATATCTTTGAATCCCAAAAAAGGAGCTTAATTCATATTGGGAAACTTGAATGAAATACACAAGAGTTTGACGTAAAGTGAAATGTAACTGAGCAAAACAACTAAAAACAAAAACTTTAGAACAAAAATAAAACGCCTATGCTTGCTTTTCATTTCATTTATCTAACTTTGATTCAACATTTTAAGAATCTTATACTTTTCTTCTTTTGGATCTAGTGGCACGTGACTTTTGAGAGGCTAACTCCAACTTCACGTCGAGGCCGAGAGGTTGGATTTGATTAGTTCGATTTGAAATTTGTTATTTAAAATATTTTTTTCGAAAAAGTGGTTTGATGTAAAATACATATGGTCAACAACTAAAGCCATATATCCAATGAGTTTATGGTTACCCTTGTAATTGTGACATTAAATAGATTGTGATTGTGGGTTGAGTCACAAAAGCAAAGGTAGGCATAAGGGGTCATAATTTAAGTAGCAACCTTTGGCAACGCTTTATACCACCTATGTTCCGACCAATTAGCTGCCAATGTGGCCTTTCCTTTCCCTATTCACAATGCATGTTGATATCACAACACATTATACATTATACCTTAAATTTATTCATTTACAAATAATCATTAAAAGATCCTACTTGTTCTTCAAACCTTTCATCAATTATATCACCCATTTTTTGTCCAATTATACTGCTTCCTCATGTGTGTGGTTTCTTACTACAAATCTACCAAAACAAAATAAATCTAGCCTTTAAAAAAGTCATTTTTATTTGCTTTTCTATGGATCAGTTTCAACTTTAAACCATTTCTTTGCCAACCATTGAAAGCCTCCTTGTACTTGCTTGCGATTTTGTTCCTTCATTTCGTTTCTCATTCGTTGTTTGCTATTCGTGTTTGCTCTTTTCCATTGCAATGTTATAGTTTGATAACTCAGGAGGTCATCAAACATAGAATTACTATGGAGTTGTTATGATCGAGCCAAAAAAAGAAAAAGATCACCTTGTTGGTATATGTAATAATTTTCAATTCTTTCAAGCATTTCTTAGTCATTCCATCCTCTACGAATGTGGTCCTAGTTCATTCATGTAACTCTTCTTTTACTCGGATGATTCTAGTGTAAATGAGTATGGTTTGTTCCTATATTTTTAGAAACAAAATCCGAACACACTAAATTACTTACAAAATATCTCATACAAATATCATAATCAAACTTGTATCCAACATAAAACATGCAAAACTCGACCACAAACGCATAAAAATACACCTAAACGAAACCTTTAGCATACATCCCATGAGGCATATTCTAGGCCAAGGACGTTTTGTTTCAAACACACAATAAAAAATGAAAATAAGAGTCAAAACAAAGAGCCAAGAAGGGTTTTAGCCACCACCATTATCACTCCCACCATAGTTATTGAAAGCATCTCTTGGGATAAAATGATGGTTCTTCCGACCACTTTGATCTGGATAACGACCAACATGGCCAGCCTTGCCATCTTCATTCAGCCGCCATTTTAGTTGCTTTGCATCAGCTGCAGGCAAGCAAGAGGAGCTCAAAATAAGCAAAACCCCAATAGCAAACCCAATCACCAATACGTTTCTTCTCATATTTTTCACAAAATCTTTGGCTTTGAAGCTCTGTTTTGCTTCAAAAATGGAATTGGAAAGACATTTTGTGAAGGTTTTGGAGTTATAACTTAGACAAAACTAAGTGGTTTCCCCATATTGCTTTAAAAAGTTTGTCTTTTCAAATCCATTTTAATGATGGAGTTTATGGAATAAATAGGAGAATTCCACCATGTATTCATCTTTTTAAATAGGAGAATTCCACTAATAAGTTTAATATATATTATTAAGTATAAATATAATTAGGATAAATTAGGTTTTTTATATTCTCCGAGTCCCTCCTGACATGGTCACATTATTCATTTCTCGCATTTAAAGAGTGAAGAATCCCCACAAATCAATACGAGTTCTTCCAACATGTTTTATCTTTACTCACATACATCTTAGAAAAATTTCTAGGAGGGCACCCAACATAGAAAAATAATATAGAGTGGTATGTTATGTTAATGATGTAATAACATAGTTATTAATCACTCATAAAAGCTAAAGACTTCGAACATGTAAATAACTCAAAGAACAAAGACAAATTAAACATTAGGAAGTCCCTCAGCTATCAACCAATGCACCCAAACAAGTTCAAATCAACAACATAGAGAGAAATTCAGCTATGTTTGAATACAAAATGCGACTATGAAAAACGAATATTCGTGTTCAAATATATTTTCTAATTCGAGGAAATTTGTGTAACTTATGCAATCATGAATATTTAAGAATTTGATCGAATGTGGTTTACACGTAGTATGATATCTATGCCAATATAGTTTAATCGTAATTATAATTGACATTTATTATTTTTATTTTTGTTGAGATTGAAGGTTGAAATTCTTGTAATTGCATTTGTTGTACTAAAATAAATATAATAGTTAATGTAATTGATAGGGGTGTTTGTGAGTTGAGTTGAGTCGAATTGCGTCTAGTCGAGTTGTGACATTTTTTAGGTCCAATCCAATTTTTTTTTGTGGGTTCGTTGTTTCGAGTTACCGAGTAAAGTAAATTTATGTATATACAATTGTATTCTAAGAAAAATTGTATTTTTAAACTTAACAATAAATTCGATGCAAAATTCTATTCCTGAAAATTATAAATACTCCTTTTCGTCAATCTTTGGTTGAGTACATGTTCCTATCCAATTTTTAGGTGAGAAAAAATAAAAAATTATCTTATTCCATCAATATCTCGTTAAGATCTGATCGAACCCAAATACGAGAGAGCTCGAAGAACAAAAAGAATCGAAATATAAAGTAATATATAGCATATAAAACAACTCTATAAACCATAACGTAAATACACATGGTGCATGCACCATCCTTCATTATTAACCTACAGATATATATTACATACCAAACATCCTCGTTAGATACCATCTTTCTAAGCTAACCCTAGCCAGCCAGAAAAATGGGTATTAAACTTATACAAAACATGAACAAAAACATACATGCATAAACAAACATATACATATATATATATATATATATATATATATATATATATATATATATGTTGAGAAAAGAAGCACTATTCCCTTGTCTCCTTTCTGTTGCTCCAACAATTATAGTCACTTCTATAGCATCCATGGTGATTGTATTCATTAGTTTCATAGTGCTTTTTGGCTTCCAAGTTTTGGTTCTCATCCCTTTGTTCTTGCAACTTCAAGTGCCTTCCATCAGCAACAAACAAAGTGTTGATAATCATAAACACCATCACTACGCCAACCGCTACACGTCTCATCTTCATCCTCTCAGCTGCAAAAAAGAATCACACAAAGTTTAAAGCTTTATGGGTTCTGCATGAATTGTAATCAAAAGAAGGGGAAAACAATGAATAATTTACTATTTTGAAGCATGCCTTTGAGAGTGAATGTTTGTGTTGGTGAAGGAACGAGTGTTTGTATTGCTTTATATGAGTTCTTTTTAGTGGCAAAGGTTAAGTGGGTCGGCCACAAATCTTAGGATTTGTCTTTTGAAATTGATTTGAATGATTGAGTTGAGAAAATTTTGTGTTTTTCATCTGTGTTCATAGTTGAGTTCCTGTGAAATTACTCATCCCGGAAATTATACATTGTTGTTTTGATCTTTGTTCATCACAATTGGGTTTAAATGAGAGACCATAGATTTAGAATTTGTGTTTTGTAACACCCATCTAAATTGTGTCTTCTTTGGGTTTTTCCTTTCGGGCTTCCCCTCAAAGCTTTAAAACGCTCCCACACCCTTATAAATGGTGTTTTGTTCTCCTCCCCAACCAATGTGGGACATCACAATCCACCTCCTTTCGGGGCCCAACGTCCTCGCTGGCACTTGTTCCTTTCTCCAATCGATGTGGGACTGCCACCAAATCCACCCCCCTTCGGAGTCCAGCGTCCTTACTGGCACATTGCCTCATGTCTACCCCCTTCAGGGAACAATCAGAAGGCTAACAACATCATCCGGTGTCTAGCTCTGATACTATTTGTAACGGCCCAGATTCACCGTTAGCATATATTGTCCTCTTTGGGCTTTCCCTCAAGGCTTTAAAACGCGTCTACTAGATGAAGTTTTCCACGCCCTTATAAATAGTATTTTGTTCTCCTCCCCAACCAATGTGGGACATCACATTTGTGCATTGTGATTCCAACATTCCCGGTAGGAACTAGGAAGATGTTCCATGGTTACTGTAGCATCCGAGTAAAGGAAGAGTACATGAATAAACTGATATTACATTCGAATGAGAGCGATCCTGAGAATAGAATGGTTAAGAAAAACCTAAAAAAAATTGAAAGTCACATCCCTATACCTATACAAACAAGGTGTACTTTCCTTTTCTTTTATGTGGCTTAATCATAAGAATTCTATAGTTAAACGTGTTTTGCTCAAAGTAGAGGATAAGTCGCAAATTAACTTCCAAATACCAAAAGCCCGATAACTTGCAAGAAACAATAAAACATACGACCACTCAAATACAAGAAAGAAACACGGTTTTCCTCTCAAAATAACACGATATCACACCAATGAACTAACTTACTAACCCTACGAATCAAGGTAACTGATAAACAAGTGACAATAATTTGAACACTTTGTAATCCTATGAAAAGAATAGTATAAATGTAGGGGTAATGTCGTGATTAAAGTGAAAGAATGTCGGAGGTGCGTCCAACATGGTTGTCGTGCATCATCGTTGGCTACAATGATAGGCGCTATTAAAAGAGGGAAGCGAACGTGGGGTGCCAAATCATTATTGGTGACCCAATTAGCTCTAATGGATTTGATATCAATGCCACTATAAATAGCAAAAATCGGGTACAAACTCTAAACCCTAAACCCTAAACCCTAAACCACTGCTTTTTTTCATCCGGTTTTGCTTTTTAATGCCATGTGTTGTGAGAAAAATAATTCATAAAGGGTCGAGTAAAAACGGGAGATTATAAGATTCCTCGAACTTGAGTTACAATCTAATCCTTCAAAACTTTATATTTGTTAGGACTCGCACATCATGATATAAATTGTAACGATCCATGTTCAGGAGTCGAAATTTGGATTCAGCACTTGATGGCCCGACATTACCTTAGATCCCCTGCAACACAGTCACGTTACTTACTCTTCACTTCTTAAGAGTGAAGACTATTCTCACCGACCAACATGAGTCCTTCCAGCATACTTTGTTCTCACTCACATGCATTCTAGGAAAATTCATCTGGAGGTCCCCAACATAGAATTGCTTCAAGTAAAACACGTTTAACCATGAAGCTCTTATGATTGAGCTACCGAAAAGAAAAGTGTAACTTGTAGGTGTAGGTAGTAACTTTTATTTTTTTTAAAGTTTTTTTAGTCATTCTATCGTTAATATCACTCTCGTCACATATGGTCTCCGACGATACTAAAGACAGTTGAGGTTTTTCGAGTCCTTTATCGTTCATAAAAGTTATTTAAAGTGAGTCGCTACTCATATGTTGTGATGACACTTTCTCAGATAATCTTTTTAGTATTGTAAAGTGTAGAGTCGATATCTCATCCATAAGAGTTGATGAAAAGAGGATGCTTCTTTTTCCAAGTTGAAGACACGTCTAGCTGGTTAGTGGTTTTGAAATTTGCTCAAGTTGACATATTGGTTGACTTCATAAAGTCTTAAAAGAACAACTTTGATCAATTGCTTTCAAGATGATATGTCCTAAGATATAATATCATAGCCTACGCTATTGACATACATAAACAATTGTTTCTGAACTATTTTTGTAACAACTCAAATTCACTACTGATAGATATTGTTCATTTTGACCCGTTACGTATCGTTGTTAGCCTCACGATCTCGCTTGCATGCCGCTAATGTCTAGCTCTGATACCATTTGTAACAGCCCAAACTTACTGTTAACAGATATTGTCCGCTTTAGTCCATTATGTATCGACGTCAACCTCACGATTTTAAAACGTATCTGTTAGGGAGAGTTTTCCATATTCTTAGAAAGATTGTTTTGTTCTTCAATATTTAAATTCTTAAAAAGAGAGCAATAGAATGTAGAAAATATTCCAAGATTCAAATAATTGTGGGTTTTAGAGTGATGTGTGAGTATTTTCCACTGAATGAGGCAGGCTTAAGTGGGGGTGTCTGTACACATTCAAAAAGGAATTACCTTTTGATATCATTAAGTATGGAATGTAATTTACGTAAATGAATCAGACAACATTCGAACTTCGAACTAGGGTAATCTTTAGAATATGGTATTCAAAATATATTTACCAGAAATGATAGTTACTATCAATATTAGTCTCTAATTTATTTCGGTTACTCGAGCAATCCACATCTCTTCTAGGATACCCATGGTGAGTCTGTTCTCTCATTCCCTGGAAGCTGCTGCTCGAGTTTATTGGCCAGCCGTCCGACCCTTGTATGCGACGTCCCTTCAATTAGCACGGTCGAGCTAATCAGCACATAACTTTGTTCCATTGAGATATTAACTTCCTAAATCTTTTCTCTATTGAGCTGGTGGACTGTTTATATAGCACATAACTGGCCATTCTTAATTGGGGTTTTTTTGTTCTGCATCAAATCAGGCAAAGATTAAGTGGGTTGCCCCCAAATTCTTAAAGAAATATTTAAAAATGGATTGAAATGATGAACATGAAGAATAGTTGTATCATTTTTGGTGAAATAGAAGGCTTAGGGTTAAAGTTGAGTACACTTGGTTAGCTCCGTAGTGTTGAGCACAGGTGGTTGCCTTGTAACGATCATGGTATATGACATCTAGAATATCTTGGTAGGGCTATCAAAATCTAAGCCACATTATGGTTTAGGGCGAGTGGTTTTTGAAGAGGTGAAAAGTGCTTTAATGAGTGCCTATGTATTAAGGAATGATCCATACTAGTCGAGTTTTAGCATGCATCGACGGTTCTTAACCCTTTTTCCAATGACGTTATAACACGTAAAAAGAGATAAGTTTTTTCGATGTGATTCGTGTCATTGTGAGTTCTTAACATTTCTCAACATTGCAGCTTTAACGACGCGGGGGGAGGTGTGAAATTCTCGACAGGATATGTTTTGCAGACACTGGGCATGTGAGATTCTACATTGATTGAAGAGAAGAATCAAACATTCATTGTAAGGGTATGAAAACTTTTTCTTAGTAGACGTGTTTTAAATTCGTGAGACCGACAACGATACGTAACAGGTAAAAGCAGATAATATTTATTACCAGTGAGTTTTGGCTGTTACAAATGGTATGAGAGCTAGATAACGGATGGTATGTTAGCGAGGAAGTTGGGTCCCCAAGGGGGTGGATTGTGAGATACTACATCAGTTGGAGAGAGAAAGAATCATTGCTTGCAAATGTGTAAAAAATCTCTCCTTAGGAGACACGTTTTAAAACCGTGAGGCTGACGGCAATATGTAGCATGACAAAACAGACAATATTTGCTAGCGATGAGTTTAGGATTTTGCCCACACATTTTGGGCTTCTATCCCGGAGTTCTCAAATCATTGTTTAGCTACAAATCTAGCACTATAACAACATATAGATCCATTTGGCTTATATTTTGTAAAAAAAAAACCCATTTACAACCAACGACATTTACGAGGGAAACGAACCGATATCCATTTTGGCTTATTGACCGATTGCTGCAATGTTACATTCGAGTAAAAAATAAAGTATATGAATGAACTCATATCACATTTGAACGAGAGTGATCCTGTGTCACGATCCGATTTTTTAGGCTTCGAAACTCTGGATTGTGACCCAAAGAAGAAATCGAAAAGAAAAGAAAAAAAATAAAAATAAAGAATTTAAAAGAAAAGAAGAATAATAAAAGATGCAAATCCATTAAAGACTTAAAACCAAAGAAAGAGAAGTTAAATTTCAAATGATAGAAGGTGTGTACAAATTTTAAAATAGGAAACACAAATATGAAAGGAATACACAAAGACTCCAAAAGACCAAAAATGGACTGACGTTTCGGAACGACCCCCTGTGACCATACAGCTTTCGAACGCTCCTCCACCTCGATTGACATGTGAAAAAAAGGTAGAAAGGAATGAGTATAAAAATTATACTCAATAAGCCACCTACTTGTAGGCTCTCATCGCATCCTAAACTTAACAGAAATCTCACGGTCTTCTAATTGGCTAAAGAACGCATGGTTCTAGTTTTAGTCCCTTTGGGACTCGCTGGACTTGCTCTTTGGAGTTTCACTGGCTCTCCATCCTTTCATTTGATATCCAAGAGTTCCTTATGCTAAGCTGGACTGACCGATATCTCTCCACGAGGCGCAACCTTTACATGGCTAATTGAGACTACATGTTATCTTGCCTAGGAGTGTGTTGAATACCTCCTAAACCCATAATAGTTCTCGGCTAAAATCTTTGCATTTGACCAAAATTACAGCTAGTTTCCTTCATGAATCTTCTGCAAAATTCCTATATCAAAATTTCAAACCTTGATTCACAACCGAGAGTTCTAGATTTGAGAAAAACATTTTGGACCCTTAGTGGCTAGAGGGGAAAAATTACCTATTTGCCCCTTTGTGACTTTAACTTTTTTTCTTTTTCTTTTTTTTCCTCGAGTGCTACATCCTATAACCATTCATATCATAATCAACTCAAATCAATTAACATCCAAAGTTTAATACAACAAGAATTCTTTTATTATTGAGTATATTATTATAAATTTCATAACCATGTGTTAACATATAAAAAAATAAAGATATGGCATGATAGCCATGGTGTTTGGAATGAAAAATACAATAAATATTTATTCCATGCAGTAATTGCAATCAATTTTCCTCCATTAGTTTTTTATTCGAAGTTGAATCTTTCGATCATTGAGAGGTTGCAGAGGTCTTGCATTAGTGTCCGAGTCCTGCACATATAAATGATACATTAGACAAAATCCAAAGAACAAAAAAAAAAAAAAACATTATCGTATGAAAAACAATCACACTTACATCATGAACAGCCACTCGAAGCAACTTCACTTGTTCGGGTGCAACCGTCCTAATCTGAAAAAATATACGATAGTGTTCATTTAACCATAGAAAATACAATTTCGAGTAAAATTGAGACCAAAAACATAGAAGTTCAATTAAAAAATACCTCTCTCACTATCGTCCAAAGGACATTTTGAGAACAGGGAGGAACAGTAAGAGAGCCGATATACCGATAATATAAACTGCTTTGCATCTTTAACAACGATGGATCGATCACATTCAATTCATCGTATTCCCTTGAATTCGATATATCTTCCAAATACTCTTCCAACTAAAAAAAAAAAAAAAAACGGGAAATGAGTTCCAAAGAGAAACGCGTAGAAGAACAAATCCTAACTATGAAACAATGGTTAAGGTTTTGAGGGTTACTTTGGACAAGAAATGGTCTGGTCGTCCGATGTTGTAGAGAAGTCCAATGACAGCAACTTTTCCAGTTTGGCTTTGGTGCACCAAATGAGCTTCTAAGGCAAACCTTCTTCCATTGATGGTGTGCTCAGAGGGCGAGTGCCAATGACATTGTCTTAGAAAATATCGAGTTCCATTGACATTTATAGATCCAGCTCCACCACTCCATTTCAGCTGCAACCATCACAACAAGTAGTTCAAATTAGGTTAGATTACATAAAATTTTATCGTATCATTCTCGAGGTATAAAATTAGATCAAATTAGCGTTTGTTCTCCATCGTAAACCTAATTGTAAATTATCATATAACGTAAAAGTGTTCGTGGGTTGGGTCGGGTCGAACCGAGACATATTCAATTCAACCTAACCATACAATTTTTTGGGTTGGTGTGGTTCGAGTTGTTCGAGTCATTAATCAACCCAATTTATAAAAAAAAATTATTTATTCGAACCAAACCCAACTCAAATCGAACAAATTGGGTTGGATTGATCATGGTTTAATATATCTAAGCCAAAAATCAATAGGAAGAGGTTTCCACGCACTTATACGGAATGTTTTGTTCTCCTCTCCAACCGATGTGGGATCTCACAATCCACTCTCTTTGGGGTCATCGTCCTCGCAGGCACATCGCCCCCGGTGTCTAGCTCTTATATCATTTGTAACATCGAAGCTCAAGATAGCATATATTGTTCTCTTTGGCTTTCTCTTATGGGTTTCACCTCAAGATTTTAAAACTCAACTACTAGAAGAGGTTTCCACAGTCTTATAAGAAACGTTTTGTTTCCCACTACAACTGACATGAGATGTCACGAAAATGAAAGAAAATATTATTTTGGTTACCATGATATCGTGACCTCTGTTCTTGAGAGTTGCATTGGAGGGTTTATAGTCGATCTTGAGGTTCGTAAAATGGGACACAATTCGGACTCTCTTGTGCAACAAATCAATAGGAGATTGCATCAATCCAGTCTTACAGCCATGCCATTCTCGTTTAAGATCTCCCCAATGAGTAGGCCCTCTATCTCCTTCAGCGTCATAATCAAACTCCTTCTGATCTTCTGCTCCCAATCAAAAAAAACAAAACAAAATAGATTAACTTTTATGTGACGTCATGAATTCATAGATGTGTATAACGAGGATTACATTTTAAGAAATTATAGATCTGGTGTAAAAACAAGGAAATCAGTAGATTATCCTACGTACAGATTTGATCTATTCTACGTTTAACGAACATAATCACGAAGAAGTAGAGAAATAAAAGATGATTTAATGGGTTCCCTACCAACTTCTTGACACATTACAGGCCATGAAACCAGAAGAAACGCACATAAAAATGCGCCAAAAATGACGTGAAATGGGAGCTTCTCCATTTTTAAACCTTTGGGTTCTTCTTTAAATGTTTGGCTATGTAGCCAAGCTAAGCAATTTGGGTGTGGTCTGTGGTGATTTAAGAACAAAAATTAGGTATTTATAAGCCTCAAACATACAAATTTGAAGCTTCTTTGTTTCTTCCTTCGTCTATTTCAACTTAAGTTTGAAAAAAATGGAGAATGCCAATGAATTCTTCCCAATCTCATCACCATACATAATTAATGGATATTGGAAACAAAATGTTGGCGTACACTTTCTTTTACAACTTCATAGGGGTGGCCCATTCCCGCTCGTATTTAATAAATCTGTCAACTTTCGAAAATTAAATTAATCGAAGCGGAAAAATTTAGTTCGAAATATAATAAACCTCCTAAGATTCGAACTACGTTACTTACTTCTCGGTTCTAAAAGTGAACACAATTCTTCGAGCATGTTTTGTCTTCACTCACATACCTCTTAAGAAAATCATAGAGTTCTTATGATCGAGCCATTGAAATAGAAGGTGCACCTTGTTGGTATAAGTAGTAAGTTTCAATTTTTTTATGTCTTTTTTAGTAATTCTATTCTCATGATTGCCTTCGTTTGAATATGATATCAGTTCATTCATGTCTCATATGTTAGTCAGATATCACACCTAAACTCCATAATATTAAAAAATAAAACTTGGGATGTCATTAAAACCTTAAAAAAATTCAAATCATCTACTTCCCAACTGAAATTGCACGAAATAAGTAACGTCATTATCTAAAAAACAAAATGTGCAGATCTGAAAGCTCATAAGACCCGAAGAAAAATCTTGGTTCATCACCATATGTATAACCTCGTTAGTATGAACGCCTTTGTCACATGTCTTGTAGTTTATGCATCATCTAAAAACCAAAAACAAAAATAAAATTGAAAAGGAATGAATATTAATTTTAAAATAGTTGTTTTTATGTTTGAAATTGAAAATATTTAATAAAAATTGCAATCATTATCAAAGAATTTAAAATAAGTTGGAGTAGGGTCCATACTCTAATTTTGATTATCAACTAATTCTCAATAGAAATTAATTACATCATAGTGATATAAATTTCCAAGAAATTTCCTCCTCCAAAGAAATTGCCCAATACGTCACCATCTCTCACAATGACTATTTGTTTGGTGAAAACATAATCTATAATTTTTATTTATTTATTTATTTATTGAATTTCGATCGTTCACGAAACTTATTTTAAGATCAAATAAATGTCTTAATTTTTTTTATAATAAGATACCTCGATAGGTTTTAATGATTATTGTGTTCGAGGACATTCTTTAATTAATGACATATTTATCCTTCATTTTTTTTAAATTCTTATTAATTAATTTCTGTTAAAAATTAATTTAATATATTCATATAGCTCATTACCAATTTGAGCATTTCTCAATGAATAAGACACTAAATATTTTGAGTGGAATTTGGCTACGTTCATTTCTCAATCTCTCTTGCAATTGCCTCGAAATTGCCATCTCCACATATCTCTCCCTACATCACTCTCCTTCTCTCCCATTTTCTCTCTATCCTTTTCACTCGGTTTCCACCCTCTTTTTCATCTCCACGAATTTTAAATGACAAAAACTATCCTCACAGACCAACACGAGTTTTTGTAACATACTTTCCTCACTCATATTCATGTTAAGGAAAATTTCCTGTGTAATTTAGAATTCCTCTTAGTAATGCTTGTTTAAGCATTAAAATTTATGTGATTGAGGCACTAAGAAGAAATGTGGACTTGTTTTTAAGCCTTTTTTAGTTTTCATACTTCCAAGATCGCTCTCATTCAAATGTGATATCAGTTTATTCATGTATACCTTTTTTACTCGAGTGTCGTATCAAAACACTTGAAAACTCAAAAAAATCGATCAACCCAACCTAGATTATTTGGATTGGATTGAGTTGGTTTATGGGTTTCCCTAAAACTAGATTAGGTTAAACCGAAATATATATATAATTTTATAATCATTTTTTATTCTTTATTCTCCAAATAACTCTTAAAAATAATTTTTTAACATTTTACTTTTATTAAAAATAAAAATGTGAATAAACATCTGAATAACTTAAACCAACTAAACAAAAAAAATTATTGTTCGGTCGAAATAAAAAATGTCTCAACCAAACTTAACCCAATAACATTCTTAAAATTCACAAAAATGGTCTGAAAATTGATAGACGTACAAACTATAGATTTCAATAGAAAAATGTCGTATTAATCATATAAAATTGATTAATCAAACTCTTTAATTAATTAATTTTAACATTAACGGTATGTCACTTCACTGTAGAATTAAAGTTGCACTCTTATGTATGTTTGGATAATTTGTGTCTATGAATATAATTATTATAAATAAGTCAGCCATTATGAGTGGTTCGTAATTACAATTAGGTTAAAAAGTCCGTTTTATCATTTTAATTTCATCTTATAATTTAAAAGTATTACAAATTCTCGAGAGAAAAATATGTATATAATTAAATCATAAACTAAGTTTCTCTCTGACTAATCAGACTAATGAAACTGATTCGTATCTACTTCGGTTTATATTTTAATGAAAAATATCAAATTTATTAAACCATTTTAAAAAATTAATCACATTATAAGCCCATTTAATATATTAAACAAGTTTTACATCTTCTGGTAGTAAATTTTAATTTAAAATTTATTAACCTTTATAACTTGTTTAAGTCAACTGATCATATTGCATTTATGATATTTATACCTTATTAAACACCATTGGCAGTCTTAGGATTAGAGGTTTTAAATCTAAAACAATTTAAATTGCTCATGTCCCAACGTTGTTGGACAATTGAAGTGGATTCATTTTAACAACCCGTAAAACTAACGGCGATACGTTAACATATCAAAGTAGACGATATCTGTTAGCGGTGGACTTGAGCTGTTACAATGGTATCAGAGCCAATCCTCAGACGGTGTGAGACACTAGTCGGAGTAGGACTAGACCATCTTCATAGTAAACGCTGTAACGGTCCAGGCCCACTGCTAGTAGATATTGTCTTCTTTAGGTTTCCTTTTCAGACTTCCCTCAAGGCTTTAAAGGTTTCCATACTCTTACAAAAGATGTTTCGTTCTCCTCCCCAACCTATGTGGGATATCACTTTTAAAAGCATGCAGCTAACATATATGTAACGAGCTAAAAAGGACAATATTTGCTAGCAGTGGACTTGAGTTGTTACAAATGGTATTAAAACCAGACACCAGACGATATGCCTGTATTTTAAAACCGTGAGGCTAACGACAATACGTAACAAACTAAAAATGTTTGTTTTTAATACGTATTTAATACAAAACTTTGTGATCAATTGGTTAATGAATGTATTTAATACGTAGAACCAAATGGGTACTCTTTGTTTAGTTGTAAAGCTACCAAACCTGTTGTTGTGTAGACAGCAATAGACGTAGAGGTAACCAAACCTGTTGTTGTGTAGGGTGCAATAGACGTAGAGGTACAACAAATTATTAGTGCAAAGTTTGAGAGTTGTATACGTAAACGCTTCAACTTAGTGCTATATTAAAGGGCACCAAGTTTGGTTCTCAAAATCTCCATTAACAACAAATGAAAGGCCTTAATATGGAGAAGAAGCTCTCTTTTCAAGTGATGTTATGCTCATTCTTCTGTGCTTTTCTTTTGGTTTCAAGGCCTGCAATGTCTCAAGAAGTTGGTAGGGAATCATTGACTTATGAGCTTTTTATGAGCCTTTTTTGTGTTCTTTTTCTATTGGAGCGGTATGTTTTTGTGATGTCCACCTTAGTTAGGAGGAGAACAAAACACTATTTATAAGCGTGTGAAAACCTTTCTGTTTTAAAGAAAGCCTAAAAGAGAAAATCTAAAAAGAACAATATCTACTAGCAGTAAAAAAAAAGAATTTGATTTATGGGTTTGATCAATAAAATGTTAGTTTTTCAAAAAGTCAGAGAATCAACTAGAGATGTCTATTTAACTCACTCCAAATGAAATGAAAAATACTTGTTTACACCTGAAATAGGAGAGGGAGCACTGAGAGATTTATCACGAAAGATATTTAGTCGTGAATTATAGTTTACTATATATCATATTTGATCCTTTATTGGAGGTAAATATCTATTACGGTTTTACTGTAAGTATCATATTTGACATATTATTATAAGTAAATATCTTGTATTCATTTATTTTGCTCTCCCAATTTTATAGTAGCTACATACACTTCAATTGTTTTCATGTTCATGAAGAGGATGAGAGTGAATTCAACTACGAAGAAGGTGGAGAAAAAGGACCAGCAAATTGGGGAAATCTCAAACAAGAATGGCGTAAATGTAAAACTGGCACGATGCAATCTCCTATCGATTTGTCGCACAAGAGAGTTCAAATAATACCCTATTTTGGAGACCTCAAAATCTACTACAACCCTTCCAATGCCACTCTCAAGAATCGAGGCCATGACATAATGGTAAACTTAATTTTCATCGAGTGTTCATATTGTTAGAGCTCTACGATAGCGTACGAAAAACGCTATCATATATGTTATAATAGAGTGATCTAATTTGAGCAATGTTGTTCAGCTGAAATGGGGCGATGGAGCTGGGTATATAGAAGTGAATGGTACTCAATATGTCTTCAAACAATGCCATTGGCACTCCCCTTCGGAGCACACCGTCAATGGCCAAACCTTTGCTTTAGAAGCTCATTTAGTTCATCAAAGCCAAAATGGAAGTATTGCTGTCATTGGAATTCTCTATCGGATTGGACAACCCGACCCTTTCTTGTCCTTGGTATGTATCAAACATCGGTTTAAGAGAGGAACGAAACACTTTTTATAAGCGTGTCAAAACGTTTTCTCAGTAGAAACGTTTTAAAATCTTGAAAAAAAAATTCGAAGAGAACAATATCTACTAATAATGTGTTTGAGTTGTTACACATACACTTTAATAAGATTTAATTTTTTTTTATTTAATGTTTTTGTTCCTCAGATAAAAGATGATCTGGAAGAAATTTCATATACAAATGATATTAAATTTATGCAAAACTGTGCCTCTCACTATTGAGGACATATTCTATTTATATAGGCAAAAGATTAACTAATACATTGCAGATCCGATTTCATAGGAAACTAACGAAGTAAGCCTATTCTTATGGCATGACTAACTTCAAGCTATTCTAATGGATTGACCAATTCTAACAGTCCCCTTCAATCCCAACAAGTCTTGTACATGTTGAGATTGTTACAATGTGTAATAAAAGGAGTTTTAGACAGTGGTTTTGTCAGGATATCAGCTACTTGATCACTTGATGAAATGAACCGAACTTCCATTGCTTTACGTGCTACTTGTTCTCGAACAAAATGAAAATCAACTTCAATATGTTTCGTTCTGGCATGAAACACTGGATTTGAAGTTAAATATGTAGCTCCGAGGTTGTCACACCAGAGGCGAGGAGCCTTTGATTGATACACGCCCAGTTCCTTCAGTAATGACTTGATCCAAATCATTTCTGCAGTAAGATTCGCAATGGCCTTGTATTCTGCTTCGGTGCTTGATCTTGACACTGTAGCCTGTTTTCTGGAACTCCATGAGATTAGATTTGCTCCAAGAAATACAGCAAAGCCGCTAGTTGAACGTCGATCATCGGGACAACCAGCCCAATCAGCATCAGAAAACCCCGACAGCATCATGGTTGATTTCTGAATTTTCACTCCTAATGCTAGTGTGCCTTTAACATAACGAAGAATTCTCTTCACAGCACCCCAATGAGCATCAGTAGGTGTATGAAGATATTGACACACTTTATTGACAGCAAATGCCAAATTAGGCCTAGTCATTGTCAAATATTGTAGTGCTCCCACTGTACTTCTGTATTTGAATTGTTCTTCAGCTGATAAGGGTATTCCTTGTTCTCTGAATAATTTTTCAGCAGAACCCATTGGTGTGGACATAGGCTTGCATTTTTCCATGTTTACTCTTTTCAACAAATCTAAAGCATATCGTCTCTGTGACAGTATGATACCATCTCGTGTTTTCTTGACTTCTATACCTAGAAAATACTCAAGATCACCCAAATCTTTTACTGCAAAATCTATTTTCAATTTCTGAATCAACCTTTCGGTTGCTTGATCAGAGGAGCTCACAATAATTATATCATCAACATAGATGAGCATATAGATAGTTATCTCTCTGTTTTTGAGAATAAAAAGAGATGAATCAGCTACTGAAGCCTTGAAGCCTAACTCAATAAGTTTTCCAGTCAACCTTGAATGCCAAGCTTTTGGGGCTTGTTTCAGGCCATAAAGGGCTTTCTTGAGCTTGCATATGTAATTCTTTGGTTTGGCTGAGTCTTGAAATCCTGGTGGTTGTCGCATGTACACTTCCTCTTTCAGAATTCCATGCAAAAATGCATTTTGGATATCAACTTGTCTCATATTCCAGCCTTTGGTTACTGCTAGCGAAAGAATGACCCTGATTGTTGCCGGTTTGATCACAGGGCTAAAAGTATCAGTGTAATCAACACCAAATCTTTGCTTGAATCCTTTGGCAACTAATCTTGCTTTTAATCTTTCAACTGACCCATCTGCTTTTCTTTTCACTTTATACACCCATTTACTATCAATGAGATTTATTCCAGGTTTGGGTGGAACTAGATCCCAAGTGGCATTTCGTTTTAGCGCTGAGAGCTCATCATTCATTGCTCCTCTCCATCTTGGATGTTGCATGGCTTCCTGCAGGTTTCGAGGTTCAGTAGCAGTCTCTATGATCGGAGTTGTGACAGTTACAGCGCTTGCGAATTTTCTTGAGGTTTCTGAATATCTGATAGTTCCATCAGTGAATTGTTTAGCTTGTACAATGTTATTTCTCAACCTTGTTCGCATTGGGTGTTGACTAGCTGCTTCAGTTGGTTGATCAGACACATGTTCATGAGTTTGGTTTTGAGCAATGATCGAACTGCTCTCAGCTTCATATTCTGCAACTTCCTCTGAACTTCTTGTATTATCTGCAGAAGATAAGCTGACACCAGACAAGTTGTCACTAGCAATATTATCAGTTTGACCATCATTCATATGGGAATTACTAACAACTGGTTCAATATCTGTAAGAGCATTTTCAGTGTAAAAACTAGCAAGTTTGGCTAAGGCTGGAAGTAGAACAGGATGATGTGGATTTGTGGTTTTGTTTGGTGGCTTGGATTCTTCAAAAGGAAAAATATTTTCATCGAAAACCACGTCTCTAGAGATGTAAATACGTCCTGTACTTCTATTTAAGCATTTATATCCCTTATGAGAAGAGCTATAACCCAAGAATATACATCTAGTAGTTCTGAAACTCAGTTTCTTGTTGTTGTAAGGTCTTAAATTAGGCCAGCAAGCACAGCCAAACACCCTAAGCATGGAGTAGTCTGGACTTTTACCAAACAATTTATGAAGTGGTGTGTCTTGTTGTATGGTTCGACTGGGCATTCTATTTATAAGAAAGCAAGCTGTGTTGAAAGCTTCATCCCAGTAGGATAGAGGCATGTTGGCTTGAGCGAGTAAAGCAAGGCCAGTTTCTACAATGTGTCTGTGTTTTCTTTCGACTAACCCATTCTGCTGGTGTGTGTGAGGACAGGAGATATGATGTTCAATGCCTGTGGATTTGAAATAATTGTGTAACCGATGGTATTCACCCCCCCAATCTGATTGGACAGAGCGAATTTTGGTATTTAGCATAGTTTCAACATGTTTTTGAAATTGAAGGAACACAGACTCAACATCAGATTTGCATCTCAGAAAGTAAATCCAAACATAACGACTAAAATCATCAACAAAGGAAACATAATATTTGGAATTATTTACTGACGCAATGGATGGACCCCATACATCAGTGTGAATTAATTGAAGGGGTGCTGTAGATACATGCTGAGAAGAACCAAATGGCAATTGATGTGCTTTCCCTAATTGACAAGCATTACAAATTAAGGAAGAGGGAATATTAGTATCTATAGCTAAATTATTATCTTGTAGATTGACAAGCATTACAAATTAAGGAAGAGGGAATATTAGTATCTATAGCTAAATTATTATCTTGTAGAATTCTAATGGTAATTGGAGATGCAGGGTGCCCTAGCCTTCTGTGCCATTGCTCTTTCGAGAGTTTGGCTGTCAGCAAGGCTTGACTGAAATTATGCGGTAGAACGTATAGGCCATTCTTACATCTACCGTGGAGCAGGAGTTTCTTCGTGACTCGGTCCTTAACCAAGAAATAGTTTGGGTGAAATTCTACAACAGCATTATTATCAGATGCTAGTCTTTGTACTGAAATTAGGTGCTTATTGATTTTAGGAGCATATAGGATATGTTTCAGAACAAGAGATGAACCAGAAATTAATGAATTCCCAATATGAGAGATAGACAAACCTGCGCCATTTGCAACCTGAATTTGGTCGGTGCCAGTGTAGCGTTCTCTGGTGGTAAGCCTCTCTAGGTCATTGGTGATATGATCTGTGGCTCCAGTGTCAACATACCAGTTTGTGTCACTAGTGTATCCACTTGTTGCCAAAGCTGCTTGTTTGAGATTATTTTCGGCTTGATATGCCTGATCAAATCTGTGCCAGCATTGCAAAGCATCGTGATTGGGCTTACCACAAATCTGACAGACAATGCCTGAGCTGCTTTGTGTCTTTGATGGTTGACGTCCAGGATTGTTCACAGTGCGCCTTGTTTGTCCACGACCACTATTTAACTGACGACTACGACCGCGACTACCTCGACCTCCATTGGCACCTCCACGAATGGATATCCTGTTGACATTGTTAGCAGATGAAAGTTGCTCAAATGTACCATTACGCAAGTGCCGCATCTCATAGCTCAGCATGTGAGCATACACGTCGCTGACAGTGTATACATCTGTTCTGGTTGTAATGCTTGTGACTAGAGAATCATAATCTGGACCAAGTCCTTGCAGCATGTAGGCGATGAGTTCTTCATCCTCTACCCGCTTGCCAATGGCAGCAAGTGTATCACCAAGATGTTTTACTTTACGAAAGTAGTCAGCAATTGTCATGTCCTTTTTCTGGATAGTAGAGAGTTCCATACGGATCTGCATTGCTCTTGCTCGAGATGTGGAAGCAAATTGTCGCTCCAGCGTAATCCAGGCTTCTCGTGCAGTGGTGATTCCGACCATCGTGTTGAGAACCTCCTCAGTGACTGATGAGTTGATGAGGCTGAGTACCAGCTGGTCCTGGGGGTACCAGACTGTGAACTCAGGGTTGATGATACTTTTGCGATTCCCTGTTTCTTCACTTGGTTCAACGGCGATCGTCTGGCTTGGTGCAGGCATGGATCCATCCACAAAGCCAACAAGGTTTTGGCTGCGCAAGTAGGGAAGGATTTGGGTAGACCACAGTAGATAATTTTCTTGTGTAAGCTTAACACTAATCACCTGACTGATCGACGGAGAAGACATTGTGTTGAATGGGATTGACATGTTTAACAGCAGAGGCTATGGATCTCGTGGATCTTATTTCGGCTCTGATACCATATTAAATTTATGCAAAACTGTGCCTCTCACTATTGAGGACATATTCTATTTATATAGGCAAAAGATTAACTAATACATTGCAGATCCGATTTCATAGGAAACTAACGAAGTAAGCCTATTCTTATGGCATGACTAACTTCAAGCTATTCTAATGGATTGACCAATTCTAACAAATGAAACTAAAGAAATCAATACGATCGATGCATCGTTGCTGAAGATGCGAAGTAGTCTATACTATAGGTATATTGGCTCTCTTACAACTCCTCCGTGCACTCAAAATGTCATTTGGACGATTGTCAGACAGGTAATTTTCAGTCAAAATTCTATATTTTTTTTTTAATATTGTACGACTATTTATGTTGAATATCGTGCTTGCTTTTGAGCTTAATTCACTTTTTTGCATTTTTTAGGTTTGGACCGTTACACCCGAACAAATAGAATTGCTTCGCGTAGCTGTTCACGATGTAAGATTCTATTTATTTCACCCATAGATTTAATATCTTATTATTTATTTATTTATTATTATGGGTTAAAATTTAAATTGCAGGACTCAAACACTAATGCAAGGCCTTTGCAGCCACTTAACAATCGAACGATTCAACTTCAACCACGATATATAAAGAAGGAGAATTGATGTCTCAAACACAATAAATAATATTTTGCTATATTAGATATTACGTAACGAACTAAGTTTTAGAATATAACTTTGGTCGTGTTACCTTATGCATACAATGTATGAACCTTCAAAACTTAATCAAATAGAAATAACTAAAAAATAAAAGCTTTTTAAGAACGTAAAGACTTTCCTTCAAGATCTCAAGAATTTTTTTAAAAGAATTGTCTAAGATTGTCTTTGTTATTGCCCGGAAATATTGAGTATTAAAAATTGAATATTGACCCAATCAAGACTAAGATTAACATCGAGATGTGTACCACTTTCATATGCATAGATCAATGAATATCACTTTCATGTACACATACCCCACTAAACCAATATCACTTTCATACCTGCAGAGTCTTACCCGGTACTCATCACTTTCATATATATCAACTCTATATACATCACTTTCATACACTAGAACACAAAGGAGTATAATAATCTAAAAATAACTTTCAAACATCCATCCTTTCCTTTTTATTTAAACCATTTCAACTACGAGATAATAATTTATTGAGCTTTATGTTCGGATTTGTGTATAAACTGGGTGTTTATAAAAACCCTTGACCTCTCGACTTTCTACCAATATCATAATAAAAAATATTTCTATTGACCAATACGATCACGCTATTTACTCATCATTTCTAAGAGTGAAAACTATCTCCACAAACCAACACAAGTCCTTCCAGCATACTTTATCCTCACTGTGATGTCCTACATTTGTTAGGGAGGAGAACAAAACACCCTTTATAAGGGTGTGGAAACCTTCCCCTAGTAGACACGTTTTAAAGCCTTGAGGGGAAACCCGAAAGAGAAAGTCCAAAGAGAACGATATCTGTTAGCGGTAGATCTGGGCCGTTACAAATGGTATCAGAGCCAGACACCGGACTATGTGCTAGCGAGGAGGCTATTCCCCAAAGGGGTAGACACAAGACGATGTGCTAGTAAGGACTCTGGCCCTAAAGGAGGTGGATTTAGTGGGGGTCCCACATCGATTGGAAAAAGAAAAGAGTGTCAGCTAGTACTCTAGGCCTCGAAGGGGTGGATTGTGATGTCCCACATTAGTTGGGGAGGAGAACAAAACACTAAGGGTGTGGAAACTTTCCACCAACATATGCATTTTAAAGCCTTGAGGAGAAGTCCGAAAGGGAAAGCCCAAAGCCGACAATATCTGCTAGCGGTGGATTTGGGCCGTTACACTCACTCAGATGAAGAAGGGTTAGGAAAAGCCCAAAGTCGACAATATCGGCTAGCTGTGGATCTGTGCCGTTATACTCACTCAGATTTTCTATGAAATTTTTTAGTTTAACTCTTTATTAAAAAAGAAAATAATTAAAAAATGTTGCCTAGAAAGAATTAAGAGTCTTAAAGGAAAATCCCATTCAAATATCTCACAGTAATCGAAGATATACCGAGATCTCACGTGCCCCACAAGCAAACGAATCGGTACCAAATGTGCTAAGCATAATAAGCCAAGTATTATCCTCTTCTCGAATCTGAAGGTCTAATCTGGTTAATTTTTCTGAAAGTTATATGTATTTTGTTGCGAAATTGTCACCCAACTTCTCTGAATCTTTTGATTTAGTCTCTACATTCTGTAAAATGTAAATGAGCTCCCAGTTTTCCTCGAGTTTTCATCTCTTGTTAGTGAGTTAGGGTTCTTCAATCTACATGCAGTTTGTGCGGTAGAGGTATGTGGTTGTTTTTAGTTTTTTCTTTTCATTATCGGTAATGTGGGTTTGCGGCATAGATTAGGGCTTCTGGGTATGTCGCTAACGGGGTCTTTTTTGTAAGTCAGTCTGATTTAGTAAAATTCATTCCGCATTGTGACTATTTTTTGCATTGCATGGTTCGTTTGAAGCATATGCATAAGCTTTTCCTTTTGTAATCTGGTTCTCCATGGCAGTAGTTGCATAGTTCTTTGCTTTGGTAAATCTTTTTGGAATAAAATTTTGTGGCTATGCAATCTGGTTCAAATGAATGCTGCTGTTAAACTGTATGTTGAATTCAGAATATCACTTCCAACTTGATTTTCTTTTTTACAAATTCTATTTAGAATGAGCACTGTCAAAATTTTGAAGCTTTGTTGAATTCTTCTTTTTTCTTGACACTCCGAGTGAGTCTTGAGAAAATGATAAGCCCGTTCAATGAAGTAAATACTGTAAAAGCTTTGAAGCTAAAGGAAATTGCATTTAATTCAACTATTTGAAGCTGAAGCTTTTAGATTACTCACTTCTAATGTAAATGTTTTTTTACGCAGTAATTGGAAGTATGGTAAAGGACACTCGATCTAGTGTCAAAGCGAGTAATGAGGAAAACAGCAATCTAAAAGGGAAGCAAAATGGTGATAAGGTCACGACAAGAGCAGGTTCTACAACGCCTGATACATCTTCTTTAAGAAGGTCTGCAAGAGACACATCATTGAAGAAAAAGATTGATGCAACTCCTCCCAAATCTAGAAAATCTGAGCGTCTTGACAACAAACCATCTAGCACTCCTCAAGATAAAAAGAAACATGGTACCCTTGAAAATCAGAATGAGGTTAATTCGGTTAGAAGATCTGAGAGGGGTAAAAAACAGTCTTCATCTACTTCTTCAAGATCTATATCTAAGAAATCAGTTAAAAGCTCAGGCTCAACAAATATGAAGGGAAAAAAGGAAAAGAAAGAGAAAAGTATTCAACAATCGAGTCATGGAACTAGAGAGGCTGGAAAATCAGCAAAACAAGACATGGTTTCCACAAATGCCAGAAGTAAGAGAATGGATGCTCGTGCTTATAGGGCATTGTTCAGGGAAAAGCTTAAGAAGGCTAATTCATCTGGTACCTTAATTGTCTTCTCCTTTTTTGTATTTCTTCCTCCATGGACATCCCCATTTCACATTTGGTCCATATTATTCTTTTTTAGAGTGATAATGGTTCACTTACTATCAATTGGTCGATTTACTTCTATACGCATGCAAATATAGTCATTAAAATCTTGCATGATAACCATTTTTTTTTTTTTTTTATAATTATTATATATATATATGTATGTATATATATATTATTGTCTTATACCTTTTAAAGATATATTAAAAATCCAAACAAAATTTTGAAAACGAAAAAAGTAATTCTTAAAAGCTTGTTTTTGTTTTTGTATGTAGAATTTAGATAAGAATTCTAATGTTTTCTCAAAAATGGTGAAAACTATAAATTCATGTAAGGAAATAATCAAAACTTACAAAAACATAAAACTAATCACAAAATTGTTATCAAATGCCTAAGTAAATTACTAGAATCCAGTTCTCATTACCATATTATTTCTATCTTAATTACTTGTGCAAATTTAATTAATTCATAATTATTCCTTATGCTATTTTAACAAGTTGATGATTATGTCTTCTTATCTTTCTTCTCCTTCAGTCGTAGTCCATCGAGAGCGGAAAAAGATTCCAAAAAAAAACACTCATGGTGGTAGCCATAGTTGCAAGGAAGACTTGAATGAGAGCAATAAGTGCAATGAGAAGAGTGGAGAATTGAAAATCAAATGTCTAGAGGAATCCTGTACTAGAGCTTTGGAGGACTCTAAGGAGACGATAACTAAAGAATTGAGAAGCAAATGTCTAGATGAACCTTCTACTAGAACTTTGGAGGGCCCTAATGAGACTAATAGTAAAATTTCCAAGGAAGTGGTGGAAAATGACACTGCATTAGATTTCCAACTGCCAAGCCAGAAGTCCTTCGAGGAAGAATTGCTGACTGAACTATCAAATGAAGATAGTGATAGTGTAGATGCAGTTATCAGTGCAACTAAGAAATTGAAAACATTAGAGAGAAACAATTCTATACCTGGAGAAAAGATGGTTGATGACCATACTGACTCAGATGGGGAATGTAAATTAATTTCTTTGAAAAGAAAAAGAAGCATGGAGAACCTGGATTCTAATGCCTTGGTGAGGAATGAAAGTGAAAAAACGTGCTCTTCACCGGCTAGATCTGTTCAATCATTATCATCTCTATCTGGACAAAGTGACGAAGTTGAGACATGTGGCAACTGTTTGAAGAGACAAAGGTACTAGTCTTGATCATGTTAGTATCAAGTATTTGTAGCAATTCATAGCACCATGGAGTACTTATTGAACATGAAGTCCATCTATACGACAAAAATGTTATTGGCCATTACCCATCAATCACTCATCACTAAGCAATAGGAGATGCCAATATGTTATTGAATTGCGAATGATAAGGATAATCCAGATGTAGAATTGAATATCTGGTTTGCCATATTAGTTGTAGTGTTGTCAAAATTTTACTAATGGGGAGTGGAAGTATGTTTGTAATAACAAAAAATATAAGCATAGATGGTATGCATTATGACTATGAACCTATTTATTCCTTTGGATTAGTGACCCTTTCTGTTAGTAATTGGACTCCTCTTGCTTGGCTATTTTTAAAGAACACTTGATTTTATTTATTTATTTATTTATTTATTTTTAAGAACACTGTAAGCCTTTGGATGCCAGACTTGAATACCTGGTTTTCCGTATTAATTTTAGTGTTGTCAAAATGATACTGATAGGGAATGGAAGTATTTTTTGTAATAAAAAGATGGAAATCGTAGATAGTATGCATTATGATTTTGACCTATTTATCCCTGTGGATTGGAGACTCTTCCTGTTAGTAGTTGGACTCCTCATGTTGGGCTGTTCTTAAAGAAAGCTTGGTTTCTTTTAGAAAAAAATTGGATGCCACATTTTCATTAAGTGGAGGCAGAATGAAAGGGGTATATAGTTCCAATCATGTTGGACCTGTCCACTTATTTGGGCACATTTGGATTCATCACACTGGGTATAAACTGAGTTCACTTTTTCCTCCTATAACCTTTCTTTTATTTTGTCCAATTGGAAATGTTTATTAGAACTCCTTTAGATATGAGCTTTTATCTCTCCTTTTTTCACATCAATGAAATTATCTTTTAAAAAAAACTTTAGTTACCAGTGACACATTTGATGTGTTCTTCATTGTTACATATTGCAGGGTTGACAATAATTCATCGAAGGACTTCTGCTCTTGTGTGGAAATTGACCAGCAGAACGGAAAAACATTCATTGAAATGGTTTGTTTGTTCTTTCTCTTTCTTCATTTGTTGTCATTCTTCTTCTTATTGGTTTTTTTTTTTTCACCTTCTTCACATTCATTCTTCTTCTAATTGGGATATTCATTGCATTGCAGGGCTGGTTTAACCAGTTTTTATTTATTTATTCTTTTTACCATATGATAGGACGGGAATCCCCTATAACCCTGCATCATCATCCTCTTGTTTTTCTTACTGAATCATATCTCGATGAATAATAACTCCTTTTCTGTTGAAAGGAGATTTAATTTTTTGATTGATAGAATTTACCGTGTCCTCTTGCTTAAAAAGCGTTGAAGATAACACTATATTGAACTGATCATGAATGTTTTGTTTTTGGTTTATTGTCGTAGGATAGAGGGGAACCCATGAGCAATGTCATCACAGATCCTGCTGGAAATTGTGTTTGGTGTAAGCTAGAAAAAGCATCATGTGACATTGACCCAAATGCATGTCTCACCTGCAAAGTTGGAGGAAAGCTCTTGTGGGTACTATTTTATTGGTTTATTATTTTGCTTTTTTGAATATTTTTTACATGAAGGCAATCTGGATGGAGGGATTTTAATTTGTTGTTGAATTTGACAAGGAAAGGTATGATTGTTTAAAGAAACCTTGCATAAAGGATGGACGGGAAACAAAATCAACTAGCCTTCCACCCTGTTGGAAATATTTCTTAGATCTCAAGTTAACAAGGCTAACAAAGACATTAAAATGAACTCTAATCCCAATGCCCCTTGGGAAGCTTTTATATTTCATTAGTTTTATTTATTTTTCTCTCTCCCCCCTTGGAATTTTGTATCTTGGAGCAATAGTTTCTTTTCATTAATTCAATGAAAAGTTTCGTTTCTCATTAAAAATATCCTTAGCAACAAAGTGGTGTCTTCCAAAATCTATTTCTTTCTACCCAAAAGCTCTAAATGATCATCTATAAATTATCACGTTTTCTATATAAGAAAAACCCCTACAACTTCATTCCCCGTTTTTTTTTTACAACTATCTCCATCTAATATTGTCTAATCTTCGACTTTGTCCATTCCTCCTGTTGTGTTACCATGCAATCTGTTCTAAAATGAAATATATTGAAACTTCAGTTATCATGCTGATTGGTTTCAATGTGTGTATCTTTTCTCGCATTTACTTTAAGATGCTGTGAAGGAAAAGAATGCAGAAGAAGCTTCCATCTTTCTTGTCTCGATCCTCCCTTGGACGATGTTCCTCTTGGAGTTTGGCATTGTCCACTGTGCATTCGAAGGAAGATCAAGTTTGGGGTCCATGCTGTGTCAAAGGGTGTAGAGTCTGTATGGGATACAAGAGAAACAGAGATATCAAATGCTGATGGTACGATTGCTAAATAATTCAATCTTTCACATCTAATATTAATAGCTTGTAGATGTTCAAAATACTGTGTTACCATGTTACTTTTATGGTTGTTGCTTTAACCTTCAGGTCTATGACCTTTCCAGCTTTTCCTTATATATTTATATCATAAATATATAATTCTCTTCAGATTCTTTGTTATCTGTTGTTATCTTCAAGGGTTGCAAAGGCAGAAACAATATTTTGTGAAATTTAAAGATCTTGCTCATGCTCATAATTGTTGGTTATCGGAGAGTGAATTGCCTTTGGAAGCCTCAAGCCTTATTTCAAGATTCAACAGAAGAAATCAGGTTAGGATTTGTTCTTTCTAAAAGTTGATGTGTTGTTCAATTTGACGTTAGTCCTCTCATTGCTTGATATCATGGAATTTAATGTAGCAAAAATTAAATTAAGAAAATTTATTGATATCATGGAATTTAATGTAGCAAAAATTAAATTAAGAAAATTTAAGTATTAGAAATCTACAAGGTAATAACATTAAGTATGATCGATCTAAAAAACCAATAGTAGCTTGAGAGAAAGATGAATAGATGATACCTTTCCCTCACACTCTTTCTTTAAAGTATAATATCTCTTGTACTGTTTTACCACTATGGTTTCTTCTATCATGTGGAACTTAAATACTCAAGTCAAAAGAGAAGATAGAAGTAAGTTTTTGTGTAATTTTGCGGGAAAAGGAACCCTTTTTATAGTTGAAAATTGCAAGAAATGAAATTTTAGGGTGACATTTAAAGTTCTTATGGCTGGGTAAAGGGAGGAATTTTATCTACGATATTGACCTACTTGTCCAGTTAACTCCTTTTGTGAAGGACAGTATTGAAAATGGATCCAAGTATGGCCCATGGCAAATAGTTTATTTTTGGAAATTAATGATGTTATTTTATTTTTTATTTATTACAATGGATATTCTCCACTGTGATTGCACTTTTTCTTTCAGTATTCAAGGTGGAAGCAAGTGTGGGCTGTTCCACAGCGTTTGTTACAGAAAAGATTGTTGATTTCTTCTAAGCTATGTGAGGAGCATGATAGGGAAGTTTCTGGGGCTGAATTGAATTGCCAATATGAGTGGCTTGTTAAATGGCGAGGCTTTGATTACAAATGTGCAACATGGGAGTTGGAAAGTGCTTCATTTTTAAGTTCACCTGATGGTCAAGATCTCATGGAAGACTATGAAAGACGCTGTGAAAAGGCCAAGTTTGCTTCCAATGTCTCAGAAATGGATGAGGTACATTCAGAAAAGTTAGTACTTTTATGATCAGCCATCTTCATGGCTGTCAGCTAAAAAAAAATTGTTTGCTTATTCTACTGCCTCAGAACCCTGCATGAACAAGTGATGTGGTTTCTTAAATAGTATATTTGTTTCAGTCGATGAAAATTTGTTGTTGTAAGCGGTTAACTCTAGCTTGGGGCAAGTTAGTATTTTGTCACTTTCCTCGTTAAATGACCTTGGTTAGCTGGAGTGTTTTTATTCTGTACTTGGCCTGGATTAGGGCTTGTCTCCTAGTGTCATCCTTTCCCTTGGATGTCAGTTGACTAGTCCATTTTATGAACTTGGAATGTTTGTGCCTTTTAATGCTCTCAGCACTATTTGTATTTTTCTCCCTCTCCCCCCGGTGCTGTTAACTTGGTTATTTTCGTTTTATTCTTACCTAGTTTTTAGAGTGGTTGAAAAATTGGTCATTTTTGGGCATTGTAGCAAATTTATTCCTGATTTTATTTGATTTTAGATTTGGACACCATTTGGGACAACCACGAGTTTTTCAGTTCTCCTTAACTAGAGAGGTGTAGAATCATTTTTATTTTTCATGATCGGATTTTTTTTTATTAATTTAACATTTAATTTTTGGTCTTAATCCTCTGCTTTCTATTTCATTTTTTTTCAGTATTATTGTATTTCTTTTTCTTAAATAAGAAAAAAGCTCCCTTTTGGTTACTTTTAAATTGTGTACTTTTTTTTCTAAAATAAAATATTAGATATTTTGTCCTTATTCTATTTATATCCTGATGATTTTTTCTGGTTACTCTAGAGGTTCTTTGACATACGCTTCTCAGTATGGGGAAACTATGCTTGATGCTTTTCTATGGTCCTTGGTCTTACCAAACCCCATATATGAGTTACATGATTCGGTTTTTGTGGGGGCATCCTTACAAGGGTGGACAAATGACTTTATGGCTTGCTTTCTCAAGAAAAGAAAAAAAAAAAAAAGTGATACTCTTGCTTTTATGCCATTGGAAAATCCATGTCTCTGTGGTGTTCTATTTTTTTTTGATATATATGTAGCTTAATGATGTTTTTCTACCATTTGCAGATACTGGAGAGGAAAAGAACTACTGTGGTTAATCTATCACAGTTTACAGATAGAGATACATGTGGCTTTAATGATAATTATGTAAATTATGTCACCAAGCTTTGTGAATTTTGGCAGGAGGGAAAAAATGCTGTTGTGATTGATAATCAGGTGAGATTACACAGCAATAATGCATTGTGGGCAGCAAAGTAAATTATATTGCAGTTTACTTGATATCATTTTTGAAGGTGTTATCCTTTAATAGTTTTCATCATTGCAGTTTACTTGATATCATTACTAGTATGATTCAGAATAACCCTAATTTTTAGACTTGCATACCAGCTGCAGTTTAAACAGGGTAAATGGGAAGTATTACAGTTTGAGTTTTAGGTCTAGTTATGGCTCTATATTATATTTCAGCTTGGTTAGGGTCTGTTGGGAATACTGAATATTCCTGTTATCCACCGAGAAAAATGTAACGGGGTCCATAAAATGAACATTATTGCAATTACTCAGTATCTAGCATTGTTGCTTGAACCAGTTGGCCATTGATTTATTTATTTATTTATTATTATTATTTTTTTATATATCTGTGAGTGTGAGCCAGCTTTCTGCACCTCAGCTATTCTCATAGGACAATCGCCTGACCCTACTTTCTTTAGTTACCAAGGTATTTAGTATTATATTAAATTTAGGTAGGTGGCGCTACCATGGCTTAAATTCATTTCTTCTAAACCCTTTAATTTTTACATAACCCTTCTTGACCACTAGGCCAACCCATGCTGGTTAGTTGGCCGTTGTTTTGGATGGTAAAATCTTTAATGCTTCTCCTAAGATTATTGAGGATTCGAAGACAAATAAGATGAGGGCATTGATTGGGAGAAAGCATTGGACAAAGTGGATCGGGACTTCCTAGATGCCATCCCCAAAACAAAAGGCTTCTGAACACTTTGGAGGAAATGAATCTATGGATGCATCTCTAGTGAAAATTATTCCATCATAGTTAACAAGAAGGATCGTGTCATTCAGAGGGTAAGCTTTTTCTATGGATGGGCTTCAAACAGAGTGCAAAACTTTATTTATTTGTTGGAAGACAGAGGGGAGGATCCTTTCTTCTCCAGAGGATATTTTCATAGAAACAGTGGGATACTTCTTTAATCTTTATACGGTCTTAGAAGGAAACTGTTCTATTTTGGACAACATTGGTTGGGGCCCTATGAATGAGGACTGGAGTAGAATAGAGGGTCCATTTGAAAAAGAGGAGATTCTTAAGGCTATTAAAGATCTGAGAATCTTGAAGTCCCATCTCTGAAAGCAGCTTGGGACATCTTGAAATATGACCAAGTAGGGTAAGATTTTTCTTTTGGGAGTGGTATTATTAACAGCACAAATGAGACATATGCTTGCCTTATCCTAAAGAAGGATAAAGCCTCAATGGTTTATAACTGTAGTCCAACGAGAAGTTTATGACATATGCTTGCCTTATACTAGAAAACTTTGTATAAGGAACACCAACGAGAAGTTTGATCTTGATGAACTCAAAACGATCAAAACTTCTACCCTGTGGAGAAACTTAATTCGAAGAATATTTGGTTTTTGTGGGAAGGGATGGACAGCAAAGCATTTCACCGGTCAAATCAGCTAGGTTTGGTCCTAAAATTTAATAACATGTCTCTTATAACATGCATCCAAGTATACTACAAGCACAACTTAATCTGAATCCCGATGTGCTTCTTCTTTGGTATGTTTGACACTTTAATTGTCGGCTTGAGCCCTTAAAAAGTTTCAAGTTTCTTCAAACTCCTCAAATATGCCTTAGATCGAGTCAAGAAAATAAAATTGGTGAAAATGGCTAGAAACTTGACCGTTGACCGTATGGTTATCTTCCCCATTTAGCATGTGCACCTTTTGCTTTCCTTCCTTTTTTCCGTTCCTTTTCTTTTTCCAGAAAATTTCTATCTCACCGTGCCACTTTATTCCTTCCATTTTGGGTATTTGGTTGCTCAATTCAAGTTGCTTCCTTTAGCAAACTTGTAAATCTACAGTCCAAGAACACAATGGGACAAGTTTCATAAATTTTTGTTCTCAATCTCCTTCTACACCCTTCCTCGGCTCACAAATTCAACTTCAATATTGTGGAACTCTTCCTACGAGTCTATAGAAACAAGAATCTGCAAAATCCATCCACAATCATGGATGAAATTGTTCGATAACGGCTCAGTTTAAACCCACAACTTACCTCTGTTCTTCGCAAATCGATTCTCTTCCTCAGCGTTGCATCTGTTCTTGTTTCCTTCACCTCTCACTTGCTCAGAACTTCCTCCATGAAATGCCCACTCATCCGAGTTAAATTGCTTCATGTCACGAATTCGAGTTTGCATATGCACTGGTGAGTATGGGTTTTACTCCAACCGTCAACGTAGGTCCTTCTTCCCTCGAATTAACCCTTAGATCACCTCTTAAACATCCCAAGCTTGCCAGATATGTAGAAAATGGCCGAAAATAGTCATTTTAGCCATTTCCCCACGTCTTCCCCTTCCTCTAGCAGCTTTGCCGCTGGCCAGAGTACTCTCGACGGCCTCTATATATATATTTTTTAATTCAATTTTTCCTTTTATTTTATGTATAAAATTTGGGTATTTTATTATCTTTTATGATATTTAACGGATAATTTTAATAAATCATGTGGTATTTGTTTTCTTGTATGTTTTCATTTGTCAACCTACTATATATTTTGGCATATAAGTAGTTGAAAGAGCCTGATCTAAGAGGCTATATTTTGTTAATTGATGACTAGTGCTTCTATTCTCTTATTTGTAGTAGCATTCTTCTATTGGATTCTTCTGATTTGTTCATTTCTTTAGTTATATTTGCAATGTGATTATGATAGTTGATATTCACTTCAGGATCGCATGGTGAAGGTTATTGCATTCATTTTAACTTTGCGGCCTGATGTCCTTCGGCCCTTTCTCATCATCTCAACTTCCACTGCACTTGGTTCCTGGGATGATGAGTTATTGCGCTATGCACCGTCTTTCAGTGCTGTAGTTTACAAGGGAAACAAAAATGTACGAAAAAACATAAGAGACCTAGAGTTTTACCAGGGAAATCGCCCGTTGTTTCAAGCTCTTATTTGCTCCCCAGAAGTAATGATGGAGGTAACACTTTGCCCCTGTAGTTAATTTATTTTTGATAAATTATTGGATTCTTGTGAAATGGTTTTGTTCCCATCGAATTATATGGCTTGGATGGTTGATCAGATTCCTTCCAACAATGATAACTACTTCATTTACTTTAGGCAATATTTAGTCATAATTTTTGCTCGACTATTATTTTGGATAATATGCTATAAAAGCTTTGGAATTTCATTCAACATCATACTTCTCTGCAGGATATAGATGTGTTAGACTGTATAAACTGGGAAGTAATAGTTGTTGATGAGTGTCAACGCCCAACAATTTCTTCACATTTTGAGAAAATGAAGTTTCTAAACGCAGATATGTGGCTTCTTGTTCTAGCTGATCAGCTAAAGGTTTGTTCTCGTGAGTGCTTTATTATATTAACTCCTAACCATTTGATTTATAGTTTACACCCATACTTTTTGACTTTGCAGGATATCAAAGATGATTATCATAATCTTCTCTCTCTACTTGAGGGAAATAACCAAGTTCAAAGTGATAATACTTTGAAGACCAATGATGGCGATAACATCAGCAAACTGAAGGAAAGATTATTATATCATACTGCTTATACCTGCACCTCTAAATTTGTTGAGTATTGGGTTCCTGCACGTATATCAAATGTGCAACTTGAGCTTTACTGTGCCACCCTACTTTCTAATGCTGGATTGCTTGTCTCATCATTCAAAAGTGATCTGCTTGACAACATCCATGAAATGCTCGTTTCAACTCGGAAGGTTTATTCTTGAACTCTTACATCATTTTGCACTCGAAACAGTGAAAATGTCTATTTTAATGCTCCCTACCTTTTTCATTGAATGGGATATTATTTTCTCATTGAAATTAAGGGGAAAAGATCAGCTAGCTATCATTGTGAGTTATTTTATTTGTATATTCTGCTGTGTTATTTATTTTTATTTTATTGGAAGACAACTTTCATTATGATATATAAAAGGAAAAAAATAAAGAAACATATTGTTGACCCGATTGCCCTAATGGTCAATAAGGGGCCATGTAAATAGTTAGCTTAGAGGGTAATAAGGTTAAATCATGGTGGCCACATACCTAAGATTTAATATTTTACAAGTTTATTTGAAAACTAAATATAATATAATCAAGTTGTTTTTCCTCAAGAATAGTCGAAATAGTGGAAGCTGTCTCGAATGCTCACATGTATAATATAATCAAGATTTAATATTTTACAAGTTTATTTGAAAACTAAATATAATATAATCAAGCCTGTATTTGCTTGCAATAATCACCCTCCATAAAGCATGTGGCTTATTCGTAAATCTCCATCCCCGTTTGGCAATGAGGTTCAAGTTTCTGCCTCTAAAATTACCAACTCCCAGACCTCATTTGCCAATGGGGAAGGAGGCAGTCTTCCAATTGACCAAAAATACTGGCAGTATCTTTAGTTTCCCCCTTTCATCAAGAAGTCGCAAATGTATAAAATAACTTTTAATACCTTTGTATGAAGAAGAGCTCCAAGATGCTGCAAAAAGTTTTATCATCGCAAATCTTCCCTCGCAAAAATTTTCTGTCTTCCAAGATATGCATATTCCATTATTTTTTTTTTCATTCTTATTCTATCTTGTTCTTATATGATTTAAGATATATATATATATATATATATATTGTGTAGATTTCTGTTTAAATTTTCTCTTGTTGTCATGTTGACTGAATGGACTGAAAAACTACATACTTGTTTGTGTCTTAGCCTTGAATCTGTTTATTCCTAGTGATATTTCTGATAAGAAAGGGAGAAATGGCTCTAATGTCATGTATGGGATCTTGACAGTGTTGTAATCATCCCTATATTCTGGAACCTTCAATGGGACATGTGATCACCAAGGGGCATCCAGAAGTGGATTACTTGGATATTGGAATAAAAGCAAGTGGTAAGCTACAACTCCTTGATGCAATGCTAAGGGAGATGAAAAAAAAAGGCTCGAGAGTCCTAATTCTTTTCCAGGTAAGTCCTATGGTTGAATTGGTAATTTTTGTTTTTGAGGTTAATAGCTTTTGAGATAGGTGCTTATTAATATATCTGAAGGGATGGAATGTGGATTCAGGCTTATTATTATTATTATTTTTTATTTAAAAAAAAAAAGAGACTGATCTGGCATTGAACTTACTTAATGCACGAGTTTAGATGACCATTGGATTGTATTATTATGATTGAAACTGTAATCAAAATGAACAGTTTTTATTAGTTAAGTGAAGGATCGCTAACAAGAGCCAGGATAGTAATATGGTACAATTCTGGTGTACGGAGAACAGATTTGTCAGAGACTTTGAACGATACTACTCCTGGAGGGAGTGAATTAAAAAAAAAAAGAAAAAAAGAAGCAAAATTAAGGAGTTATTAGAATCTTCTAATTTATGCAAATAATCCTGCAAAGAGAAACGGAGAGTAATTTAGAAAGAGAATACCATTGCAAAACTTACAATCTAGCCATTAAAAACCGTTTTAGACCATTTGATAATCAATCTGGTTTTATATTTTTCGTTTTCCTGTTTTCTATTTTTTAGAAAATGAGAGAGAGAGAGAGACGAATTTTTTTATACAATGGGAGTTCGATACATCACGTTTTTTGAGATTTAGTTCACCTTCAGATGGATACAGTTTTCATTCTACACAATAAAATTTTTATTTGTCTGGGTCTAAAATTAAGTGCTTAAATCAATATTTTTGTTTCAAGATTTCCCCCTCCCTCCCATTATTTTCTTATCTGTGGATTTGTTAAGTGGTATAATTCATTTTATATTTTTGTGAGGGAAATTTTATGTGGAAATATTCAATTGCAGTCAATTTGTGGATCTGGAAGGGACACCATTGGTGATATTTTAGATGACTTTTTGCGTCAGAGGTTTGGGATTGATTCTTATGAACGCATTGATGGGGGTCTTATTTATTCCAAAAAGCAAGCTGCTCTAAACAAATTTAACAACCTAGAGAGTGGAAGATTTTTGTTTCTGCTAGAAGTTCGAGCATGCCTCCCAAGTATTAAACTTTCGTCAGTTGACAGCATTATCATTTATGATAGTGACTGGACCCTAATGAATGATTTAAGAGCACTTCAGAGGATAACACTTGATTCTCAGTTGGAGCAGATAAAAATTTTCCGCTTATATTCATCTTGTACTGTTGAAGAAAAGGTTCTTATGCTGTCCTTGCAAAATAAAACTTTGGAGGGCAATTTACAGAACATCAGCTGGAGTTGTGCTAATATGCTGCTAATGTGGGGAGCATCTAATTTATTCGCCGACTTAGATAAGTTCCTTGACAAGGATAAAACTGCAGATTCCTTATCAGATACAGCACTTTTGGAAGAAGTGGTAAATGATTTAGTTTTACTTATTTCACAAAATGCCAGAAGCACAGACGAAATTGATTCCCATGTCATATTAAAAGTTCAACAGATTGAAGGAGTCTATTGTGCACACTCTCCAATTCTAGGTCAGTCAAAAATGCCATCAACAGAAGAGCAACCTCTCATATTTTGGTCTAAGCTGCTTGATGGAAAGCACCCGAAATGGAAATATTCTTCAGATAGATCTTTAAGGAACCGGAAAAGGGTTCAACAGTTTGATGATTCATCATACAAATCTAAATTGGAGATTGAGGAATCTTTGAGGAAACGTAAAAAGGTGTCAAATAGCAATGTAAAAGTTGCACAAGATGAAAACTTAACTAACAAGGAAAAAGAAGGTATGAGTATCTGAAATCTTAAATTATTTTTGCGTATACTTTCTAGGCTTTTCTTTGGGGCTTTATCGTGTTGTCTGTCTGCTAGAAAAGATAATTTTACAGCATTCTTACTTTCCTATTTCCGGCATTTCTAAACTTCTTTATCGTGTGCAGATACTTCTGAAGCTCCAAAACATACATGTCAAAATTCAACTAGTTTAGCTGCTTGTGAGGATGATTCATATATTGAGAATCATCTGTCCAACTCATCTTTGACAGCTAATGATATCTTGAAAATTCTTGACTATAAGTCAGTTGGATTTGATGCAATAAGAAAGCTGATTGATCTACGAAAGAGTCTCCATCATCTTTTGAAGCCTGAAATATCTCAGTTATGCCAGATTTTGAAATTTCCAGTATGGGTCTAATTACCTTCTTTATTTGTCTAAATCTATCTATGCATTTTATATCGTAGATGCCGACCCTCTTCAAGACAGCAGTATATTTTTCTCTTTTCCTTCTACAACATAGCCACATCAGTAAATGTAGTCAGATCTACGTTAATATTGCATTTTACATGTGAGATAGCTATGGTCATTGATATTGCTGTTAGTTTGTTAGTTTACCATGCTACTATCTTAATTAATGTCAAAGATACAACTCACGGAGGGGGAGAGAAAAAAAAAAGAGTTATGAAAAGTAAATGCCTTAATATTCATACAAATATCTTGCAACACAAAATTATAAAATAGGTTAGAAAGAGAACACCATCGAGAAGGTTCTTTGTAAGATAGATTCTCATTGATGGTCGCAAGTTGTATGGTGGAGGACTCAAGGATGGATATAAAACACAACTATCCTTTTCTATTTTCACCAGCAGGGAGGATGAGTTTATTTAAACCTCTATTGCCCCGAGCTTGGCTATTTCAGAATATTCAGGGAGTTGAGATTCCCTGATGAACTTTTGGTTTTGGGAGTGGGCAGCAGAATAACCTATGGAGGATTCCTTTCTAGTTAAAGGGAAAAGGTACGGTCTTTGGAAGCCTCTGTAATGCCAGATGCTTTGTCCACCATTTTTATTGCCTGTCAATGGAAAAGTTGTCCAGTCAATTGAGAAGGAGAGTTTAGTGGGTCATTGATTCATGGGAGGATAGGTGCTGGATCGTAGGACTGAGTTGCTGGCAGGTCAGGAAAGGGGGCACGCAAAAGGCACTGGGGAGGTAGAGAGGGGGAAACGGAGTATATCTTCTATCTAGGCATGACTGCCCAAGGGTTCTGTAATTTCCCGCTAGGCCTTGTCATTTTGGATTGAATCTGTTTTTTTCTGTATATCTTGGTGTTTGGTTTCTTATATTCATTTTTTTTTTTTTTTTTTTTTTGGTACACTCTTTTGTAACCTTTCAAGTTTTGTTTTCCATGGAAGAAAAAAGGAAAAAAGAGGAAGAAGAAAACATGACTAAGGAATTAATAACTAAATTGACAAGAATAAGTAATGTACTTCGTGAAGGATGAGAATGTGCTTTTGTGGTGAATGGGTTTCTTTTGGTATTTTATCTGTAGACATCAATTTTTCTATGTTAGCTCATCTGTAACAACTGTTGACACGTCTTATTTCAATTCAGGAACATGTCGAACGTGAGGTTGAAAAGTTTTTTGAGTATATAATGAATAATCATCACATCATTACGGAGCCAGCAACCACTACATTACTCCAGGCTTTTCAGCTATCTCTGGTTATTTTTCTTTCTCCCATTTACTCTGCCACAAATCCACAACCCCACCCCCCAGTAATTAATATGCTTGAAATTCTTCCTGCATGGGTTCATTATATCAAGCATGCCTGATTGAAGTGTGGAGTTTTGTAAATTTTTACATGCAGCTCTAAAGTCTTGTGACTTTGAGTTTGCTGTCCTTTTAGTAGCGATGTTTAATTCCACATGCACAGCCATCTATTGAGATTTTGAATGTGACTTGTCTTCTGAGCAAGGCAAATCAACAGCTTGTAGAGTTAGTATAAAATACTAAAAAAATTGTTACAGAATATAAAATTGATAAACATTGAATTGGGAGTCTTCTTTATCTCTCACATACTTGTGAGCCATGCATGTCGATAAACAAACTAAATTATTAATTATGCTTGTTGTTCATGCTTTCTTCAATACTTTCTGAAATATTTATATTTTTTTTGGATGTGTATTGTAGTGCTGGACTGCAGCTTCCATGCTTGAATACAAAATTGACCATAAAGAATCATTGGCACTTGCGAAGAAGCATCTTAATTTTGATTGCCATAGACAAGAAGTATACTTGCTTTATTCAAGATTGAGATGTCTCAAGAAAATATTCTTCAAACGCTTGGAGTATTACAAGGTCCCTGAATCTTCATTAACTTATGAATCCCCGTACAATGTATTGTCTGACAATGAGTTCCAGAAAGCTGTAGTAACAAGTATTAATAGAATACAGAAAACTTGTCGCAAGAAATTTGAAAAACTTAAGCAGAAGCAACAAGAAGAAAGAGATGAATTTGACAGGACATGTGATGATGAGAAATCACAGATGGAGAGACAGTTTCAGATGGAGTCAGCTGTTATTCGTTCTTGTTTTCATAATAGTCTTTTAACGAGGAATAGTAAGCTTCAGATATTAGAAAATGAATATTTAAAAAAGCTTGAGGAGTACAAATGTCAGATGGAGATACGGTGTAAGAAACTTGAGGAAGAGCATAATGATGAAACAAATAAGATGATTGCAATGGAGGCTCATTGGGTTGATACATTGACATCCTGGCTCCAGGTTGAATTATTAAGCAAACGAATTTTAAATAAGACTAAGCAGAGCCAGAACAGTTTGCCGGTAACTGAGATTTTCCATGGTCTCGGAGTTGATGCAACTGTTTGTGATCATCTGCCTGAAGAGAGTAAGAGTAATGCTCTTCATAATGTCTCAGGGACTGGGAAGGGAATATCTGAAATTCCAGGATCTGTTTCTTGTGAAGCTATCATCTGCAGTAATGCTGTTGAAAAATGTTCTCTTCAAACTATAAAAAATGGTGAGACTGCAGCTTTAGATACCATGGGTTCTCAAGGACCATCTGCTACTGAGTTTGACAATCACAACAGGATAACTAGCTCAAATGGCATTGAAAGGAATTTAACCTCTGAGGACCCTTCTTATGTAGGAAAAGAGCCTGAGGGAGTCATATTGAGCAATCTAGATAAAGAGATTTCTACAGATGGGTCGAATCATAGATGTTCTGTTGGTGCTGTTGACGTTGCATCTGTACATCTGCCAACATCAGAGGAACAGATCTCCCATTCTGATAAAGAGGCCCCTCAAAAGCTTATTGAAGTTGTTGATCTTATCGAAGGTTCAAAGAGAGTTCATACAGTACCTTTGCTGCCTTTTGCAGAGGGAGGTGGAAATGGGGTCATCAGGAATCCTGGGAATGAAGTTCCAAGTGGAACATGTAGTCTTCGCAATTCCGATTCATTTGTGGATGCTTACACAGATCCAGAAACATCTCCCCGTGGGTTGAATTTGCCAATCAGGGAGGTTGAAAGGGTACCTGAGAGTGTTAATTTAGATGTTAGAGAGAATATCTCTGCTAGTCAATCTGCATCTCAAGAATTAATTCCAACCAGTGAGATTGAAAGATTACGTGAGACTGTTAATTTAGTAGATGTTAGGGAGAACATCTCTGCTAGTCAATCTGCATCTCAAGAATTAATTCCAATTAAATCAATGGTAAGAACATCTGAAATAGACATTTCATCAGCAATGAATGCAAGTGCTTCATGTGAAGCATTTGAGGTTGATTGCAGCAACAGTGAGAATGATGGTGAGGATCTTAGTGAACCAGTCAATCCTTGTGTGATAGAAGATACGATTGGTAATACCGACCCTGATGTCCATTCCCTTGACCTGTCTGTCACTTCATCTCCTCTAGAGCTTGCTGTTACACCTACTGCCCAAGGCAATTGTTCTCTGCTGTTTAATCAGGTAAGTATTTAAGTTTCCGTGATATACTTATTTGCAGGAACACTTTCAAATATTTTTCACTTTCATATATATATATATATATATAGATATAGATATAGATATAGATATAATCAGATGAAGCCCTTTGTAGGCATGTACTCATATTCCTTTTTCTTAGAATCAACACGAATTCACTTTCGACTTCCTATACCTTATTTTGTTTTTGAATATGTACTCTGTGCAGGCAGCACATGACGAAATCAATCAAGAGTCTTCATCTACTGGGTTCATGGATGGCATTATACAAGCGACTGAAATAGCTAATACTAATGGGGATTCTGAAGCTCCAACTTTATATGTTGCCGATCAATATAGTCAGGAAGAACATGAGGAAATGAATCTACAATCTCCATGCACTGGATCCATAGATGATATTATGCAAGCCAATGCAATGGTGAATACTAATGGGGACACCGAAGCTCCAATTTCATATGTTGCCAATCAATCTATCCAGGGAGCACAAACGATAGAGCCTCAAACACCAATGGTGCCACTAGCAACGAATTCATCTGTTGGTTTGTCTCATACTGATTTATCTTCAGTTGGTGGAACGGAAAATCAAATGAATAGGGAAAACCATTCCTTTTATCAGCTTGCTCAGACAACAAACCAACCAATTGAAATCCCTGTTCAGTCCATTGACGAAGTCTTGTTACAACCTGTGACATGTACTGCACCACATTCTACTCCTAATGTTGCCTTCAGTGAAACAAGAATGTCCTTTCTGGACACAAGAACCCTATCGGCTAATTTTGATATTAGTAATGGTCTGATGCAAACAACGCAGCCTTCAGTATCACAAACGCCTTGTTTATTGCACATTGATCCACTTGAAAAAGAATTGGAAAAATTGCGCAAGGAAATAGATATAAACATGGATATGCATACCAAAAGGGTTAGTTTCTCCCAGTTCTCTCCCATACCGTTAAAGTGCCTGTTTGTTTCTTCTACTTTTATTTTATCTTTAATTTATTATTATTATTTTGGAGAAGTGCCTGTTGTACAGATGATTAACATTGGCGTACACTCAGCATAGAAAATTCTCTTTGGTGCAGAAACTGCATCTGAAATCTGAATGTGAGAAGGAAATTGAGGAGGTTACTGCTCAAATCCAGAAGAAGTATGAAACTAAGCTGCAAGAGTCTGAGACTGAGTTTGATCTTAGGAAGAAGGACCTTGATGTGAATTACAGTAAGGTTTTGATGAATAAGATCTTGGCTGAGGCTTTCAGGTGGAAATACAATGATTCTAGGACATGTGGTAAGTGGTCGATGCTGGTTTTGATTTGTTCAATGAATATCACTTATATTTCTTATCTGCTAGCATCATCTTGTTTATTTGTTTGGTTACTATCATTTTTATTAGTCTATTAATCCTGCTTCTACTAATAGAGAAGGGTCTAATCGTGCTACCTTTACTATATTTTGTGCTGCTAGCTCAAAGAGATAATATCCATATCCATGGAATTGTTAAATGTTAGACCAAAGGATTTGTATAAATATTGTGAGCTATCCACAAATGGTTATCATAATGTTAAGCTGTGTAAGCAATGGTAGCAAATTAACCTGTGCAATGTATATACCATATTTATAAACAGCTAATTATTTGTTGGATGTATTATACAATCTAATCTATAATTTCCCCAGTTCCTAGGTACACAATTTAGAAAGAGTAATTTATGAATTATTAATAGTTTAAAATATTACTCCAAACCTAAAAATGGAAAAACTTTTCAATTTTCATATATATCAACAATGTTATAGTTCGTACTTCTATAATTATGTAGTTCCTTTTTTCTTTCTTTTCTATATTACCATCTAATATTTACATCGTTTTCATGTAATGTAGCTTCTTGGTCTGTAAATTTGCTCAACTATTCTGACGTCCTCAAAATTCTACTATTATTTGTCGCAGATTCTGGTCCCAGTCTTGCACCACCGATGCTTCAGCAACTTCATCTGCAAAATTTACCAGGGCCTTCTTTGGTAGTCCGGCCATCTTTCACTCCGGCTATAGTTAGTTCTCATACATTCAATGCACCTTCTATTAATATGCAAAGGATGGCAACGGCAGTAAATCCGTCGACCAACTTACCTTCCTCTAGCCCAAGTACAGCTTCCACATCAATGCACGTTCACCATACGTCCACTCATTTCTCGAGCAGTCCTATGAGACCACCACATATTGGCTCCATCTCTTCTCCCACTGGAAACCCACAAGTCGGTAGTGTTATTCGTGCCCCAGCTCCTCATTTGCAACCCTTCAGACCTACATCAGCTCCCCATTTGCAACCCTTCAGACCTACATCATCAATTTCAGCAGCCAATCCTCGTGGTATCTCTACTCAACATGGACCAAGCAATCCTTCTACAATCCCTCCCTCATTTCCTCAGCGTCCACCTCGACCATCTGTCGCTGCACCACATCAATCCATTCCATTGAATAGATCTTATCGCCCTGATAGTTTGGAACAGTTACCTACTTTTTCTAATACGGCCTTGTCTGCACTAGACTTGCTGATGGACATGAACAATCGTGCTGGTGTGAACTTTCCACAAAATTTTCCTCCGCCAGCAGCAGATGTAACCTTGACTGCACCCCAGCCTGTCCCGCTAGTTAGTACAGGTAGCACGCAGGTTAATGCAGTCAATACCACTGGAGATTCAGATGTTGTCTACTTGTCTGACGACGACTAACCAACACGACAAAAGGTACATTTCTGACTTCCAGAGGTCCTTATAACTTGGGGTTTGCTTACATAACTAAGGGGAAATGCAAAATTACGTATCTGAAACCTTTGAAATATTGTAGAGATACATACATGGCTCTCAACTTCAAATGTGTATAATGTAAATATTCATTTGCCCATGTCTACCAGTTAGGTGGTGGTCAGGTTTTGGATACTATTCGGCAGTTTAGAACAGATAAATTGGCTTTTTTCTTGCATCATTTTTTCCTCATCTTTGAGTAGACCCCAATGTGCATTACATGAAAAGGGAAGAAAATTGACCTTGATTCCCGAAGATAGGATTTCAACTGTGTTACTGATCAGATTGTTAAGAGTGCTTCAGCATTTCGACTTGTAAACAGTTTAGTAGACATGTTAACTTAATTGACAAATTGCTTTGATGCTTGGCTCTGTATTTTGATTACTGGTCGAGTACGACAAGGTGGCTCCAATATGTTCCAAAAGCACTGTTGTATTATGATCTTGACTCAATACTTTTTGCAAAGAGGCTAGAATCCATTACTAGAATAAGACTAAATCTTGCAGAACCATATTGAATTTTGATATCCTTGTTCACCAATTACATTTTCTAGTCAAATCCAGTTAGCCATGTTTCTCTAAATATCCTATTGTGGAATTTTCAATTTCCTCCTATTGAACAGAGCATTGATGATGAGTACCTACACAAGAAAATAATCATTATACATATATATATACAATGGAAGAGAAATTTCTTTTGAAAAGCTGATCTTATGGTGTCTTTTGGAAATCCAACACAAATTTGTATCCAAATTTCTTTTTAGAACAGTTGATTTAAAACAAACAAGTATATGTTTAGGCATTTTTTCTTTTAATTTTCCTGTTTAAAAGGTTTTAATGTGACTTGGGTGGACACAAAGGGGTGTGCCAGCAAGGTGGATTGTGATATCTAACATCGGTTGGGGAGTTTAACGAGAACGAAAAGGTATATTTATTCACTGTATGTATCTGTTGGTGTATAAAGGAGTAGATGGATTGGCTGAAAGTTGTGGGCAGTAGTCAAAAACTGTTGGCATATCATAATGCGTCTATCCATCTAAACCGACAAGGATTCTGCCATTAAATTACAGTCAAATCAGTTTAAGTCAAAAAGCACTAAAATCCACAGCACTTCAGCTAAGCCAACTACCAATGTCTCTCATCAATTTGCTTCCCACGTTGTGAAGTGGTTGTGTTGCAAGCACAAACCCTTGTCTTTATCTTTTTCTCTCGTTTTCGAAGTCATCAAATCTCAAATCATAAAAAAAGACGGTACTCTTTTTCTCGTAGTGAATTACTAAATTTTTGTTACAAACAACATGACATGCGAGCTAACGTCAGTGACCAATCTTTTATATAATCTATTTAAAAGTAATACTTCTAGAAACGAACCTCTTTTTCTCATCTTCTATATTATTTTTCAAAAAGTATTAGATGATATAAGAGTGTTTAACTAAAACTCGTGTTTTCTTAAATGGTATAAGAATCGATTCTTATACATGATAAAATAATTGATTGAGGTTGGAAAGTCGAAGTTTTTCACCGACCCTTTTCCAAACGATTTTTTTTCTAGCTAAGGGTAAAAAGATATTAAAGAAGAAGAAAAACCCTTTTGGGAAAAAGAGTGAACAGTATGGAATGTGAAAGGGGCTGTTAAGAAGAGATGGGGCCGTGAAGTGTTTATTATGTAAAAGAGGAAGAAAAAGTGGTTCTTTTTGCATTACAATACACAAACCAGAGGACCCAACACACTGGATGCTTTTAACTCCTTTTCACAAACTCCCATCATTTTTTTTACTTAGTTTAAGTTGATTTCGAGACGTTATGATTCAACGACCCACTTGTGAGTATCATGCTAATTTATCGGTCCACAAAAAGATCATACTTTTTTTGGTCGGAAGGCATATAAGAGAAAGGGTTTGGTTTCAAACCTGATTGCATGTAATTGAGTCGGGAGTTTCTAACTAAAGCAAGGTGGGACCTGGTGGGTATGTGATACCTGAGTAAATAAATGAACTAAGACCACATCAAAATGAGAGCGATCTTGAGGATAGGAAATGAAAGTTACTACTTATACCAATAAGGTGTATCTTCCTCTTCGGTAGCTCAGTTATAAAAACTCTTTAGTTAAATATGTTTTACTCAGAGTTGAATGACGAGACTATTAGACGTAGGATCCACTCTTAAGAAGTAGGGGAATGACAAAGCTATTAAACTTTGAGTTCGAATTTGAATTCTGAATCTTAGACATGGGGCGTTATATCGACTTTTTTTTAATTTTAATTGGTGCTTAAATTACTATTAAATTTGGAATATTTTTTCGTGGCTCAATACTAACAATTTTAAAATTTATAAAAATAGAATTTTTAGAGATTTAAATGTCTGAAATAAATAATTAAAAAGTACAAAAGTTGGCCCATAAAAATAAATTTTTAAATCAAACAAATCATATTTAATAATATTAACAGCTGTGGAACTTTGACCACACGACCTCAACAAATCTGAATATACAGCTGGCAGTCCTATTTTATTTTATTTTATTTTTTTCAAATCAAACAAAGCAATAAATACATAATTTGGTGTATCCATTCCAAAAATAATATTATTATTTTTGGTTAAATAATTTAAACAAAGTTTGAATTTAGTCATTATTTTTTAAAGTTCGATCTCTTACTCGATGAACCGTATAATCAAAAGAGAAATCACGACTTTGACTACGAATTTTACGACTATTCCCTTCATTATCATCAGCGTGGTTGTTGTCCAAGTCTGTCTTCGTCCCTCAAACTACTATTCGTAGTACAATAGTATGAAATTGTCTATTTGAACATAATCTCTCATCACTTTGCTTTGAGCTTTCAAAATGACTCATACCAATACTAATATCAATTAAGATACTATTCCTAATTATAAATTCATGATTATTTTCTAAATTACTCTTTCAATCTCCAATCTAATAAAATTTAGAATAGGAGTGTTATCATGGTAAGCCTCTCTAGAACTGCCAGAAAAAGGATGCTAGGAAGCTACAAGCTCTCTGCCCCATTGAACCAAAACAAAGCTCAATTCCCCTTCCCTTCGCACTGAATTTTCTCTACCCATTTCCATTACTCTTCCCAGTATGCTCTCTTCATACCCACTTGGGTTACCTTAGATTTTACAGCCCTTTCATCTGAACTCAAATCATGGGTTCCACATGGAAGAAGGTGAAAGTGGCTCTCGGCTTCAATATGTGCCTCTATGGCCCTCGAAATCTTGAGGATTCTTTGCCGTCCATGGCGCCTAGATTCTCCGACGGCGCTGCGCCGTCGAATTTGCTTTCTCTGCCGGCGACACCCACCAAGTCGAATTCCCTTCTCCAGCTCTCCAAATCCTCAACCATCTCGTCAAAGGTTTGTTGGGTTCTTTTTATACTTGGGGTTTGCCCCTTCTGCTAGTTTTTTTGTTCTCTGCTGGTGTTTATCTTGTTCTTGTACTGTTGCAAAGCTTTTTTTGTTTCTTTTATTTGATTTCTGAACTTGGGTTTGTGGAGTTTTCTGCTGAGAAGCTTTCTTGATTCTAATTTCTTGTGAACAGAATTAGTGTTGATGTTTTTTGTTTGCTTCTTTTTGGCACTTGGAAGACTGTTGGTGTGTTAAATTCAAGTATGTTATGCTCTTAAAGATTGTCAAGGGAACTCTGTAAGAAGGAAACTAATTATATATTTAAAACAACAAAATCATTGGAATATCCTTATCTGTTCATCAACCATTGCCTCAGAAAAGATAACAAGGGGAAAGAAAAACACTGTGCTACTGTTCTTTATCACTTTGATCTGTTTTACTTTGTGGTTTCAATGTCATGAGTTGTGATGAATTTATTGGGGGAGGAGGGTAAAGTGGAGTAGTCCATTCAAGGACCATGTGAGATCCGCGTTCTTTATAAGGGTGTGGAAACCTCTCTCTAGAAGACGTGTTTTGATAACTTTGAGGGGAAACCCAAAAGGGAAAGCTCAAAGAGGACAATATCTATTAGCGGTGGGCTTGGGAGACGTTTTTTCATCTTATTTGTAGTTATTTCTTCGTTCTACATTTTGAACCGAGCCCAAGTTATGATGTTAAGTACTTGACATAATGTCCATCTCTCTATGTTGTTGTGTTTAAAGATAAATATTGTGTGATGTTATCATTTGATCATCTGAACTACATCTTAAACATGCAGCTCTGTAGCTTTTGTTATTATGAAGTTGGAGTTTTTGGTTCTTTTGTTCTCATCCTCGTGTCATTTTCAAATTGCAGAGAACGTGTGCGATATGCCTGACTGTTATGAGGCCGGGGAAGGGCCATGCTATCTTCACCGCCGAGTGCTCCCACTCGTTTCATTTTCATTGCATCACATCAAACGTTAAGCATGGAAATCAAATTTGCCCAGTTTGCAGAGCCAAATGGAAAGAGATTCCTTTCCAGAGCCCAGCTTCAGATATTCCCAACAGAATGATGAGATTCAACCAACTTGATTGGTTACCAGATGAGTCGTGGATGACCGTTTTAAGAAGGGTTCGCCCCCCATCGATTGATTTGCCTAGACAGGTAGCATCTTTGTCTCATGAGCCCGAACCTGGCCTGTTCGATGATGATGAAGTCCTAGAAGACATCCCTGATAGAGGAACATCTGATGTAGATCCTATTGATGGTTTTTTTGGGAAAATTGAGGTTAAGACATATCCAGAAGTTTCAGCTGTTGCTCAATCAGCATTTTTTGATAATTTCACTGTATTAGTGCATATCAAGGCTAGTTTTGCAAATCACGGGCAGCATTGTTGTGAAAATCGAACACCATTTCCTTCTCAATGTTCTCGTGCTCCAGTTGACCTTGTCACGGTGCTTGATGTCAGTGGGAGCATGACTGGTACCAAGCTTGCTTTGCTAAAACGAGCAATGGGTTTCGTGGTACAGAGCCTTGGCCCCTCGGATCGGCTTTCTGTAATTTGCTTCTCCTCTGCAGCACGACGTGTTTTTCCTCTTTGTCGGATGACCGAGAGTGGACGACAACAGGCTTTGCAAGCTATTAATTCTTTGGTTTCAAATGGTGGAACAAACATCATAGACGGTATAAAGAAAGGGACCAAAGTATTAGTAGACCGAAAGTGGAAGAATCCTGTTTGTAGCATTATGCTACTTTCTGATGGCCAGGATACATATACTTTCGGCATTGATGGTTCACGTTTCGAAACTGACTATCTGTCGCTTCTTCCGGTACCAATCCATCGTAATAACAACACGGCGTTGCAGATACCAGTGCATTCGTTTGGTTTTGGCACCGACCATGATGCTACGACAATGCACTTGATCTCTGAGATTTCAGGGGGAACGTTTTCATTTGTAGAAGCGGAAAATACAATTCAGGATGCGTTTGCTCAGTGCATTGGAGGGCTCTTGAGTGTTGTTGTGCAAGAGCTTCAGGTTAGGATTGAGTGTGTTCATCCTAGTTTGCAGTTCGGTTCACTGAAAGCTGGAAACTACCGATCGAACATCGCTCCTGGTTCAAGAATTGGCACAATAAATGTGGGAGACCTGTATGCTCAAGAAGAACGAGACTTTTTGGTGACGATCAATGTACCGGTTGATGGTTCCTTAGAAGAGATGTCATTGCTCAAAGTCGATTGTACTTACCGAATACCCATTACGAACGAAATGGTGACGTTAGAAGACGTTGAGGAAGTGAAGATAAGAAGGCCTAATGCGATTGGAGAACAATCTGTGTCGATAGAAGTTGACAGGCAGCGCAATCGAGTACATGCCTTGGAGTCGATGGCGAAGGCTCGTGCTGCAGCTGAACGGGGTGATTTGGCCGATGCAGTCTCTGTCTTGGAGGACTGTTATAGAGCACTATCAGAAACTATCTCAGGACAAGCTGGTGATCATTTATGCACATCCCTTCGTGCTGAGCTAAAGGAGATGAAGGAAAGAATGGAAGACCAACGCATCTATGATACTTCAGGAAGGGCGTATGTTCTATCAGGACTAAGCTCTCATTCATGGCAGCGAGCAACCACTCGTGGTGATTCAACACGCAGCGGAAGCCTTATGCAATCGTACCAAACGCCATCAATGGTAGACATGTTGACACGGTCTCAAACCATGTTATTAGGGAACCCAACACCACGGCCCCAAAGAACGCTCCGCCCTACAATGACATTTCCTGCTCGAACTCGTCAACGGTAATCCAACGGTACCATCGGTAACTTCATCCTTCCTGCCATTGTTGTAGACATTTCCTGTTTTTGTGGTATATGGAGTTTTGTTGGGGGGTATATATTTACCTAATGGTTTGGCTGGTATACTTCCTTGTTGTAAGCTGTAAATGAATAAGAATTGTGGGTGAAATATGTTAGTATAATTGGCGTAGTAACAACTATGATGGCTAAGTCAAGCCATGGTGGACTTGGAGACGCCACGCAAGGTGCAAGAATTACGATTCTTCCTCATACTAGTCCTAGTTCGTGTGATTTTGGTTGGAGGTATAGAAGTGAATTATGGGGATATCGTGGCGAGTTTCACTAAGTATGGTATAATATTACTAATTCTTTTCCTAAGTGTTTATTTTTCTTCCACTACCTATCTGAAATGCTAGTTTCGGTAAATTATTGTCTATGGTTTGTTTTGGGTCCATCGAGTTCATTAGGTCCATGTCAAATTGTGAACGGAAGCGATATGTACTACAATAGAAGAGATTTGGGTCCATCGGGTTCATAACGTCAAATTGTGAACGGAAGGATATGTACTACAATAGAAGGAATATGGGTTCATCGGGTCCATCTTCTCAAATTGTGAATGGAAGGGATATGAGCTCATTAGGTCCATCGTGTCAAATTGTGAATACTACATTAATAAGAATATGGGTCTATTGGGTCCATCAGTGTCAAATTCTGAATGGAAAGAATACACATTACAACAGAAGGGATATTGTGAGGTCCCACGTCGATTGAGGAGGAGAACGAAACATTCTTTATAAGGGTGTAGAAACATCTCCTTAGCAACACGGACGTTTTATAAACCTTGAAGAGAAGCCCAAAATGGAAAGCTCAAAGATAACAATATCTGTTAGGGTGGGTTTGAGCCATTACCTAATATGGTTCCATTAGGTTCATCGTGTCAAATTGTGAATGGAAGGAATATGGGTGCATTAGGTACATCGTGTCGTAAGGGATATATACTACAATAGATATGTGTTCATTGGGTCTATCGTGTCAAACTGCAAACATAAGGATGTGTAGTATAATAGAAGGGATATGGGTCCGTCATATTAAATTGTGAATAGAAGGGATGTGTAACTACAATAAGCGGGATATAGGTCTATCGTTAGATCCATCGAGTCAAATATCATTAACAAGCTCCCAATGAACACATAGTTCAATTAGTAAAAAACATTAAGTACGATTAACCTCATTAAGAAAGAAAACTAAAAGACACTATAAAACGTTTTTGTTATTACTAATCATCATAATCAATTATTAGACAAATAATTAAGTAAAACCATTAACCATTTAATTGTAAGTTACAAAGTATAATTACTTTCCCTTCATTAATTAATCATATTATTTCCTTTTCCCAAATACCACACTTCTCTATATAAACTCTATATTTTATGAGGTTTTCACATCAATCCTCCGTTCGTAAAATGGCTAGCCTTTTGAAACTCTTCATTACTATGTCATTTCTAGCTCTCATCGTCTCATCTACAACAGAATCGAGACCGAACCCTGAAATGAGTCTCGCAGTTCGAACGAAGCTGAACGATGAGATATCAGATTGTTGGGGATCTCTATACCAACTCCAGGCATGCACGGCCGAGATTATCACATTCTTCCTTACCGGCGAAACTTATTTAGGCCCGAATTGTTGTGAAGCCATCAAAGTCATCCAGCATGAGTGTTGGCCAACGTTGCTTGGCTCTTTGGGATACACAACTGAAGAAGGAGATATCCTTGAAGCCTATTGTGATACCTCAGCTATTGATACCCTTTTGACAATGTCACCTCCACAACTAGCAATGGCACCATCTATGGACCAAAATAGTGAGCCTAAAAGCTTTGCTCCCTGAAAAGGAAAGTGGGTTTTGTAATAAAATAGCTACGAGGCTGTAGTTTGTCCAGGTTGTTCTTCCGACCTTTGCAATTCTATAGTCAAGAGTTACACTTACGGGTTTTTTTCTATTTCTATTATTTTCGAGAAATATATAATTTTCTTTATATGTTTTGGAGTGATCGTCCTACATCAGTAAAAATTTTTACAGGTTCTTATCATATAAATAATATACATCATGTCATATATGCAACCGACGAGACACTGTTTGATTTAATAATCACTAATCAGAAATTCAGAAAGATCGAACGTGTAGAAATCTATAATGATTGGATAAGAAACAACTTTATGAATCTTCTTGCTTTCAAAACGATCTTGGTTGGTTAAAATGTTTAATTATTTTTTTTAGTGATAATCATGTTATAAGATAAATAATAAAGGAAGGTTTCAAAACACACCATTGAAGTAGAAATTCGTTAAAATATTAAATAAAAAGTTAACGTGCCGGTGATAAGTATGAAATAATAAAATTATATCACATTGACATTTCGTTTAACAAATTTCTCTACTTCAAAGATAGTTTCGAATTGTTCCTCAAATGTTAAGTGTAATAATGAAACTTTTGAAACAAACAAAAATGTTGACGGCTATTATTTTATTTATTATTTTTTAGCTTTTAGGCTAAATTATATAACAAATACTCGTGAACTTTGACTTTTGTTCGAAAATTACCCATAATTTTCAAGAGCTACAATATTACCGACCGTGACCTTAATAATTATATTTGGGATAAAAAGTAAGTGTCTAAATTATTATTACATCATTTTAGACTATTGTCATGTCAATTTTTTATCAACATTATAATTTTGAGATTTCTACTCAAAGGGTAATTTGAAAGGTTTATCGAAAGTGGACGGCTATAATGACAACTTTTTAAAAAATGAAGGTATTTTTAAAATAATTAAAAGTTAAAATTACACGAGCATTTTGTTAAAGGCTAAATTAATAAAAAAAAAAATACTTCGAATTTTGCATTTTATCTGAAAAAAAATACCTATAAACTTTCGAAAGTAATACGAGAAGTTAAAATGAAGAGTTATAAAACGATACAAAGGGATAATCAATTATAAAACGTTTTGGTTATTGAAAAGTGATAATCAATTATTAGATTAATTAAGTAAAGCCATTAAGCATTTAATTGTAAGTTACAAAGTCTTATTAATCATACGTTGCCTTCTCTATATAATCTCCCCATTTCATTACCCATTCATTTCAACTCTTCATCTCTCAAATCTTTCCTTCCTAAAATGGCTAATCTTTTGAAACTCTTCGTTCTTACGTCTTTTCTAGCTCTCATCGTCTCATCTACAATGGAATCGAAGTCGAACCCTGAAATGAGTCTAGCAACTCGAATGAAGCTGAACGATGAGATATCAGATTGTTGGGGATCTCTATACCAACTCCAAGCATGCACGGCTGAAATTATCACATTCTTCCTCAACGGTGAAACTTATTTAGGCCCGAATTGTTGTGAAGCCATCAAAGTCATCCAACATGAGTGTTGGCCTACGTTGCTTGGCTCTTTGGGGTACACAACTGAAGAAGGAGATATCCTTGAAGCCTATTGTGATACCTCAGCTATTGATACCCTTTTGACAATGTCACCTCCTCAACTCGCAATGGCACCATCTACGGACCGAAATAATGAGCCTAAAAGCTTTGCTCCCTAAAAAGGGAAGTGGGTTTTGTAATAAAATAACAAGAATTACACGACGTTAATTTTCTTTATATATTTTAGAATGAACGCTTCTATGCTAATAAAATTTTCTATATTCAAGTTATCGATTGGAGAACTCGTCTCAACCCATTTTAATAGATTAAGATCATATTGTTGGAAGATGAAAGTCCCACATCGGTTAATTTAGGGAATGATCATAGGTTTATAATCAATATTATCTCCATTGGTATGAGTCTCAAAGCAAAGACATAAGAGCTTATGTTCAAATGTCGAACAAAGGACTCCAAAAGAAAAATGAGTCGAGCCTCAATTAAGGGGAGACATATTTTGTTCGAGGGGAGATGTTGGATGATGAAAGTCTCACATCGGTTATATAGACGCCTAAGCATAAATTTGACCTCTACATTTGAGAACGAAATGAACAAAGTATAGATGGTTTTGCATTCCTTATAAGGGTATGAAAACTTCTCCTTAACAGACACGCCTTAAAACTTAAAAGCTAACAACGATACGTAACGAGCTAAAGTGAACAATATCAGCTAGCGGTTGACTTGAGCTGTTACAATATTTGTTCGAGAGCACGATTCTCTCTTTTTCGTGTAAAGCATTCGTTTAATGTTCGATGTCCTAAAATCGAAATTCACCACTTGTTAGGTGTGCGTCCATTTACTTCAACTTAAATGACCACCGCCTATACACATTCACTTTTTGCAACTAAACTTCGTTTCATACGTAACAGTTCTCAATTAGTTATTTATATTTATATTTTAAATTTATTTTGGTGTCTACATATTTAAATTTACATAAATTTAACATTAATAACTGTGGATGAAAATCATTAATTACTGTTTATTCATGAAATAAATATTAATAATTAATAGCTATTTTGTCTATTTATTTTTAAATAAAAGTACGGATAAAGTGATTACTTAAATTATTATATAAGCATAACTTTAATTAAAGTGCTTTAAACTTTTTTTTTAATTAAAAAAAATCTTGAATCTAAATGATACTGCCAATGTGCTTCCAATCAGCACTTTATTTTGGTGGGTTTTATCACATTTTCATTATGGAATTTTTTTTTATTTAATTTTGGTCTTTATATTTTAAATATTTTAAAACCTTTTGTTTTGATTACCTACTCCTCCTTTTTAAGAGCGAAAATTATTCTAAAGACATCACAGACAAATTTCTAAGATGTCACTCGACATATATTTACTCCGAATAAAGCATGTTCAACCCTGTAGTTCTTATGATTGAGCCACTAAAAAAGGAAGTTGATATCGCTTTGTGGTATCGTTTTATTCATATACCCATCATTTACTTGGGTATCACATATTTACTATGACCGAGAGAACGGGATATTAATTTGTATATCATTAGATATGAGATCGAATAGGAAGAGTCACATGAACAAATTTTTGAATTTGAAAGCATGGAATGAATCTATGATTTGAAAATGAGGAAGATTGATGGGAAGGAAAAGGTGATCAACTTTGTTTTGGGTAGGAAAGTTGAAGTTTATGGTTTCTAATTTGATACCAAAAGAACCCTTTGATTGTGATATGTGTTGTTTCATTTCAAAGTAACAAATGCTCTCTTTTTACATTTTTGCCTTTTTCCAAGTGAGTCTATTGTCTATGGGAGTAACCCATTTTAACCATCAAAATTTCATTTCAGATGTCGCCTAGTAGGGTCGATAGTAAGACACTGTGTGTGATGAAGTAGTAGTAAGCACCATTTCACCCCAACAAGTCCGATGAAAAGACTTTTTGAATGGAGTAAAAGAATTTGAGATCGTCGATCTCTTCCATCAAGATTGAGATGAGTCAATGTCGGTCGATGGTGTGGGGAACCCATGCGAAGAAAATTCCTCTCTTGGAACTCCCACCTTGATCTCTATGAAATCTAACGAAAAAAGTTGTGAAGACAAGGATTAGATGGGGCTAGAGATGACAATGTAACAACTTGAGGCTAATGCTAGTGGATATTGTCTGTTTTGGCCCGTATCGTCGTCAACCTCATGATTTTAAAACGCGTTTGCTGGGGAGAGGTGTCCACATCTTTATAAAGAATTCTTTGTTCTTCTCTCCAACCAATGTGGGATCTCATAATCTCCCTCTTTAGAGGTCAGCGTTGTCACTAGCACACGCATACCCAGTGTCTAGTTCTTATATCATTTGTAACTATTCAAATCCACTGTTAGTAGATATTGTCTGTTTTGGAGGATCTCAGAGACGATAAGACCCATCCATAAACATTGTTTGACATATTAAAAAAATAATAAATTAACCATGTCCTAAAAAACCCCATGAAAATTAATATTGGGCCAAAACTAATAATGATAGTGCATGGCGACTCAGCTTCAAATCAAATCCTCATCTTTGTTTTAATTTCTTTATGAGTTTTCCTTTGTTGCATTCAAATTCCCCAAAAACACAAAGTTTGGCTCAAACCCATTTTCCCCAACTTTCTTCTTCATCTTCTTCATCTTCATCTTCATCTTCATCTTTGCTACTATTTCAAGCCATTTTTTTATGCCTCTGGTTTTGTAAGTTGTGGGTTCTTCTTTTGAGGTTTGTTTTGGCTTTGGATTGTTTGCGGAAGAAGCTATTGTTAGCTGTTTATTTCGCATCTATTTCCACTCCATTGCTTTAACTTCAAGTTTTTGTAAGTATTTTTTACTTCTTTTTCTTGTTGTTGTCTTCTTGGGTTTGCTTTTTTTTAAGTTTTCTTTCATTCATGGCCATCCCATGCTCGTTTTGGTTGCTTTCGCAGTCAAATCTGCCTTGAAATATGGCGTTTACACCTTCTTTCTTCCACAACTTTTGAGTTAAAGGACCTCTTTTTATTATTTCTTTTGGGTGTTTTCTAATTTGGAGATTTGGGTTTTTGTTTTTTCAATCAAAGATTTTTATCTAGTTTCTAGACAGAGAATGGAGGAGCCATTTTCTGAGGCTTCAAATCCGGGCTAAAAAGGCAGTAAGCCTCAAGGTGATGCGTTTTTTGACACTGTTTCAACTAAAACTAATATTATAAGCATCAACCCCATGTGACATTGAGTGCATTTCTCATGTACAAACGCTTCTTCCTTTATTAAGTCTCCCAATTCTGTTCTTGTTCATAACTCACCTCTCTTGACAGGCCTTTCTCAACTCATTTTTGGCCAACTTTCTCAGGTCGAAGATGATGTTTCGATATCGGTAATCTTTTCAGTTTCATTTGAAAAAGACTGTGTTTGATTAGTGGTTCGGTTGCAGGTAGTGATTGTTCCGAAATCGTGTTGTGGAAGATGGGAATGTTTCGGAATCCTACAACGCGAAACGGGGAGTATTTAGAAGGGATGATAAATGAGTATGTTGGAGGAGGAAAGGGAAAGTTAAGAGCTCAAAGAAATACCTCAACAAAGCTTGTTACTTCTCTTACATGTCTCCAGTTTGCCTTTGCAATATATGCAACGTTTCTACTTTATTATGTGAGCCCTGCAATAGACTTGAGAACCAAACCAGATTTCTCTTGGGCTACTAGAATTGCTCAGCAATGGAAACAGTTTGTAATACCGCCCCACGTCGTGGGACGATATCAAGAACAAACTTCTTTTGCAGAATTCAGACCGATCACACCGGAGGAAGCTTGTGAGAACGAGAAGATTGATTTCGAGCAAAAGAAGTCGAATGATGCACAGATGATCAAGTTGAAAACAGAGCTTTATAATGAGGTTTTAGATTTTCAAAGCCAAAGCTTCGGAACTGAAACTCTTTCTCAGCTTATGGCAATGAAGTCTAAATGGGATTTGAGAGGGAAAAACAAGCCAAAAGTTACTGTGATCTTGAACCATTTCAAGAGGAAAACTCTGTGTGCACAGATTAACTCTTTGCTGCATCAAACTCTTCCTTTCCACCATGTTTGGGTGCTTGCATTTGGGAGCCCAAATGAGCTCTCACTGAAGAGAATTGTAGATAGCTATAACAACTCAAGAATTAGCTTCATTAGTTCAAGCTATGACTTCAAGTACTATGGAAGGTTCCAAATGGCCTTACAAACCGAGGCCAATTTAGTATACATTCTCGACGACGACATGATTCCTGGCCATAAAATGCTACAGATTTTGTCTCATGTAGCAGGGACGGAGAAATACAAGAATGCAGTTTTGGGCAGTATAGGGAGGATTTTGCCATTTCGACAGAAGGATTTCACGTTCCCGAGTTATCGAAAGTTTCGTTCCAAGGAGGCAGGGCTTTACTTGCCTGATCCTGCTTATAACATCACAGTCAATAAAATTGTGCAGGTGGATTTTCTCTCCAGCTCTTGGTTCTTATCTGCAGAGCTTGTGAAGACACTTTTCATTGAAACTCCCTTCACCTTTGCAACAGGGGAAGATCTCCATCTAAGGTAACTTTAACTCGATTTACGTTCCTGCTTTCTTCATTTCTACGGTACTACAAATCAACTGAGTCATAACATAATGTGAGATCCACATCGATTGGAGAGGGGAACAAAGCATTCCTTAGTATACGCATTTTAAAACCTTGAGGGAAAGCCCAAAGAGAACAATATTTGTTAGCGGTGGGCTTGGGTTGTTACAAATGCTAGGAGTGGGTTTGGACTGTTACAAATGGTATCAGAGCTAGACATTAAGCGGTGTGCCAATGAGAACACTGGCCCCCAAGGGGAGTGGATTGTGAAATCCCACATCAGTTGGACAAGAGAACGAAACATTCCTTATAAAAGGGTGTGGAAACCTCTTCTTAATAGAGGCGTTATAAAACCTTGAGGGGAAGTCCACAACAGAAAACCCAAAAAAGACAATATCTTCTAGCGGTGAGCTTGGGCTGTTACACATAACCTGACAAACGAAGGCTGTCTTTTTGGTGCATTATTTGCAACAAACTAGCAGTCATGGAATGGAAATTGTGGAACAAATTCCTTTGAGTGTGAAGCATTATCAGAATTTCACATTATAAATGGCTTTAGCACTGAAATTTGATCTCATCTTTCCAGTAAATTCTGGACAGCTAATTGTTATCCATCCCAAATTATGCAGCTATCAGCTTCAAAAATACAGAAACGCTGGCTCGTTCGTTCTTCCTGTAGATCCAAAAGACAAGGAAACCTGGGGTGACAGTGAACACAGGCTGGCTTACGTGTCCGAGACAACTGTGATATTTAAGGACATCATTCAAGTTCGGGATGATCAATGGTGGAAAGCGCTGTCTACTGGCTATGTCACACAATGGGCAGCCATGCATCCTCAAAAGATAGATGCTCTATTCTATGCTCATTCTGTTGATGAAGTTAAAGCACTAGCCCCACTTCTTGAAAAGTTCAGGTCCACTGTTGGCAAGAAAGCTTATATTGTAGTGTCGGGAGGCACTTTTTGCCCATGTGAAGATGCTGCAGCTGCTCTTAAATGGCCTAAGTTGGTGTGTAAAGAACGGAGGTTCAAGATATTTGACTTAGCCATTGGGGCTCTCTCTGGCCTATCAAATTCTGAGGTGCCCGTGGTGCAAGCAGTGTATGCTAGTATGAAGGGATTGATCCAAATACACAATCCAAGCATCATCGTCACGGTAGCCGATCTCGATCCTAACGTAAAGAAGGCTTTGAAAATGGCGTCCGAGGCTAACATGAATACTATAACACTGATTCTTTTACCAAGGCCTTCCATTTCAAAAGTTCTTTGGATGGCTGATCTTCGACCAACCGCAATTCCAAGTAAGACTACTACGACACTTTTTTCACTCAGTCGAAAATTCTTGCCATAGCTTAACACTCGTGCGTTTTTTCCTTCTTCAGATTGGAACAAGATGCGGATTTCAATCAACATTATCACACAAAACCGCGCCAATTCGTTAACAAGGCTTCTCAAATCACTCAAAGATGCATATTACCTAGGGGATGAGGTACCTATCAGCTTCAACATGGACAGCAAAGTGGATGAGGAAACTATCAAATTAGTAAGCTCATTTGAGTGGCCCCATGGCCCCAAAAGCCTTAGAAGGAGAATCATCCAAGGAGGGCTAATACGAGCAGTGAGCGAGAGTTGGTATCCAGCTTCAGACGACGATTACGGTCTCCTACTCGAAGATGATATTGAAGTCTCTCCATACTACTACCTATGGATCAAATATGCTCTCCTAGCATACCACTATGATCCACAAATATCTCTACCTGAGCTATCGACGATATCGCTTTACACACCTCGACTAGTCGAAGTGGTTAAGGAAAGGCCTAAATGGAATGCAACAGAGTTTTTCAAGCGGATTCATCCAAACACACCTTACCTCCACCAGCTGCCCTGCAGCTGGGGAGCAGTTTTCTTCCCCAAACATTGGAGGGAATTTTATGTTTACATGAACTCAAGATTCACAGAAAATGCCAAAGAAAATCCAGTTCAGATCCCCAAATCAAGAACAAACGGTTGGCAGGCATCATGGAAGAAGTTCCTAATCGACATGATGTACCTAAGAGGCTACGTAAGTCTGTACCCAAATTTCCCAAATCAAGCCAGTTTTTCAACAAATCACATGGAACCAGGCGCTCACATAAGTGCAAAAGACAATATCGTGAAGCATAACAAGGAAGATTTCGAGGTTCCATTACTCAAAGAAAACTTCGTGAATTTCTTACCTAACGGCAAATTGCCGGCGGCTTCGAGACTGCCATCGCTGAACCTCTTCAATCAACCGGTTTCTCTGAAGGGACTCAAATCCGCCGGAGCCAAACTAAGGCAAGATGTTCTGAAATGCGAAGTTTCGGAGATCGTAGCGGTGAATCATCAAACTGGTCTGCCTTCGCACTGCGCAAAATTCTGATTTGTTCTTGAGGATTTTTTTCTTCTTTTCGGCAATAAGTTTGCTGAATTTCATCACTTCGCCTGTAATTTGGTTGGTATGATCTGATCGATTTAATAACAATAAAGAAAAAAAGAAAAGCATTCAATTTGAACATTGTCAATAATTCGTCAATGTCGTGCATTGGAATGATTGTGATACAGAGTATGATTGTGATACTAACGGGACGTCAATAAGCACGAACAAGTTAGTGACAAACTTGATGATAATTTTATCCTCGATCCAAACTGAATGATTTGAAGTATTGAGTTTTTTAAAAAATTGCTCAAAGATATTTGGGTAGCTTTAGTGGGTATTGTGACTTCTAAATCATCTATCACGAAGAAGTTTTTTTTATTATTTGAAGAGATGTTTGACATCTAAAACAATAAAAAAAAGACTATAGGTACATAAAATTTGATTCACGCCAAAGATTTTCCTTTGACATTTTTTAATCCATCAACGAACGACAACAGGTAAATTTGATAATGTCTTCACTATCCTCTACAGGATCGAAATAAAGGTCGTGCGAGAGAAGAAGTTTGGAAGTTGGATGGCTCTAGATTCCTCCATGAGTTTGATCTCTTCAACTAGGAAGTTGGTTGTGTTGTCTTTATCGATCGAAATTAGGTTTGGTTGTGTAGTCTTTATCGATCGAAATTAGGTTTGTATGTTTTGTGTCACAATCGCGTTCATGTGATAGCAGGACAGTGATTGTGTGGCACTTGTTATAACTAATCGAACAAGTCGGCTTTGAGAAATTCGGACGTCAGGAACAACGTCAACGTATGTGGAGTCCTCGAGTCATATTATGAAAAAAGGTTTAGAAAACATGAATGAGGAAATACATTGGAAACCGATTTGAAGAATTAAAGAAATGAACGTTAAATAGCATATATAACTCAGGGTAGGAAGAAGTGACAATTAGCCATATTCCTCTATAATACATTTTGGGGCTTTTTAGCCCTTGCGAGTGTACACATGATTTTAGTCATACACCCCCACATTGACCCAATATGAAATGGTAAAGACCTATCTAGGATAAAAGTATGTAAAAAGGGTTTGGAACAAGCATGCAACCATAAACAACACAACTTGGACAAGCAAGATCAGGATATCAGTCATGCAACCAAGACAACACAACCTAGACAAACAAGACCAGGATATTTGTCATGTAGCCAAGACAACACAACCTGGACAAGCAAGACTAGGATATCTGTCATGCAGTCATAGACAACACGTCTTGACATGCATGACAGTGACACTTTGCATGCTAGAGCTTTTTTGGTCAAGTCAATCCCGAGATATCTATCATACAGTCATCGACAACACGCCTTGGACATGCATGACAGTGACACTTTGCATGCTAAAGCTTTTTTTGTCAAGTCAACCCGACCAACCGAACCCAATCATTTTAGGTCGAGTGCATTAATTAAGTTTCCTAATCAACACTCCATTAAATATTAAAAAAAAAAAAAACAATGATGAGGACTATTAATTTCCTTTTTTTTTTATGGAAAGGGATGAAAAAATTATGGCCTTAAAAAACAGTTCCAAAAGATCAGCCAAGAAGGTTGGTGAATTAAAACTAAGAGCCAATCAAAATGCGAGTAAGCAACCCAGTCAACAGCCTTAATTACAGCAAAAATTGTTACCAAATCCACAGATTTGACAGACCTGATGAGCCATTATGAGCCATTATGAGCCCTAATATATAATAATAACTCTTCATCCAAATTGTGACTCTTCATACAAAAACAAAAACAAAAAAAATATTATATATATATATAACATTCAGCTGAGAGATATAATAGAAAAAGAAATCAAAAGATGGCCGGAGGTGGGTTTGTTTCTCAGTCCGGTGGTAAGGTCTATGAGGGAGGTGTCAATGCTTTTGTTGTTATCACTTGTATGGTTGCAGCCATGGGCGGTCTCATCTTTGGATACGATCTCGGAATATCAGGTTGGTTACAGTAATACATCTTTTTCTAAATCTCGATAGTACTATGAATATTGTTCGTATTAGTAGATGTGAATATGACTTCGGAATATTAGGTGGGTTAGAATAATAGATCTTTTTAACTCACTGTAATGATATGAATGTTGTTCATGTTGAGTGCATGTCTCTGTGGATGTGAGCAAAAATCAAGTGGGTTCGAGCAATAGATCTTTCTGAATAATCATGATGATATGAATATTGTTTATGTCAAGCGTATCGTGTCACGAGATATCAAGTGGATTCTCAATAGATCTTTCTAAATTGCTAGTACTATGGCTATTGTTCATGTCAAGCGTCACCGTGTCAGTAGATTTGAATATAATCTCAAGATATCAAATGGTCCGAGCAATGAACCTTTCTAAATCACCATAATGATGTGATTGATAGGTTTGTTTGTTTCCAGGAGGGGTGACTTCAATGGAAACTTTCCTGAAGCAATTCTTCCCATCAGTGTATGAACAACAAGAAAAGGCGGCAGGAGGGAACCAGTACTGCAAGTTTGACAGCCAGCTCCTCACATTGTTCACATCTTCACTATACTTGGCTGCATTATTTGCCTCTTTCTTTGCATCAATCGTAACCAGGGCTTTTGGTAGAAAAATGTCAATGCTGGTTGGAGGCTTAGTCTTCTTGTTGGGCTCAATCTTAAACGGGGCTGCTGTCAACGTCGAAATGCTAATCATCGGTCGATTGCTACTCGGATTCGGCGTCGGCTTTGCCAATCAGGTTAACATCACTACAAAAAATAATAGATATGATAGCTCTGATACTAATCAATGTCTAACCCATCATAGGTGCGATACGATAGGTCTGTGTCTGATCCATGTGTAACCCAACATAGGTGCGATACGATAGGTCTGTGTCTGATCGATGTCTAACCCATCATAGGTAGGATACAATAGCTCTGTGTCTGATCCATGTGTAACCCATCATAGGTGCGATACGATAGGTCTGTGTCTGATCGATGTCTAACCCATCATAGGTGCGATACGATAGGTCTGTGTCTGATCGATGTCTAACCCATCATAGGTAGGATACGATAGCTCTGTGCCTGATCGAATTCTAACCCATCATAGGTAGGATACAATAGCTCTGCGTCTGATCGAATTCTAACCCATCATAGGTAGGATACAATAGCTCTGTGTCTGATCGATGTCTAACCCATCATAGGTAGGATACAATAGCTCTGTGTCTGATCGATGTCTAACCCATCATAGGTAGGATAGCTCTGTGTCTGATCGATGTCTAACCCATCATAGGTAGGATAGCTCTGTGTCTGATCGATGTCTAACCCATCATAGGTAGGATAGCTCTGTGTCTGATTGATGTCTAACCCATCATATCTTCTAATGCAGTCGGTTCCAGTTTACCTTTCGGAAATGGCACCAGCAAAAATCAGAGGAGCTCTAAACATCGGCTTCCAAATGGCCATTACCATAGGGATCTTTGTGGCAAATCTAATCAACTACGGAACAGCACAGATCAAAGGCGGATGGGGTTGGAGGCTGTCCTTAGCCCTTGCAGCCGTGCCAGCAATCATGATGAGTGTTGGCGCGCTGTTCCTACCCGACACCCCCAACTCAATCCTCGAGCGAGGCAACACGGAGAAGGCGAAGCAGATGTTGAAAAAGATTAGAGGTTTGGATGATGTGGATGAGGAATTTCAAGACCTTGTGGATGCATGCGAGGCTGCAAAGAGGGTGCAACACCCTTGGAAGAACATCATGCAGCCGAGGTATAGGCCTCAGCTTGTGATATGCATGTTCATCCCATTCTTCCAGCAGCTCACAGGAATCAATGTCATTACATTCTACGCGCCGGTTCTGTATAAAACTCTCGGGTTCGGCGACAGCGCATCGCTCATGTCTGCGGTGATCTCAGGCGCAGTCAATGTCGTGGCGACGATCGTATCGATCGTGACAGTAGACAGGTTTGGTCGGAAGTTTTTGTTCCTGGAAGGAGGGATACAGATGTTCATTTCCCAAATTGCTGTGGGATTGATGATATGGAAGAATTTTGGAGTCAACGGTGAAGGATCAATGTCGGGAGGAAAAGAGGCTGATATCTTACTGTTTCTAATCTGTGTCTACGTGGCAGGGTTCGCGTGGTCGTGGGGGCCGTTAGGATGGTTAGTGCCCAGTGAGATCTGCCCGCTCGAGATTCGGTCAGCGGGACAAGCAATCAACGTGTCGGTCAATATGTTGTTGACTTTCTTCATAGGTCAACTGTTCTTGTCAATGCTTTGCCACATGAAGTTTGGTCTGTTCTTCTTCTTTGCAGGGTTTGTGGCGGTTATGACCGTTTTCATACACTTCTTCTTGCCTGAGACAAAGAATGTCCCAATTGAGGAAATGAACGGTGCGTGGAAGGCTCATTGGTTTTGGGGGAAGTTCATTCCGGACGATGCTGTCATTGGCCATCATCATGCTTCCAATGTCGAGCTCTATGGCAAGGTAGTATGATTTTTTTTTTTTTTTTTTTTTTTTTTAGAATTTAAGGTNTTTTTTTTTTTTTTTTTTTTTTTTTTTTTTTTTTTTTTTTTTTTTTTTTTTTTTTTTTTTTTTTTTTTTTTTTTTTTTTTGTAGAATTTAAGGTTATTATATAATAAGGAGAGGAGAGTAATGTATTAATTGCTTTAATTTTGATTCTTAATCAAACTTAGCTCGATCTCACAATTTTGAACTCTCATTCTAAAGTGCTCGTTATTTTACGTGAAAACTATGTTCATAAACCAATATAATTCTTTCTAGAATTTCTCTAAGCAAAGTAAAAATGTCTGAAAAGCTCTTGTGATTTCGTGAGGCAATCCACATCATCACAAATCATCCTAAATAATTGACTCGTTTGTTGAGTTTCTCGACCAATCTGTATTCTTAGTTAGGATCGTTCTCATGTAAATGTGGTCTCGGTTCATTCGCTCTTTGACTGTTACAGTCGCACTTTTGGGTTTCGGTTCATTCCTGTAACTCTCTTTGACTGTCACTTTTGATGGTAGCGAACTTGCGATTGTATGACACTCACTTCCTAGCAAGAAATGAGTTAAGTCAATTCATTCTTGCGTCGTCTACGACCAAACGACGTATGCTCTAGCCTCTGGCCCAGTTCAAGAAAGTTAGAAAATGGGCAGAGAGATTTTGAAAGAGAGTTTTGAAAGCAAGATTTGAGGGATTGAAATTAGTGTTATATGTAATGTAATCAAAAAGGCAACAACAACCAACAACGACTGACTATTAATAGGAGTTATGACCGTTCACCAAAATCGTGTCTACATGTGTGCAAGGACTAAAATGCCCCAAAATAGTGTCACAATGTTTCATTTTTTATCTTGAGTTATGAGTTTAGTTTCTTTTTGGTTCCTAAATTTCAATATCTATGTTTTAATATTAGAATTTTATCCATATATTTATAAAATTGAAAATTTTAATTAATTTTTATAGAAACTAAATAATAATAATTTAAATGCAATAACTCATTATACTTTCAAAATATTTTTATAAACATTTAATAATAAATCAATAATAGAGATTAAAAATCTATACTCCCAGTGGGAGGAGACTAGGACTCTGACCACGTGCCTGTTGAAGAATGAGCTGGCGACTCATAGGCAGTGGCTTGGTTAAGGGAACTCACCGGAGCCGTAGCGAAAGCGAATCTTCGCTTATAAATATGGTCGGTGTTTTAAATAAGGAATTGAAAACTTTGTTATTAAGAATAGAGATGGGTACAAGTAAAGGGGATCCCTACTTTTATCATAAGAAAGCTCTTAAAAATCCCTCTCCATAATTATTAAAATGAAAAAGGAAATAATAATAATAATAATAATAATTGTAAAATAAGAAAAGAAAAAAAAAACTAAAAAATTGGTCAGCTTCAACCAACTGCCCTTCCTTTTATGTCTTTATGAGATGGACTCCGACTCAAAAAGGAATACCTTTTTTTTTTCCTCTCTTTTTCTTTTCCTTAAATCAAACCCATTTTATTAAATTACTTGGAGTACTCCACGTTCGGTGATTTGTAAAGACGTGTCGCAATGTCCATTGAAGTTACTTTTCACAAATCGAGACCACACTCGATACTTGGAGTACTCCACGTTCAGTGATCTTCTAAGAATTTTTCTAAAATTCATGTGAGTGAGAAAAAAATATACCGACAAAAACTCATGTTACAGAACATAAGTTGTTCAGATATAATATTTGGATAATATATTATAATAATTAGTTATAGAATATATTTTAGATATTCGTAATCAGTTAATATTCCAGAACATAAATGTTATATTTGAAAAATATATTATAATAATTATCAATTAATATTCCACAACCTAAGTTGTTATATTTGGAGAATATATTATAATAATTAGATATAAAATATATTTTAGATATTCGTAATCAGTTAATATTCTTTCTTTTATGATTAGACAGGTTAGACGAACACAATTAATATTCCAGAACATAAGTTGTTATATTTAGAGAATATATTATAATAATTAGAAAATATATTATAATAATTATTAGTTAACCTAAGTTGTTATATTTGGAGAATATATTATAATAATTGATTATAAAATATATTTTAGATATTCGTAATCAGTTAATATTCCGACAATAGTATGATATCGTCCACTGAATATAAGCTCTTATGATTTTGCTTTGAGCTTCCCAAAAGGCATCACCCCAATGGAAAGAGTGTTCTTTGTTTATAAACCAATGATCATTCCCTAAATTAGTCGATATGAGACTTTCATCATCCAACACCTCCCCTCGAACAAACTACGCCTCCCCTTAATTGAGGCTCGACTCCTTTGAAGTCTTAGTCATTTTTTACCGTCTTCAAGGAGGCTTGACTCCCTATTTTTTGGAGTTCTTTGTTCGACATTGGAGGATTTCTCAATATTTAATTAGTTTATATTTTCTTTATCGGTAAATATTAGTTGGTAGCTTGTATCCCAAAGTAACATAACTATGTTACATCGGATTTTTAAGTCATTAGGTATCGAAATTTCGAATCTTCATTTAAGTTATGAGCATACGGCGAAGAGTATCAAGGTCATTAAGTGTCGAATATGAATTTTAAATTTTAATTTATATTATGAGCATGGAACGAGAAATGCCTAGATTATGAAGTGTCGAATCTAAATTAATGTTTTTTAATTTCAAATCTTGGCTTAATTATTAAATGGATTTATGAAATTAATTTTTAAAAATTAAATAATTATCTAACGAGAATTATCTTTGGGAGCTATTTATACGATATTATCATTATTTTATTTTTTTTATTTTTTTTTTTGAAAAGGAAGTTTACATTATTTTAGATTTTAAATTAAATAATAAACAATGTCTTGTTTTCTTTTTATTTTCTTTTATTTCGTTTGAGTTACGAATTTATTTACCTTAATTTAATTGTGCTCTGCATTATATGTATAAACCATAGATAAAAATATGTCACAAATTCCCAAGTAATAAAATAATTGATATAAAACTATATATTATATTATATATTATATTATATTAATTAATATAAAACTATATATTATATTCAGGTTATGGAATTTGTCGGCTTTGATATAGTCAATAAATGCGTTAGAAGACAGCATGTGTTCACATAATTCTTCTAAAAATTATACAATTGTTTCCATTTTTTTTTCTATAAAATTTAATAATATTCACAAAAAAAAAAAACAAAAATTCAAATCAATTTTAAGTTACCGTATCATATAATTTTTTTCATTTATTTACCATAAAATTTTCAACTCAAACCATTTTTATTAAATTATTTATTTTAATTTTTTAAATAAATATAAATTATTTATTTTTAAACATTAAATAGATTTTCAATTTCAAAATATTTTTTAAAAAACTAAAACTTAAAAATAAAATTTTTAAAAATTTGTGTGAGATTGAAGTTATCTTAGAGTTTATTCAAAGATTTGACATTCTAGTTAGATCAACTTCTCCCTACCCGATAGTTATATGCAATAAGTCGTCGTCGTTGTCTTTTTCTTACATTCTTATATAACACCAATTTCAATTTCTCAAATCTTGCTTTCAAAACTCTCTTTCGAAATTTCTCTACCCCTGTTTTCTAACACTTTTTTCTTGAATCGGGGCTAGAGGCTCGAGTATACGTTCATTGGCCGTAGGAGACGCAAGAACAAATAAGCTTAACTCACTTGTTGCTGCTGAAAATGAGTGTCGCATAATCACAAGTCCACTGCCATCAAAGTACCATTGTGACAAATAGAATTTTTTTATTCACAAAATGAATAGATGATTTAGTCACTACGCTCGACTGAATATGTAACCCTAAAAGTAAAAAATCTCTCGAAAATCATTGCGGTTCTCTTTTTCATTTCCACTGTTTGTATTTTTTTTTTCATCCATATCATAAAGTTGGTTGACATTAGCGGTAATCGCAGAAAATAGGGCAAACCATGACCCCAAATAAAAAGGTTCGATAAAACAACTAAACGAGCAATCCGACAGCTGGTGTCTTATCCTAGTCGTACCAAGGTAAGAATGCATCTTCACGAATGATCACACCCCCACTCTATTTTAGATATTGGTACATTTTTTGCTTTATCATTTCGTTAGGAGAATAAACCATTAAAAAAATGGTCGTGTTTAAGTTCTAATAAATATATGGCTTCGATTCGATTCAATCCGAACTAATTTTAGAGTAAGTTATTATTAACTTAAAATATATACGAATTGAAGGATTGAATGGATGAATGATGGTGAGAATTTAATAATTTATTCGGAGAGAGGAGTGATGGTGGGGAAAGTAGAAGCAGACAGAGAAGAACCGACAATTTCTTCAATAAATACTCCAACCTTAACCGCTAAGCTTCCTCTTTTCCTCTCTGATTCTCTATAAAATCTTAAATTCCCATCTCATTTCTTCCACCGATGCGCCACCACAAGCACAATTCAATCCTCTCAATGGGAAAGGGAAAGGGAAAGGGCAAGGATAAGGGCACAACCGCCGCAGACGGTGGCGGAATTTGGTCCGGCGGGGCGGTTGACTTTTCGGCACTTCCTGAAGGCTGCATCGCTCACATACTCTCCTTCACTTCGCCTCAAGATGTGTGCCGCTCCGCTTCCGTCTCCTCTACTTTTCGATCCGCCGCTGAAGCTGACGCCGTCTGGGAACGCTTTCTCCCGCTGGAATATGGCGATGAAATTTCCGACGCTGTTTCGAAGATTTTTCCTCCTTTTGCTTCCAAGAAAGAACTCTATTTCCATCTCTGCCGCGTCCCTGTTCTAATCCACGGCGGCGCTAAGGTAAAAATTCCACCGCTACAAATTCCAGTTTAATTATCTGGTTGGATTGAAATGAGACTGCCACTATTTGATTCATCCACGCTCATCTTCCTGCTATAATTTAGGGAAATTGTGAAGAAATTTTGAAATATTTAGGTTTTGAAGAGCGTGATTTCAAATTTAGGGAAATTGTGAAGAAATTTTGAAATATTTAGGTTTTGAAAAGCGCGATTTCAAATTTAGGGAAATTGTGAAGAAATTTTGAAATAGTTAGGTTTTGAAAAGCGCGATTTCAAATTGTTCATGAATTGTTCTTGTTACGCTTCTGTTTTAAATTGATAGAACGCTTTTTTGTAATCTTGGTTGACTTTTTGTCTTAATTTAGAGTAGAAATTGGAACTGTTCATAAAGGGATCACTTTTTCTTTTGGATTCAATCCACTTTTCACTTTAAAAAATGAACTAATCCCTAATTTTGGCGTTTTTTTAATTGAATTTCAGAGCTTTTCACTGGATAAAAAAACAGGGAAGAAATGCTTCATGATCGCTCCAAGAGAGCTCTTCATTGTCTGGGGCGATGCTCCAAGGTATTGGAGATGGACTTCTGATCCTGAATCAAGGTTAATCCCGTCTCTTAATCCACCATTAGTATTTCATAAGCTGTTTAGAATCACGTTTGGTTCATAAGAGTAAGAATATCGAGGCATTATTTGATGATGAATTGTGATATAATGAACAGGTTTGTGGAGCTAGCAGAGCTGCTGAGCGTATGTTGGCTTGAGATCAGGGGCAAGATAGAGACAGAAATGCTATCTCCAGGCACATTATATGCAGCTTATATGGTGTTCAAGCTAACAACCTCAAACGGCTTCCAACGCCAGCCCGTCAAGGTTGGAGTCGGCCTTGTCGGGTCTGAAGTAACCAAGCAAACGGCTTATTTAGAGAATGTAGATAGTGAATGGCGACAGCGCCACCCAATTGTGTCGAGGGGTATCGGCCTTTTCAACCTTAACAGACGACGCGTCACAATCAGCACGCAGGTAGCTATGCCCCATGAAACCACCAGGAACAATGCCCCGGCCGAGGACTGCAGCCACCGCATCGTCCCGAAGGAGAGGGAGGACGGGTGGCTGGAGGTTCAGCTTGGTGTGTTCTTTCATGATGGGAGGGTCAATGGGGAGCTGGAGATGAGCGTATTGGAGGTTAAGGGTGGGCATTGGAAGAGCGGTTTGCTTATACAGGGAATTGAAATCAGGCCAAAAGACTTGACGACCTAATTATAGAAGAATGATACTGATAAAGAGAATTCAAGATGAAGTGAATCATTTCACGTGTAAACTTTTGAGAGCTTGTCTTTGAATTTTGAGAAGAAATGGAGATCAACATCATTATTGACCATATTTTATTATAAAAATAAAATATCTAGATATTTGCTTTTTTACCGTAGTAATAGGTACTTTTTATATATTGTTATTTTTATTTATTACTATTTTCATATTCTTCTAATCTATTTGATTAGAAAGAGAGAACTTTCCCATATTTTCACTAGTTTTAATTGAATTTTAACACTAGAAAGATTATGCAAGGCAGTTTTTCAATGCAAGTATAATAAGCGACGTTATGTATGACATGTCTGATCGTGATTGAGTGATATCAAAATATGTAGTCATCTGACACGATTAGTCCATCTATCATATTACCGGTGGATAATGGTCATGGTGAGTATGTCATAAAAATATGAATATTGCATGATATCGTCGTTGATCATAATCATGTTAATTTGCATGTTTAATTGTAGTTGTGTCTATACTACAATATGATGGCATTGTTTATCGCATATCAAAGAAGTACACGAATGAATCGGGAGCACATCCGAATGAGAGCAATTTTAAGCATGGATAACTAAGAAAGGCTTAAAAGAATTGCTTGATCATAGAAATTTCAAAGTTAAGCCTAATTTGCTTAAAACAATTCTATGTTAGGTGGTGTCCCGAGAGTTCTCTTAGAAAGCATGTGAGTAAAGACAAAACATGTTGAAATGACTTATGTTGGTTGGTGAGTACAATTCTCACACTCGGAGCGTGTGTGACTAGGTCATCAGGGATGCAGAGGAATGTCGAGGCTATTAGGTGTCAAATATGAATTTTGAACCCTAATCCAAATCAAAATAAGACGTTACAGTAGTTGATGTCACTTCATAATATAAATTATATACATGACTTACAGTCAACCAAATGTCAATAATAATATCATAATTTCAAGTGTTCTAGAATCATTAAAGTCAATAAACAAGGCACAATATGTGAGTTAATATTATGATATTTATCTAAAAAAAATTTAGTTAAACGATATAAAATGTAAGAGGTTCAACCTTGTAACTTTTGTTCGAGAACACATATTTTATGTAAAGATCTCTATTTGATCAGCTAATTAAGGCCCCACAAATACATATCTTCATTAGCTAAACGAAGACGGGTACAAGAACAAGAATAAGGATTATATTCTCTATCATTATCTTTGGCCTAACCTCGTCCTATCTCATTTTAATATATATATATATATATATATATATATATTCATATGGAAAACTATATTAATTATATTATATTTTTCATTATAAAATATTATTAAAAATTAGAAATTATTCCTTAAATTCTTTTAAATGAATATATATAATTAAAAAATTATTTAAATGGAAACAAAAAATACTTCTTCCATATACACCTCAAATTTTATGGCAAGCGAGTACAATAATTTAATTTAGAGTAAGAGCGAGAATAATTATAATTATCGTCTAATTTCTATTATAAATATATAATTTATTCTAAAATATTTTAGTTAATTTCTACTGCAAAATTTATTAAATATGTTGTATTTTATATATATTATATTGTTTGTATTTATCATTCCAATCCTTCTATAAATATTTGAATATATAAATGTCACAGTTCCCTTGACTTTACCATATATGAAATGACGCATATGCCCTCTAATGCCTAACTAATTCACACCATACCCTTCTCTTCTCGACTGTACTCTTCCACTACGCCCTTCTCTCACCACTTCTCTCTCGTCGCCGTCGCCTCATCGCCTCATCGCCGTCGCCACCGCCACCGCCACCGCCGCCGCTTCATCAATTCTCTTCCTCCTCCTTCTTCTCAGGTATCTCTCTTCCTATCTCGAATTTTCTTCTGTTTTCTTTTTACCAACTGACATTAATTACTGTTTCAATTGTTTTCTTCTATCATCTGTAAATTTTCTATCGGAGAACCCAAATTCTTTCCTCGATCCACTTCCTTGCTTGAAATTAATTGTTGATTTTATTTTACAGTGTTGCTATCTTAAAAAGACATTTTGATATTAGAAGACATAGGACTACTGTCGCGTTTCTTAGAAGGTGTTGAATTCTGCGCGCAAATCAACTACCTTAGCTTTTAGGCAAGTTCTATTTTACTTCACTTCGTGGATTTTGCATTTTGGATTCTGTTTGAATGATAGGAAAAGTAAAATAGACCATTTTTAACATCTCTCTTGACTCTCTAACAGAGAATTATTGCATTGTATCATCATTGAGTAATTTGTGTGTTTGTCTTAAATGAGGGCTGTTCGCATATAGGGTAGCCGATGATAAAATCTTCCCTATTTTTGCATCTTATTGCTACAAATAGAGGTTGAAATAATTCCGCTTTTTAGTCCCTTTTTTTGGTGATCTTCTACTTATCTCACACTAGCTTCAAGCAAATGGTACTCTTAGAATCCTTTATCTGGAGGCAGGAGTGACATATTTCCACCAGACCCCATGCATTTGTTTGCCCTTTTTCCTTGAAATTTATGTCCGTTTCCTTCTTATACCGCAAAAAATGAAGGGAAAAAAGACCAACATATAGTAGTTGGGAATATTCATGGTTGAGCAATGATGTTTGTAGTATATAACTGAGGGGCTGAATTTCATGATTAGCGCTGAAGCTGCTGAGAACTGTTTCTGCAATAGAGAACGGATCAAACATGGAGGTCCTGAAGGGGCAAAAATTTTTAACTGAGATTGATAGAAAGGCTACAATACAAAGAGTAGCTATATAAACTCTAATCCTTATCAACTTGGATTAAAAGAACTTGTATCGTCCTTTGTGAACTCGTTGAAGGCTATTAGAACCAATTTTATGCTTGGTTTGGATACTTATTGGTTTCTTTTTTACTGGAAAAATACCATGGCTATGAAGAAAATGGCACATAAAACAAAAGGGAGATGAGGCATATACTTAAAAAGATAGCCATAGTGATTTCATAAATTTCGTCCTAAAATAAACCCCCATATTTAAAAACGTTCAGCCACATAAATTTCCCAAAGTAGAGCAAGTAGCACTTTAACTAAACAGCCACATAAAAAGAAGATAAGCTATGACTATGGAAATATGTCAATTTTTACACCTCGAGAAGCCCAGTAAAGATAAGAAATCAAAGATGTCAAAGCATTTCTCTCTGCCCTTGAAGACACAGGAACCATACGAAAGTTCTAATAAAGTTCGGTCATAGAGTTTTTTTCTCCCTTGTGAAAGGATGACCAACCATAAAAGAAGAAAGCTCTCATCTACCATGTCATAGTCTTTTCTTCTTTTTTTTCAGAATCTAGTGCTTCTTAGGGTTTGCTGTAGCTTCCTGACAACACACTCCCTCTTGGCCCTCCTGGGTTTTTCTCTGATGAGTGACCACTCGGGAAGTCAATACTCATCTCTGTTGTTGATGGTCTTGATTACATAATCCATGGTAGCAGGCAATGGATTGTTGGGGGCGAGAGAAGAGAGAGAGAAGAGAGAGAGAAGAGAGAGAATCATTACCAAGGCGAAGCCAACAAACAATTTTACTACATGAAAGAGGGGAATGAGGCCCCATTCTAAAGAAGATACACATGGTTTTGCGATTACAATGTTCTCATTTGTCTCTTTTCTTTGCATTTCAGCTGTGAATCATTTCATTACTTGTTAGGGAAAAAAAACATACAAATGGGTATAACAGGGTTCTTTATGAAGCGCATTTCCACCGCCTGGGTGATATCCTAACAAGCTTCTTAGAAAAGGCACTCACCATTTGTGCATTTCAGTTGCTATGAATTACCATATTTGAAAAGAAATATATTTGGTTGGGCTGTAATGGCCTCAGTCAGTTTAATGGCCTGAAGGTTAGGCCACAATGGTCTTTCTCCAAGGGCATCTTTGTTTCTGACTTTCTCTGCCTAGAATCTGATATTTGTTTCTTTCTCTACATGGATCTCATCTTTGTTTCTACCTTTCTTCACATGGAGTCTCCAAATTTTACTTTGCCGGATAGCTTTGTTCTATGTTAACCCATAATGCTGAGGGGAGCCTCTTCACCTTGTTCAGGCAAATACATGCTTCTTTATCTTCATTGCCTGGTAAGAACTGGGCCATGACCCCAATTTCCTAGACATTAGGTGCCCAAGAAGATGTAGATCGATAGCTTCCATTTGGAGAGTCCCAAAAGTAAGAACTAGGCCACCAATGCTCATTTTACGAGCATACTGAGAATTAAAGATAATTTGCAATGGATGCCCATAAATTGAAATTTTTTATGGTTTTTGTTAGATCTAATGCTTCCTTGAAGTGCTTGATAGTGGTGAAGGGATGTCGTTTGGTTCCCATGGGAGGAGATGAGGATGGTGTCTGACAAATTAAGTGATGAATGTGTAGGGATTTTTGCCAACATTTAAACCCCTTTAAGTTCTCTGCTCGATACATGGGATAACCTCCTAGATTCTATGTTTGGTAAATGATGATGGAATCTTCAAGGGGGAGAGAGATCTTATAAGACTATTTTTCTCTTTGGGCTTCAGTGAAAGGGTCTTTTTGTAATTATTCACAAGATCGTATTTTTACTTGATTGAAGCTTCCTTGATTGACTCCCTTTTATGTGGGCTTCATTTGTGTATGTCGGTGTATTCTTTTATTTTTTCTCCATAAAAGCTCGGTTATTCATTTTTTAAAAGAAACACTTACTGAGACGGTTCACCAATATTTGAAGGAAGGATTAAGGCCTTGCCTACCTTTTATAAGACAGTCCATCACCACCTTTATGAGGTCTCTCACTTCTTTCTGTCCTTTCACATTGCATAACTCATCCACTTCCAGCTTATATTTCCATTTGATTATTGACTTATTCTCACGGGATGGAGTATCCCCTGCCTACCTTTCATATCCGCTTCAATTCTGTAGGCTTCCACAATTGCAATCCAAACTGTGCGAGTTTAATTTAGTAATGGCTGTAGTTCAATCCCACTCAAAGATTGAGAACTACCTTTTTAACCCAAAACATCTTTTTTTCCTTATCCACTTCAATACTCAGCCTCACTACATAATACACACTATTTTGAGCCTAAGGCTCGAAAGGAGGTTTTCTAAAAACATACGAGGTATTAATCATTCCCAAAGCAACCAACCAATCAAATAATTGAATATTTTCTTGGAGATTTTTATTTTGCACAAGGAGGTGAAGAAAGAACAAACTGAGGATGGAGCCGAAAAGGAGATCAAGTAAATAAATAGGACTTACAAGAGAAGCGCCCAAATGGTTCGAAGGACCATAAAAGTTGATCTCTGAAACCAGAGGAAAGAACAATGGGTTGAAGCGTAGGCACCAGAGATGTTAGTTCCCCAACCTCACAACCCAAAATTTAAGATAATATCGAATTGGTTGTTGGATGAGAGCAAGGTCATTGAGTCCCTCAATTCCATTTAAAAAAAGTGCTGACTTTGGACAGATTTGGAAAGGAGGCCCTTTTTCTTCTGAACATTTTTTTGCCAGGTATAGAAGAATGTACAAGGATGGATTGTTCACTAGTCAATTTATCCATCAATATATCTCTAAATAGGTGTTTGACACTATTATTAAGTGTTCATTGATATTTCTGATTTATTGTATACATATCAATGAAACATAAAAAATATATATCAACAAAAAGAATACCAATATGAACTTATAGCTACTAATGAGGCCTATAACTTATTTAAGAATAGTGAAAATACTTATTTATTTATTAAATTATTTCTTTAGATTTCTCGGTTTCCATGTTTTAATAAGGAGTATTCATAGACTTTAATATTTTAGTCATATATACGTGGCTATTTTCTTAAAATTTAGATCTGGACAATTTTTGGGACATGAACATTTGATTCCTATGGCCGATTTAGCTAGTAGTGGACTCTTCTAGCTCCTTCCCACCCAGAGCACTGTTTGCCCTTAAAGTTCAATATTGAGCTACACAACTCCATTATAAGATTGTAATCAACAACAGCAACCTTGTTCTCTTGAAAATGCCAAACACAGGCTTATGTTCCAAAACCAGGTCCTTTACATGTCCTTCTTTTCTTTTTGGAGCCCGAATCCGTTACATTGCTGGTAACTATCTTCATTCACAACTCAACCTCTTGCTCTAGAAGATCTTGATTTTTGGGAGCATCTGACTAAACATCTAATTGAAGATGTTCAACTGGTTAACCCATTTTTGGGTCAATTTACTAACTTGAAATTATTAATTGTTCCGATTCATTGGTCACGAGGTAGTTAAAGAATTTGAAAGGTTGGTAAACAATTGTCTTTTGGATGCATGGATTTTTTTACCTGCTTGATACCATTGGGACGATCATCATTATTGTACATGAATCCTCCACATTCTCACCTTGTGCAATCATATTAGAACGGTAGTATCAATTACTAAATTTGTTACATATGTTCCAATCATGTAAAAGATTGTCTAGCAGTAGATTTGACTTACCTAATGCTGGAAAACTTCCATTATTTGCATAATTAAGTAGTGTCCGGATGTTTCTCTTAACAAAAGTAACCTGGCTTTCTGTAATTGACTGTAGTTTGTAATGTTATATTGTCCAGTAGTTCTTGTTTAAAAAAAAGATGTTGACAGTTTGTTTTGTTCAACTCAGCTGTTTATTATGGTATCCTCCCCTCTAATATGCATTACTTTATTTCCCCTTTTGGTGGCAGCGTGCTACAGTAGAGTTTCTTATACTATTATGTGATGCTGGTGCCTGTCTTGCTCTGATAAATGGCTGATCATTCTTTAGTTGTATCTGAAACTGTACTTAGTCTAGTAGACCACACCCTGGTTATTGGACAAGAATTTCCCGATGTTGAAACCTGCCGGAGAATGTTGAAAGATATTGCTATAGCCTTGCATTTTGATATTCGAATTGTTAAATCTGATCGTAGTCGATTTATAGCCAAGTGCTCCAAGGAAGGTTGCCCATGGCGTGTGCATGTAGCAAAATGCCCTGGAGTTCCAACCTTTACAGTTAGAACCCTACATGGCGAGCATACTTGTGAAGGTGTTCATAATCTTCATCATCAGCAAGCCTCTGTGGGATGGGTTGCCAGATCTGTATCAGCACAAGTAAGAGATAATCCACAGTACAAACCCAAGGAAATTCTCCGGGATATTCGTGATCAGCATGGAGTCGCTGTATCGTACATGCAAGCTTGGCGTGGGAAAGAACGTAGCATGGCTGCACTTCATGGAACCTTTGAAGAAGGGTATCGCCTTCTTCCTGCTTATTGTGAACAAGTAAGGAAAACAAACCCTGGAAGCATTGCATCAGTTTTTGCAACTGGACAAGAAAATTGCTTCCAGCGCCTGTTTATTTCGTATCGTGCTTCAATATATGGGTTTATAAATGCCTGTAGGCCACTTCTTGAACTTGACAAAGCACATCTCAAAGGAAAATACTTGGGAGCCTTACTGTGTGCTGCTGCTGTTGATGCGGATGATTCATTGTTCCCATTGGCCATTGCAGTTGTTGATGTGGAGAGTGATGAAAATTGGATGTGGTTCATGTCAGAGTTGCGCAAGCTTCTTGGGGTAAATACTGATAGCATGCCTAGATTGACGATACTTTCCGAAAGACAAAGAGGCATTGTGGAGGCAGTCGAAACCCATTTTCCGACTGCCTTCCATGGATTCTGTCTGCGTTATGTAAGCGAAAATTTTCGTGATACATTTAAAAACACGAAGTTGGTCAATATTTTTTGGAATGCTGTTTATGCTCTCACTGCAGCTGAATTCGATAGCAAAATCGCGGAGATGGTGGAGATCTCACAAGAAGTGATAACGTGGTTTCAGCATTTCCCTCCCCAGTTATGGGCTATAGCATATTTTGAAGGTGTGCGATATGGCCATTTTACTTTAGGGGTCACAGAGTTGTTGTATAATTGGGCACTCGAGTGTCACGAGCTCCCCATTGTGCAGATGATGGAACATATTCGTAATGAGATGGCATCTTGGTTTAACGATCGGCGTGAAATGGCAATGAGATGGACCTCCATTCTCGTACCCTCTGCTGAGAAGCGAATTGCCGAGGCAATTGCAGATGCTCATTGTTATCAAGTACTTCGTGCAAATGAAGTTGAGTTTGAAATTGTTTCAACTGAGCGGACAAATATTGTGGAGATACACAGTCGTGTGTGCTCTTGTCGTCGTTGGCAGCTATATGGTCTGCCTTGTGCCCATGCTGCAGCTGCTCTAATGTCCTGTGGGCAGAATGCTCAAGTATTTGCTGAGCAATGTTTCACCGTTGATAGTTTTCGCCAAACTTATTCACAAATGATATTCCCAATCCCTGATAAGAGCCTGTGGAAGGAACCGGGCGAGGGGGCAGAGGGCGGAGGAGGGGCAAAGGTTGACATCACAATACGCCCTCCCAAAGTTCGTCGCCCACCTGGAAGGCCGAAAAAGAAAGTTCTAAGAGTCGAAAATTTAAAACGCCCGAAAAGGATTGTACAATGTGGTCGCTGTCATTTGTTGGGACACTCTCAAAAGAAGTGCACCATGCCAATGTGACATTCGGTAGACTGTTGAATATTATAACATATATGGTTCCCTCAGAAATGCAATAGAATTAGTGGTCTGTGCAATGTCAATTCTCCTGTAACCATTAGTTCCAAAATAAGATACCAAGTTAATTTTGGCCTGATTACTTAGTTTCTTTCTAAGTTTACCATTCTTCCTCATCAACTGTCATTTTAAGGTTTCCCACTCCTTGTCACGATATCGATATGTATATTATTTATGAGAACTAATATATCTTCGTTTATTCTTCACCCCTTCTCTTTCTTTAGCTTGATATTTGGGTTGTGCCAGCTTCTTACTTAGCCAAGGAACTTGATGAAAAAGGAAAAGAAAAGTAATATTGATAGCCATTTTGATCAATTATCAGCATATATCAATCAAATTTGTTTCTCATGACAACTAATCATGGCAAATCATAAGTGCATTCCAGTTTCTCTTGATTGTTTCTCCAAAATCAAGAGATCCTATTGATCCAGACTCCAACAGGTCGCTATTTCCTATCCAAAGAACTCCATTTTCCATAATCAATATACAGCCCAGCTATTGTAGAATCTGCCACGGACGTCGAATTCACACACTCTGTGTCCTTTGATCGAGGAGTTCGTGGCAAAGCTCAACTGATTGATTAAGAATCAGGCATAGAATACTCGCCTTTTCTTTTAACTCTACTGTCAACCTAGCCATTCTCGGGAAATACTCTTGATCAAAACATAATGCAGTCTCATCTCTCTACAAGAAGATTATTCAATCTAAGAGCAAGAATTATGTCTAAGATAAAGAATTAAAGGGTTTGGGTTTTCCTTCTGAAATACAAAATTTCGGTCACATAACTGGAAACAGGATAGAACAAGACAGTGCCGATTATTGGCAATATCATCTAATATCACCCAGAAAAAAAAAACAGGTATTACGCGTGAAGGAGAAATACTAGAAGAGGCTTCCATTCGGTCGAAATACTGGAAGAGGCCTCCATTTGGGTTGTGCTTAAGCCGCAGTGCTTAATTCTTCCTCTTCCAGATCCTGAACTGCTCGTATAAGACCCCTGGTAATGCCGTTAAGATGCAAACCATTTGCCTTCATTTCTTCAAACAACTTCGTTGCAGTTCTCCAATCTAACGCCTTCAAGCAAAGAGATTGGATCAACTTGTTGTACTCATCTGCGTTCGGCTGCACTCCGAAGTCTTTCATCTCACTCAGTAACTTCAACGCAGCGTCGTACTCTTCAAGTTTGCAGTGACTGCGAATAAGTGTGTGGTAGGTTACAGCACATAATTTAGTGTGCTTCTTCTTTGCCTCATCCAAGACTATGTATGCCTCCTTCATTTGACCGCCATTTGCGTAACCACTTATAACGACGGTGTAACTGTAAACATCCGGCTTTAGCCCTCTACTCTCCATCAGTTTTATCAGTTCCATTGCCTCTCCTAAATCACCAGCTTTCGAAAATCCATTAATAACAGTGTTGAAAGCTGCATTTCCTGGAGGTGGTCCTTCAGCAATCATCTTTAGAAGTAGAGTTTTTGCTTTGCTTGCATTTTTGTTCCTACACAAACTGCGGATGACCACCATGTATGGCTTAATGGCATGTTTCCGCTCCTCCTTCGAGAAATCGTTCAACATTTCCAGAGCCAATTCAACAGTTTCGTCGTCTCGACAGAGAGAACTAATCAAGAAATTCACAGAAGATTGAGGTAGGTTCAGACGTTTTTCCTTTGCCAGTAAGTAAACTGAATGGACATCTTTTGCTTTGTTTCCCTTACAAAACCATGATATGATCTTACCAACTCTATTACTTTCAGGCAAGCTTCCAGCATCAAGCATTTTCTTGCAGATTAGCCAAGCCCAATCATAAGAAAGGCGCCTGCACAGCGCTTCTACGGTAAAATAGTACGACTCGGCATTAGGAACGCAGCCCAAACTCTCAAAACTGTCGAGCACTTCCAGAGCAGCTTTCCCTTTTCCCAACTTTGAAAAAAATGCTATCAACTGATTAAGAATCTCAGCATTCAACAAACCATTCTGCTTTTCACCAATTTCTTTAATCAAACCCCACAAAGAATAAGCATTTCTTTGCCGAAGATCACTGCAAACCAGACGAACAAGAACATCTACAACACGAGTAGTTACTTTGAACTCTGAATCACTGTTCACAGCCCAGCGGAAAAACCGAATCAAATTCTCACCCAAAATATGTGGGGTTTCAAACACGTTCAAAATAAAATCCTCATGAAGCTTCAATCCCATTTCGTCAAGACTTGATTCAAATGACCCATCAACGGTACTCTGAATCAAAGATAGCACACTTTCTAGCTGTTCTACATTGACCTCATAAACCTCCCCTTCTTCCCCATTCCCAGCAGAAACTACAATATTTTCCTCTAAGAGATCATTATTTCCCTCAATACCCACAGACTCCCCATCAAACTCATGAACTTCTTCACTAGCAACATAGTTTTCAATCTGCGTATCACCACCTTCACCAATCTCCACCGTTTCCGCTGAAACCGATTTAAAATTCTCTGACGACTCAGAATCCGAAGAACTAGAATAATGTTGAGAAAAATACCTAGAGCTTCTGAAGAAACAGGATCCAGGAACCGCGATCGACGTGCTCGAGTGTCGCAACTGAGCTACAGAGTCGGATAAGGGCACGTCCGAGTATCGGGTTACTCTCCGAGAAGCTCTCAATAGAGAAGCTCTAACCGCCACAAGCGACCTCCACATTCTGTAATGGCACTCACGATCTTCTCAAACACCAAAAGACTTCTCAGTGCGAATGGAAATGGTAATGCTCTCAATTTGCATCACCATGAACTTCACTGCCAATCAAAGCAATGAATTCAGAAACAACATCTTCGATATACAATCTTCGATCAAACTAGAAGAAACAAATCGACAACACAAAACAAAAAACCAAGAATAGAGAAAAACTTGAGCACTTACCTCGAAATCTTCGAATGAAAAAAATGCGAAATGGAGATCGATGCGGAGGTTTAAGGTGCGGCGGCTAACCGAGAAGTGAAATAACAAACCAGGGTTTTTGCTCTCCCATAATTATTTTAATTAAAATATTAAATTTATTTTTTACAAAAAAACAATAATAATAAATCTAAGCTATCATCTTAATCTTCGTCTATGGTCATGTTTATTTATTTATTTATTTTTCTAATATTCTAATAATTTTTTATTTTAAAACTAATTTTAAACCTAAATAAAATGTAAAAGAGTGATACCACAATTTAAAAATAATAAATTATTTTTTAAACCATTTTTTTTAAATTCATCTTCAACTAAAATATTCTTAAAATTTTAAAAATTAGAGATTAAATTTATACAATTATTAGTTTATAGCGTTCTTATTGATACATCCCCTAAAATTTAGGCTATAAATTGAGCCCGATATTAACCATAACAATAATATAGTTTAAATTTGAGAGAATTTGTCGTAAATTATATAGACTCAATTATCAATATTAAATAAAATTATTACAAATTCATAATTGATTGAGATCCGATAGAATTTGTTAAATTCTGACCATTGGGTAAACTCGTAGTTAATTTCCAATTTTATAAATTTAAATTATCGAGTCGTTTACATAACATTATATATATATATATATATATATATATATTTTAACTTGACATGAAAAATAAACATTCTTATAATTATTTTAGGTTTCATACTTTTTTTTTTTTTTAATTTTAAAATGCATGAACTTAAAAGGAACCCAACAAATTGCAATGAAACGCTCTATGAAAGCTTTAGAAGATGGAGTAATTACAAAAAGATCAACACCACGTGTCATTTATTCTATTCTTTATTTTCAATCCTACGTGTCCAAACTTTGGACACCTCTTCAACTTTGTCATAGCTTAAATGGCTTACGTGACATCTATCTAAATTTTATATTTAATATTTAATAAAATTTAAAATTTTGCTAAAATAAAGCTATTTTAAAAAAGATCAGAGAGAATAAAGCAATTTATTAAAATTTAAACTTTAAAGAAGAATAAAAGTTTGATGGGTATTATTTTTATGATTTATCCTAAAAAAAAATTAATTTTCCAATTCCGAAATGTTATATTCCACGTCATAATTTCCAACTAATGCAACCATTTCAGACTCAGCTTTTTTATTAATAATAATAATATTATTATTTAAATCTATATTTCTCTGAAGATTACCGGCTGGCAGTTCTTGGACTATAAATACCTGTCAACTAGTTTTCTCTTCAATTCCCGATCTCATTTCCTCTCACTGATCCATTAGATAATTTCACTGAAACGAAAATGCCGAAGAAGGAGTTGTTGGAGCATCATCAAGAGGATGCAGATGGCCCCAACGCTAAACCACTATCTCGCGATGATTTTCCTCCAGACTTCTTCTTTGGCGTTGCCACTTCCGCTTATCAGGTTCCTTTTTACTTGTTCAAGAACAGCAATGTCAACAATAGCTTGCATTTTCTTCAATGTCTGCATGTTCATTTCTTTTCTCGTTACTTTCGCCTTGTGATTTCGTTTTGCGCTATTCGTTTATCTGTTGTATTTTAGAATTTGTTCTGTTTGGTTGATTTAATTTGAATGAATCGATTGCATGAATCGCGATGATTTAAGTATTCTTATAGGTTTTAATCTTTTTCGATTCGTTTTTGTTATTTTCGATTTGTGAGCTTCATTGCGACTCCTGAGGCGTTCTGATTTTCCTGATCTCTGATTGTTCGTTTCTTCCTCTTTTATAAATCTCGATTTCGAATTTGATAAAAATACCTATCGTCGATCGGCTCTTTCTTGCTACCTCTGATCTGTAAAATGGAAATTTGCGTGGTTTTCATTTACAGATATATCTTCCTTCCAAATCGTTCTGTTTCTATGTTAGGCGTTGCATAATTTCCTTTCAGCTAAACGATTGGCTAGATTTTAAAAGTCCTCAATAGTGAGAAAATTTGATTTCCTCTTTTATCACTACTTTCATATGCTTTCATTTTCTGAATATTTTTTAAGATTTATTTTTCCAATAATAATTACAAATATAATATATTTTTTAAAAAATAATTCCAAATATCTATTAAAAATAATTTTAAATAGAACTTTATTTTTTAAACTTATAAATCATTGATCAACTAAAAAATAGTAATCAAGATGTGTAGTAATTAATTAACATAAATTTATGATTAATTATAGCCGTAATAATCAGTTTTACTACATTTTTTTTTACTCCTAGGACAATACATAGGGTGAGGGATCTGAATCATCTTCTTAATGATAGTCAATTATTTATATAAAAATGTTATTTACTTAAACCTTTCACTTCTCTTATTATAATATTTTGTTTGTATACTTTCATTTTACTTCTTTTATGATAATATTTTATTTGTATTTTTGTAATTTTCTTATAGAAAAAGAAATTATGATGAAGAATAATATACTTTATTTGAAAAATTAATTATGAGTATAATTTTAAACTACGTTAACTTCTCTTTTTATATTTGTGGAATTTTTTTAAAATTTACCATCAATAATTATTTTCAAACGTTAAGATAAAAGTGCAACGCATGTGAGCATTGACTAGTTTCGCCAAGGGAGTGCTTTGGTGATTGCAGTGAGCATATTGATTAATATGGTTGAATAATACAAACATTGGTTATTAAATCAGTTTGTGGCTATCCCTTTGAGGTGAAAGGCTGATTAAGAATAAAAAGAGGACAATGATTAAAGGATTCTATACTGAACTTGCAAGAAGATTAAGCGTTTTGTCTCTCACGTCTGTGGGCTTTTGATCGTTTCTAAAATCAAAGTAATATATTAAAATATATAAAATCATTATTTGTGAAGAAGATTACATTCCTTTAGCATGCATTGCACCGGTTTAATAAAATGTTGGAATCAAAATTGTTCTCTTACTTATTCTTTTATTAATTAGTTAATTAACTAAAACAGACATAGTAATAGAAAAATCTCACTATAGATAATTAAAAAATCATAAATTTGATTTTTCAGGTTGAAGGAGCTGCCAAGGAAGGAGGTAGAGGTCCTAGCATCTGGGATGAATTTTCACATATTAAGGGTAGCCATTGATCTTTAATCTTGAAGTTCGTTCATCCCTTGAAATTTCTCTACCCAGATAGCTAAGTTGATTTTCTTGTGGTTAAACTTATTCTGTTTCTACCATGTTTGCAGGAAATATTCTTGATGGTGGCAATGGCGATGTAGCTGTGGATCAATATCACAGATACGAGGTTGGTCAACTTCACTCATAAGAGTGTTCACCAGTTATTTAATTTCCTTATATAAAAAGAAAATTTGTGCCTTTGATTGTTGTTCATTGTCACCTAATTTTGCAATTCCGTGCTCTTACTTCTTGTCTTCTTAGAGATTGTTTCTGCTAGTTAAGTCCAAGGTTTAAGTTAAATCCTTTCTTCAGAATACAAATCCAATGTATGAGTAGCTCTTCCCTTCTAAATATTTAATCAAAAGTTGAAGTTACTGTTTCTTTGGTGCTTTGTTTATAATATGAAAATTGCTTTAAAAAAATTCAAATTTTAAATTTAATATAATTTTCCAAGAATTAATTAATTGTACGTTACCTAACTTTGTGTTGTGTTTTGATACTTTGAGGGCAAGGAACAAGGAGAAAAATTTGGTCTAGGCAATTTTACCTTTTCATGTTTCTTCGAATACTCTTCCTCGGGTGCTTAAGGAGACATTGAGATGGAACTAAAAGAGATTTACGTAACAATGTGCCTGGGGCTTTTAGATTTCATCTTGTCTCTTGAGTGATGATAACGGCATCCAGTTCCAGTGTAAGAGTCTGACAGCCCCTTCCCTATGTTTCTCTCTCAAGGGAACAAGTTCCTTAATTCAATTTCCAACGGTTATCTTCCATGTTTCAAGAATCCTTCATAGATTGGGAAGTTGAAATTTAATGGCAAGTGGAGAACTGGAAAGGGATGCTCAAGGGCCAAGGGTTCAACAAAGTGTAAGGGTTTTCCTAAAATCAGATATTTGCTCTATTTTCCTGCATAGCCTCGTATTTACCACAACACATTGCAAAGGAGCCTTGATGTTTTGAGAGTATATCCATAATAGTCGACTTAAGAAGAAGAGTTCCTATTTCTATAATACCAATGCTGAGACCACCCACATGAATAAGAGTAATTTCCAGTCAACCAAATGACACCCTACCTTGAGGCTCTTCCTACAAGAAAAAAAAAAACGATCAATTTCTCAAGTCTTCCACCTTGTCACCATTTTCATTCGCTCAGCTAGTTGAACCGTTCTCCTTGAGATATTAGATTTGTGTTGCATTGATGTTTTCTAGAGGCACCACTGAAATGAAGTTATCATAGGTAGCCTTTTGGATGAAAAGGCTAATATGATTTCATTATAAGCCAATAAAGGTCTTATCATTTTGGATTAAAAAAGAAACAGATACTTTTGCAAACAGAGGAAGACAGGTGTTCTACTTCCTTATCGTTGTCCATCTTACTTCCTCCAATTGCAGTATTGAGGATAGGGCTTACTGCAACCACTCACTAATCTTTTTATCCATACCAACTAGAAAGAATGTTGTAGGCTTCCTTACGGCAGTTTGGATACCCCTCATCCCCCTTCCTGCGCATTTTGTATCTGGTCATGCTTCATTTGGACTGTTTCTTATAAAAAGGAAACAGATTACATATTTAAATCTCATATTTTCTTTATACGGCTACGTTGGCAGGTTCTTTGTTTTAATTTTTTTTATAGAATAATTACATTATTTATTATTTATTACTTTGTGTATGTTTAGGAAGATGTTGAACTGATAGCAAAATTGGGATTTGGAGCTTACCGCTTTTCAATATCATGGTCCCGCATATTTCCTGGTATGTGCTTTGTAATATCTTCACTGCATTTTGGCTAATATCAAAGGAATATATCTGCATGTTGCACCCCCTCGATATTGTAGATGTACATTTAAACCTCAAAAAGGAAGGGGAAAAAAAAAGCTTTTCGTTTTAAAGAGAACATATATATTCTTTGTTTTTTTAAGGAGAGCAAAGCTTTTCATTTTAAACAAGAAAGGAAACTTTTCGTTGATCTAATAAAAAGGAGTGAGGCCCTCAAATACCCTAGTTGTTAAAAGAAAAGCCATCTTCTTTTTCTCTCTTGTTTTTGTCCTGTTTTCCCTCTATTTCCTCCAATCCTCTTGAAGAATTTTTGTAGTTATATTATTTTCTCTCCCTTGGTTATTTCCTTCTTGTTATTTTTACTGGCCTTTTAAACCACCAACATTCTGTTGTTTTCAATTCTTAGCATCACGACCATTCTAAGCATGCAGAAATTATACAAATTTAAAGTCTCTTTGCTGTTTTATTGCAATGTCTACTGATGATCTTTTTCCTCTTTCAGATGGTTTGGGGACCAAAGTCAATGTTGAAGGGATTAGTTATTACAATAACCTAATCAATGCACTTCTTGAAAAGGGTAAAAATCTCTTCCTATCAATTTCATTTTTTAGCTCAGTTAGGGGGGAAAATTGCTGACGGATTTTAGTTATTTTTTTGCAGGCATTCAGCCTTATGTAACATTGTATCATTGGGATCTTCCTTTGCATCTTCAAGAGGCAATTGGAGGGTGGCTAAATAAAGAAATTGTGTAAGTTCTTTGCTTGGGAACTATGTGGTCTGAACAACTATGTTAATTTCAAAATGCACTGTCTTCTGCAAAAAAAAAAATTAATGAATAGTATATGATTTTCTTACTTGTATTTGGTTTACATGTTTGTATGAAGCTTGGGTTCTTGTAGGTCGGAGTAGCAAAGTCCTAAGTTTTTTCTACCGTGTTTGGGTTGTGCAGAGGAGAGGGAAAGGTTTTATAAGTTTGAGATTATATAAACTTCGTTTGGAGTTGAAGTATAGCTTGAAGAGTGTTTCAATATCTAGTGTAATTTTAATGTTTCAACTAGTGGGATTAACAAAGTTGCAATCTGGAATAAAGTATCCCTCATATCTATCAAATGTAGGCTAGGGTATAAAAGCTAAACTCAAATTCAAATTCCCTTACTGACGTCTCCTTTTGTGTGTGTGTGTGTGTGTGTGTGTGTGTGTGTGTGTGTTTACCTATGTATGTGCCCAACGTACATGGTGAAACTAAATTCCATCTTACAGACTTAACAAAACATCCTATAACCTTTGCATCTTCATCTCCAAAGAGAGAGGGAGGGAGAGAAAACACCACCAACTCAATCTGAGCAATAAATGAAAAAGGAGGTGCCTCTTTTTAATATAGCTTTTTTTAATTCTTAAAAATATTGTCGTCTTTGAATAATACCTGCAGTGCATTTATTCAATCTGTGGAAATCCTTGAGTGAAAATTGGTTGGCGTAGTCATATTTCACACAAGATAAGCATCTTGATCTTGTTCCCCAATTTTGATCAATGGTCTTCTTAATGATCAATACAAGTCTATTGGCAACTACATTTTTTCATCAAGAAATGAAACTTTTCGTTGAAATGAAAAGGGTCTAATGTTCGAGGACACAAACTCTGCATGGAGTGAAAAAAGAACTAAGAACCAAACGAATACAAAAGGAACACTAAGGCAACCCAAAAAAGAACAAGAATATGTAAAGAAAACTTAGTAAGCACCTAATTTGACTGTTGGAGTTTCATTAATAAGCACCGTGACAGTGCTAGTTGAACACCTTGAGCTTTCTTTTTGTTTTCCAGGTCATGTTTTATGTTTGTTAACCTGACATCTACACATAGCATGTTTGTTAACCTCAACAACCAAAAAACCAACATAGTTTAGAGACTACTTTACTATTTTTTATGATGACTTAAAATGATATCTTTCAACCATCAATACTTTTCAATCATTTGTCTTTTTTTTCTATATGTTGTATAATCATTTAAATCTCATATATCTGTAAATCATTTTGCAAGTTCCATGTTGACCACCTGTTTTATAACTTTCTTGGCAAACAAACAGAAATTACTTCGCAATCTACGCAGAAACTTGTTTTGCAAGTTTTGGTGATAGAGTGAAGAACTGGATTACCATTAATGAGCCTCTTCAAACATCCGTGAATGGACATGGAATTGGTATCTTTGCTCCAGGAAGACGGGAAAATCCATCAGTTGAACAATATTTGACTTCACACCACCAAATCTTGGCCCATGCAACTGCTGTATCCATTTATCGGAAGAAGTACAAGGTATACTATCCAAACCTGTCTTCACTAAGCACCCTCCTATTTTGTTTTCATTTTTATATCTTCTGATGAGTACACGATTTAAATATTTGAATCTCTCTTCGTCCTTGTCAAGATGGAGTGCTTGGTCCTCAATTTAGATTTGTTTTGCGCACCCCTCCCACCCAATTTAAGCGTTTTTGGCCTTGTGTAAACTTTCAAAGATTCTCTATAGACTTGGAGAACCAAGATTTAACCTTAAGGAAGCATGTGGCGTTGACTAATATGGTAGAGTAGTCCTCAATTTGAGTTGTGGGCTTCACTTCATGACACACCATGAAGTTACGGGGAAGATTCATAATCAGGTAGTAGTTGTGATGATAGATTGTGAAGCAACACATAGTTTCATAATTCCAGAGTTAGTTGAAAAACTCAAGTTACCAATTAAAAAACAAAGGAATATGTTTGGAGAAGATTCTGGCCAATCATGCACCCTCACACACCAAACAAGAAATTAAAATTTATTTCGTATTGCGTGTGTAATCACATGAAATGTGTTTGGTATTGTCCACTCTCGTCCTTTTTCAGGCACATCAGGGAGGACAAATAGGCATATCTGTAGATTGTGAATGGGCAGAACCTAATTCAAATAAAGTTGAAGACAGGACTGCTGCATCTAGACGCCTTGATTTTCATTTCGGGTGGTAAGTTCTGGACTCTTATGGCATCTTTACTATTGTTGGGGACAGGGAACAAGCGTCAATATACCATTTCGTAATATCTATCTCCTTTCACCCCCCACATGAACAAGCGTCAATATACATTTCATTGTGTACTAGTGATTATAAAAAAGGACTTCCAGAGTTAACTATAGAAAATCCTTTACTGTTCTTTAAAAATAAAAAAGGACTTCCAGAGATGCTCGAAGTCCCTTCCTAGCATAATTATTTAGTAGTTTGAGCTATTAATATTGGAATAGGTACATGAACCCAATATTTTATGGCGATTACCCGGAAGTTATGCATGAAGAACTTGGAGATAACCTTCCGAAATTCACTGATGAAGAAAAGGAGTTGATTACGAATAGTGTCGACTTTGTGGGTCTGAATCACTACACATCGAGGTTTATTGCTGATGTACAAGAGACCTCTGATCACAATGATTTCTACAAATCACAAAAGATGGAAAGAATTGGTAAATCCCGATCTCTCTCTCTCCCTGTTTTAGAACAAGGATTATGCTTAACGTTTCTGTTATTATCAGTTCAATGGGAAGATGGTGAGCTGATCGGCGAGAAGGTATGGCTCTCTCTCTCTCACACATCACAGTATACACAACCACACTTATACTTCTACTGCAATAAAGGCATTTTCAGTAGGCATCTGTGTAAGCTATGATCTTCATTTTGCTGAGAAATTTATATGCAGGCAGCATCAGAATGGCTTTACGTTGTTCCTTGGGGCCTCCGAAAGCTTCTAAACTACATAAAACAGAAATATAAGAATCCAATTATCATCATAACTGAGAATGGTATGTGCACTGAAAGCCTTCTAACATTGTTGGAATGCAATGAACTTTCCTGTTGGAAGGAAAATTGTAGTTTATTTTTTCAACCAACCATGTGATCACTCAAGTATATTGAAATATAAAAGATAATGGAATTACAGAATAACTCTCCTATTAATCGAGGTATACTTGGCACTTCCATGTGGATTAATGCTTTTCCATGAGTGTGAACCATTTTGAACCCATTTATGCAGTGGTCTTCTCAATTTGTTCAATCAAACTGGCAATTGCAGAATCTTAAAACGGAGGGATTATGTATTTTGAATGACGAATTGATTAATATTTCTGGAATTTATCCTTAAAGTGATAAAAACTTGAACCTTACTGGCCATGCAATATTTTATTTCCGACGTCAGGTGTGGATGATGAAGAAGATGAAACTTGCCCACTACATGAGATGCTTGATGACAAAATGAGAGTTGGTTATTTCAAGAGTTATCTGGCTGAAGTATTTAATGCAATCAGGTTGGCTGCATACATTTCTTTCTTTCAAAATGTTTTCTTAATCAATAGAGATGCCATTGTTATTGATTTAGGAGGTTCTGAAACCGAGTTTTTTTTAAACACATTAGCATTTACCTTTTGTTCAGGTTTTACTCTCGTATAGCCTCTTTCATTCTTGAACTGTACTGGCGTTCAGATACGAGGGGTTAAGTAGGAAGCATGATTTTCTATTATTACCAATATGATTTTGATTCTTTTTCACTTCACATTAACTGGGTGCACATCTGCACCTTGATCTTTTCGTTTAATTCACAGAACTTTTATTTCTTTAAAATTAGTTGTTCCTTAACTTTCCTACTCAATCTCGTTTTGGTTTCTAACTTTCAAACCTTTTGTTTTGGTTTCTTAACCTTCAAATATTCTCTTTCAGTCCTCAAACTCGGTATAAATTTCTTTTGGGTTCAGATTCTATTTTTTTCTCATACTTTCATCTCTAGTTTATTTTTAAAATGTCTATTCTAGTCCCTATTCTTTTAATTTCTATATATTTTAGTCCAAACAATTGAAAAATATCTATTGTGGTTCGTATACTTTTAAAGAGCGACTAATTTAGTTCTTCTTCTCTTATTTTTATTTAATCTCATTTGTGTTGGAATTTTGAGAATTGGACCAAACGGAGATTAGTTTGTTTGTCAGTAGCAGACTGCTACACTGAATGATGAGTTATTTTGGTACTAATATGGGATTCTTTGCACAGGGATGGAGTAGATGTTAGGGGTTACTTTGCATGGTCATTAGTGGACAACTTTGAGTGGGCTCAAGGCTACACCAAACGATTTGGATTGGTGTATGTGGACTACAAGAATGGCCTAACTCGCCACCCTAAATCCTCTGCTTACTGGTTCCTCCGCTTCTTAAAAGGTTCCGATGAGAAAAGTGGCAAGCAAGAATGAAACACTCCTTCCTTCCGTATGTCTTATTGACACTCCTTTTCTCATCTATTTTCAATCTTAAATCTTCTTGCCTCTCTCTCTCTCTCTCTCTTTGCTCCCCATTTGTTTTGTTTGCTATCAGCTTGTGCTATTAATTAACCAATACTTTTGACTTGCTTCTTGGAATGAAGGTAAACGATGATCAAAAAGGGGGCGAAATATTGGTTGAAGCCATCGAAGGAGAATCTATCAGGCATGTCTTGTTGTTTCGGTAATCCATAATTAAAATGTCACTCTTAATGTATGTCATTGTCATTTGAAGTTGGTGTGTGGTTAAAGGACAATAAAACTCTGTATTATTTGAGTGGAAATAAATGTAATTATGTGTTATCTAAATAGTGTGATTCATTACATCATCTTTACTGTGACTTTCTTGTATTTCTTTTTAGTTTAGTTTTTGTTGAATTCAAGTTCTAGTTTAGTTCATGTTTTGTAACCTACTTCCAAGTATATTCAAGCTAATCTTTTCAATGAAATTTATTGTTATTCATTCAAGAACTTTTGTTTCTTCTAGTAGAATGAGCTAAAATCCTTGCAGGTTCAAGTATGTACATATCCTAAGCAGGAATATAAACTCCACCTTGTGCTTATTGAGTTTATGTCTCTATTAACTCATTTAAATTAGCATACTTTGTATGACTTCGAAGATCAATACAGTAGAGGTTCATCTTTCCATAGAAGCCTTGGAAAAGAACTAGAAATAGAAGTTTACTTTTTGTATCTAGACATACGACAATATGACAAGAACCCTTAGACTTAGTATAGTTGAGTGCTTGAATTAACCATAGACACATGTTTAATGCTTTTAGACTCCTACAAGCACAAGTTAACACATAAAATGTCATCTCTTCAGACTGCCATACATATGAGAGTATACAATACCGTTATATTTTGTGAAAATCAGATTAGTTGATTCTTTTGTGTAAGGTTCGTATAATAACGTACCATTTTGATTAGTTGATAATATAGTGTAAGGTTCTTCGAGTAGGTTTTTGCTCCAAATTTGAACTTCTAAAACCACACAGTCAAATTCTCAAATTAAAACCAAGTATAAAGCAGCCATAGAAACTAAACCAAAATAAACAAATATCAATAGCAGGTGATCTGTACAAATTCTTCAAATAGGGGTTGGGTTGGGTTGGTGTGTTTGGATTATCCATCTCTGGGCTGTATTCTGTTACCTGAAATATCCGTCAAATAAAACAAAAATATGCAAAACTGATAGGCAAATTAAAATGAACCACATCCCAAGGACCGAAAATTAACTTATGATAAATTGATCTAATATCATCTATTTTCTAGTATACATGCAGGAGTGTCACGGTCATGTTTGTCCAAGGCATGTCGCCCATGGCCACATGCCCATGACAAGCCGAAACCTTTGTCTTGTACTACTTTATTGCTTTCTTTATTGTTTTCTTTTACGGCTTTCATGTTATTATTTCTTTCTTATTTTCTTTAAGAGTATGACGTTTCAACAATGTCATGTTTACGCGGTAGACATGAAAGACATGAAATGCCTCAAAATGTACTATAGGAGGATACGACTAGTTATCAACTTCTCCCTACTCGATAGTTATCCCCTAGTTGTCAACTTTTCCCTACCCTAGTTATATGCAGTCGTCGTTGTTGCCTTTTTGCTTACATTCCCATAACATCAATTTCAATTTCTCTTTCTAAAAACTTCTTTTGAAATCGAGACCCGAGGTTTGTACTCACGTTGCCTGACCGTAGGCAACGTAACTCAAAGTAGACTTGACCCACTCAGTGTTGAGAGTGAGTACCACAGGCAACGTAACTCAAAGTAGACTTGACCCACTCAGTGTTGAGAGTGAGTACCACACAATCACCAAATCCGCTACCTAGAAACCACGATTGTGACACATAGCATAACATGTATAATTCCTCCGTTAAAGTGGCAACTTCTTACTGTTGTCTTTTTATGGCTACATAGGTGGTTAGTAAGCCTATCTCATACTGCGGAATAATATCGTTGCATTCATAAAACATTTGGATAAACAAACCACTCAAGCACAACAGACCTGTTGCTCAAATTCCAGCATGAGCCAAATTAGGAATCATCAACAAGCGGTATAATTGAATGTCTGTCTATTAAGAACAATGCAAAGCTGATTCTTCAAAACAGTTGAAGATAACATCATAAAAGTAAAATAAAAGTAGATAAATCATTCAAGATACTACCAAGTCTTTTCAGTACATTTTTATCAAAGAGAAATAACAAAAATATCACCTCAAACAGAGTAGAGCAAAAGATTGCATGACCAAAGTCGTAGTAGAGTATAACGTTACAATAATTATTGCTACTAAATCAGTCATCATTATTGGTACATAAACACACCACCAAACTTAAAAGGGCAATAACAATTCCAAGTTGCATCTCAGAAAATAGATGATGATATTAGATGGACTTCAGTGGAATGCAACACCATAAATCACTTTCCACCTATTAACTCACTCCTCTTCTTCAGCCTCTTCCAGCCAATTCACAAAATGTTCCAGTGCCTTCACGAAGCTCTGCCTGTTATGTTGCCATTTACACAATTGCAGAGTCAAGTACAAATACACAGTCGGATTCATAAATAACAAAACAAAGATCAATCAAGAATAGCTCTATATGAACTATAGTTAGAACAGAGGTCTATGCAGAGATGACATGCATACCTGCCCTTAGGGTTTGTTCCTTTACGGAACCAAAAGAGTATGGTGTCCTCAGCCAGTACATCCTGGTCATACAGAGACCTAACAATTTCGGGGAAAAGCTTCATCAGCTTAGCATCCTCATAGCATTGCATCTGAACTTTGTAGATAAGTTCCAGCTCAAGTTTCCCTGTGCTGCAGAAGGTATTCAACAATTCTGCCCAAGTTTTCACCTGAGTGAAAAGAAAAGGTCAATACTTCAACATCTTCTGTCTATATTTCAAGGAACAGCTTTTAAATTGTAAAATTTATGTGAAAATACACTCTAGATATGAGAAATATGTCAAGGAACAACAATGGCTCAAGTACTTTATGTTAGTTGAGCATAGAAAATAAATAACAAGGTCAATCCCTAAACAGCTAGCCTAACAAAACTAACATAAACACTCCTCTCCACACCCTGCCTAAAGTTTCCATATTTGAAGGAATCCATAGGGAACACAGAAATGAGCCTGAACCTTAGAAGAGTTAAGAAAAAAGGGGATTACATGCCTAAATTAAAATTTTATAACAGAAACTGAAACTCCAACTCCAACTTGAGAGTAACCAAAATCAAGAGACAGCAGACATAAGATTTTAGCGTAAGTCCATGACAGTCTAAGACATGCACTCCCAGAATCTATCGAGAATATTCAAGCTCCATTTGCGGGAGGAAGACAAATCATATATGCTATTTCGGTGGCTTCAGAGGTGGTAGATTACTCCGAAGCTAAGAGGCCAAAGTTTTTTTTTTCATTGAAACTTGGACTATGAGAATGACAAAGTGAACTGAAATTTCTTATCAGATTATGTTTTGACCAAGAAAGGGTTTTAGAGATAGATGGATGAAGTGAATTTTGTGGCTGTTTGTCTTTGGTTAGCTATTCAATTATCATTAACGGTTGGCCTAGTGGAAAAATCAAGGGTAAAAGGGGTTTGAAGCAAGGGAACTATCCCCTTCCCTTTCATTGCCCTTTTCTTTCCTCTCCGAACCCAATTCCTCTTAGCCCCAAAAACTTACTCATCAAACGTATAGCTGAGTTAATCAAGTTTCAAACACAGGGCCACCTACGGGCTCAGAAAATTCGAACAAGCGAGCAAGATGCAAGTGTATGATCAAAGTTACCTGACGAAGGGCTGAATTAGCATTCTGTTGTTGGTTCTTTCCAGACCACTGAACGGCATCCATTATGACATCCCACAAAATTCGAACAACCTCAATATCGGGTAAATTGGCATCTCTCATTCGAAGTTTCACACTTTCTATGACTTCAGCAATGTCAGTTTCCTCGGCTATCTGGGTTGTTAAAGCGGATTTCATTTCACTTAGCTTCACATCAAACATTTTCTTTGCGTTGTACTCTACCAAGGGCACCAGCCCTTCCTTCCTGAAAAATTAAGTCATGCCGGCACAAAAATAGAGAAATGATTCTAATATTCAAGAAAACAATAATAAAATCATAATATTTTACAACTTAGATTGCCACTACTAAAACAAGTCTGTAAAAAAAAATGGTATGAAAATAATAATTCAATAAATAAGAAAATAAAACATACTCTTCAACAAAATACGAGAAGTAAAAAATATACTAACGTGAAATGCTCAGAAAATCCTTCAGCAGATCGCTTAGCAGAAGGAAAGAACTCCAGAAGATTGTCTTCCACTTTGCCCCTCTTCAGGATGGAAATCAAATCATCAAGGCTATTATCCATGAGATACTCCTTGAAGAAGTCAGTTATAAATGAAAGAACTAGCCCTTTGGCCACAAGATTATCTTTAAGCAATGGCTGAAAAACAGTCTCGGGAGGCAGGCCCGACAGCTTCTGTGAGAAGGCAAGGGCAGTGAAAATAGCAAGTTTTTTTCTTTCATTTTCCTCAAAAAACTCAAGTGACTGCAGGAACCTTCGCATAACATTTTCAAGATATTTTATGAGAAATGGCCTCCGCCTCAAAATTTTCTGTATGTAGATAACAGATGGTAGAATGGCTTCACGTTTAGGTTCACAGTCTAATATAGAGTATGGATGGCGCTCTCCTTCATCAGGTTTTGTTGTTCCAGGCTGTGTGCGTCCACCAGTGAAAATAACCTGGCAGTACAACATATGTTGGTGGAAATCAGATACAAATTAGCTGAACTTCCTTAACGATGCAATAGGAAATTTAATTACTGCAATGCTGTACAATTTGTATTTTATTAGAAACAAAACTTTCATGCAAAAAGGGAATGAGAAATCCCTGCCCAACACTTAACGGATAACTGCAGCTCTATAATTAACAAAAAAAAAAAAAAAAATAGAGAAGCATTTAGCTCGTTGAAAACGATCAGATGTCGAGGAAGAATACTTTTCCAGCAAGTTCTACATATATTACGTATATACATCAAGTTAAAATGAAAAATTTATGGGTTAACCATTCCTACCATAGTGTAATTGAAATTCGTACTGTATAATGGGAAAACTAGCACTTGCATGCAGTTCAATCAATATTACGAATAGTTGCTTAAGGAATGAATTAGAGAAAACATTAAATTTTCAATCAGCAATGAAGATAACTTTAAAATGACATAAACAATGGACAGAATACGTAGCCAAGATGACAATCTTGTTATCAAAACTCAAAGAGAAGTGAAAGATCCTCAATAGTGTTTCACATTAGACGACATCACCATATGGAAAGTGAGTGTACAACACCATCAAAATGACTACCTCGAAGAAGGTGTCCCCGTATCTTGAGAAGTCAAGTTCTGAAGACTCGATATTTCTGGCAATAAGTTCCTGTACAAGAAAATCACCATCACATTATAAAATTGCTAATCATATCTACGCTGAAAACTATTTTTTCAATCATGAATGACGGTACAGAAATTACCAAATCACCAGCATTATCCAGATAAATCTGGACCACTGCATCAGAAAAAGACGCAGGGTCCAGTGGTATCGTAATATTCCGTTTGCGGGTCTTAATCCGCGTGCCACTGCCAAGTCAAACGATCACGGGGGGTGTAAGTAGTAGTCAGTTTGCCGATGGCAGAATGCCAAAATGATGTATGTGAAGAAAACAAAACGTTCATGAACAACTAATTAATAGCATCATACACTAATAATTTAAACAGGAACACGATTTTAAGAGCAAATGGGCCTGCTGTTAAAGCTACAATTCTTCAAGAATGGAAATAGCATAACCACAAATAGCAGACAGAGAAAAATGTATAATTGTGCTCTATTTTTTCAGAGTGAAAAACAAAATTTCTTGCTCTAAAATAGTAACTATCGAAGTAAGTGAGAAAACCAACATCAACTGCAGCCAGCAGTAGTAAGAATAAACATAGCCTACTCACCAAGAATGGGATGGTAAAATCCAAAGCATTGATTAAATGTAAAATAGATTCATTGACATTTACATCCTTAGACCAAGTAAAAAATAGAATAAACATTGGGAAATACTGTAAGGTAACCATCGAGGTGTGAGAATCCATTTTTTCATTTCTTAGAGATTTTACTAAGATAAGAGGAAGGGGAACACCCACGTAACCTATTTTTTTATCCATCTCAGTGACTGCAGGTGCAGACAATATTAACTGACCAGCTCCTAACCACAGTACAATACCCCACTTAACCTATCATAAATAACCATACAAACCCATTCATCTGGAACAATTGAGAAAATCACGGTCTAATACTAAAAGAGAAAATGATAAACAGTTATATGAGATAGTAATAATCAGCTATACCACATAAAAAATTAACTAGAAACTAATTCCATATAAAGAATACAAAAGGTAGAAGATACTAATAGTAGAACTTGGCTTACCCAAGAGTGGGTTTCTCCTTCGAGCTGCATGTACAAAAAAAAAAAATCCACAAAAGAGAAAATAATGAGTCAGACTACAAAGTACATAGCATAAGTGTACTAAATTTTACAGAATAATCACAGATCATGTGAATAAGCACGATTGTTGTATGGGGGAGGGAGTAAATCGAGAAAGGCGCTTCTTCTTCAATAAAATTTTTTCAAAAATATGTAACTCAGGGAAATATCTATTCTGACTTGCGTGAAAGAACTTCAACATCTGTCTACATCACACCTAGGAAACGTTTATCCAACTCACAAATTAGTTACAATCAGAAGCTGAACGGGAACGGAATTAGCTATTAAAAACAATTGTATGTTTTTATCTATCTTATAAAGAGAAAAAAAAACGTGATTTGAAGATTAAACCCTACTTAGGTATTAGAACTTTTTCGTCCAAATAAACCTATAAACCAGATCCACGATACCAAAATAAAATCCAAAAATTCGATACATTAATGACAAAAGGCGATGAAACCAGAAGATCGATAAAATATCAGAAACGACTTTAAAAAAAAAAAAAAAAAAAAAAAAAAAATCTATGAATCGGGACAAAAGCAATACAAAACATAACCGGGACAAAATTTTGCTTAAAAAAACCTTAAATTCTGAAATCACAAGTGACCGACACACAAAAGCAAACAGATCCATGAACGAAATCTATGAATCGAAATCGTCGGTCAGGCCTAACGAGAGAAACATAAAAGAGTTATAGAGAGAGAGATAGAGAAACGGAAAACGATTAAAACCTCATAAACCAAGACGAGTGAGGATCGAAGAAAGCTTAACGAGTCTGTACAAGTCGCTTGAGTTCGTCCCCAAAAGATGACCGAGAGAGGCCAAAATAAAAGCAGGGAGAGAGGAATGGAGATAGGAAAACGAGGAAAAAGTTGTAGGTCGAGCAGGTTTATATAGTGAGAGCGGAATGTAATTAAGATGAAACAACGTGGCCTAATTGTAATTCCGGTTGAAATATAAGGACTCCATTGCAAATTTTTTATTTAGTCACAAAAAATATATATATTAAACTTAACTTTGTATAAATTTATAATTTAATACATATAATTTTAAAATCTTAGAAATAATTTATACCTCCATAAAACTCACATAAATATTTTCTATTATATAGATTAAATATGGTAAATAATCTGGCAGAAATTATTTATAAATTTTTATCGAATCATAAAATTTTAACTTTTAAAACTACTCTCTCCAAATTACATTATTATTTTCTCGAAACTATCATTTATTATTATCTTTGATGGTATTTTGGTTGTAGTATTTGTTAGGGGAGCGGGGGTATACGCTCATAAATCACTAAAAATAATATTTAGTCACAAATACTTCGAGAACAAGATGGATACGTTACATTATGAAATAAGACATATCAATAATGTTACTAAGATAAGATACTCATCTTAATTTATATATTATAAACTTTTTAAATTATTATTGAACATAATCTTCTCAACCGTTAATCACATACTATTTAAGATTACATTAACAAAGCATAAATTTTGCAGGGGAGAAGAGAGAGAGAGAGAGAGAGTACTCCCATCAACATCCTTCATAATGCCATAACTTGCAACTAAAACACCCAACAAATTTAATAATTCTGTATGCAAAACTGTTCATAGGAAGTTTTAAGGTTAAATAGAATCAAGGAAAATAAAGGAGCAAACGAGCCAATGGTGATTTGATTGAACTAGAAATCTCGAGTGTTCAAAATCTGAAAGGGTTCATAAAATTTAAGAAACACTAAAAGGGAAAACAAACTCCAATATCTCTAGCATATGACAAAAATGGGGATCACTTCGTAAATAAAACATCCAGCATGACTGCGAATACAAAAGAAATGGCAAACTTCTCCTTCAGCTCCTGAATTTTTTCATACCCATCTCAGAAAATGACTCCCTACTTCTTCAAAGATCTTGCACACTCAAACCTACAAGAAATTAAACCAAAAATCTGTGTTGTAATGGAAACAAGTTGAAAAACAAAATTAAGTACAAATTTGAATTCAATGTAGAAATGTAACAACAGTCAATTACTCCCATGGCTGTTCTTTCTTGCTGAATAATGAAATGCCACAACTTAATAGTACAGTCTCAAAATCAATCAGACGAACTCGAGAACATACTGTTACAAATTGGGTAAGAACCAAAAAGATTACCTGGTGGAAGAGACTGCTTCAATTTGTCTGCCTTCTCAGAGTCGAACACGCAGAGCGTGTAAAGGTACTTCGAGCAGCGAACCTTAAACTTAACTACATCTTTGCTCCTCTTGATTTTGACAGAACGGGCATCCTTTCTTCTTGCAGTGAGAAGAAAGTCTTTTATCTCGTGGATTTGCTTCGGCTGTCCAAAACAATACACAAAAGGGAATTTCAGCCATACTGTTCTTTTTTAAAAACAATGGTATTCATCAAGTTCATCAACCCATTCAAGATACGGAACAGTTTATGAGAACATCAACTGCAAAAACGATAAATCTATACCATCCATTCACTTCAGGAATGATTGAAATAATGTGAACTAAATGGGAAGGAGAACCATCCAGACAATGAATACGCCAGAACACAGAAGACGACACGGAATAGAAGTATCCGACCATAACATTTTTCAGTACAAGCGTAGAGAATCGAAGTTGAGTGACCACAATCATGGCCGAATAGTCGAACTTACACAACTGAAGGAACCTGATCCGAAATCTTATCAGCACCCAATTCTTAGTTCAATAATTCTAGAAGTTTTCGCCAAAAATCCAATAGTACTATCCTCAACAGCAGGGATAACTTTAGCATTCAAACATTCAATCAAATAATTGGAGAACTCTAGCATACAGAAAGCACATAAAGCAAGTTATTGATTGGATACAATAAAAACTCGGCCATGAAACCTAGGATGAATCGACACATAGGTAAGTGCATTAACAGAAAAAACAAGAGTGACAAAATGCATCATAGATACGAAGAGCGAAGCAGATGAACAGAAATAATCACAGACGAGAGAAAGATCACCATTTTCGGGGGGCTGCGAGAAGAAGAGAGACGACCCGAATGCGAACGGCGTTGTCAAATGGAGAGCGAGTAAGGAATAAGGAGTGTCAGATTTAGGGTTTCAGAAATCCCTGGCCCGAAGGTCGATAGCCCATTTAAGGTTTAATGGGCCGTAAGTCTTATACTTAATTGGGCCGTAGTCTCATACTTAAGTTGGGCCGTATAATCTCATACTTAGTTGGGCCGAAAAATTTTCATTTATAATACCGTTTTCACTAAATCTTCTTTGACTGTGTTGAACGACTCAATCAGCCACGACAGAACCAAACACATCTAACGACTCGATCTTCTTCAACCCAATAAGAGCGACGACTGAGCCAAACTACATCCAACGATTCAATCTTCTTTGAACCAATGAGAGCGGGAGAGAACCAAACCACATCGAACTACTCAATATTCTTCGACGAGTTTCCTTCGTCCACAAATGTCGTTGACTAAAGCTCATAAACAATAACTCAAATGGACCCATGTCACGAAATGTACTCCCAAAGAAGGCTCACAACCGCTGAAAAATGGAGTGTTTCCTCTCCCACGCAATCTCATTGCCCATGCCCTATGTCGTTCATTATTTAGGAGTGATACTCATGCACCAACTTGGATAGCGAACGATACTCCTCAATACTACAAATTGCTATTAGGATTGTCTCTATGAATAAGCAAACGGTGAGGGAATCATGCATTGACTAATTTATAAGTAAATAAAACATCTCAGTTGGTATGAGCCGTTTTGAGGAATACCAAAGCAAAGTCATGAAAGTTTATGCTCAAAATTGACAATATTATCGAAAACCAACTAAAATAAAGTAAAGTCATGAAAGCTTATGCTCAAAATTAACAATAATACCGAAAACCAACTAAAATAGTTATTCAATTAATATATATGCATTTAATACGAGATACTGATTGGGAAACAATACATTAAATAAATAACACGATTATATTATATTTTCTTAGTGTGTATAATATATATTTGGTAACACGTTATTAAGTTAGCCAACTTATAGCCTATTTAACACGGACAAATATACATTTAATTAATAAAACAATAAAATTTTAAGCTAATTCATTAAAAAAACAAAATTTAATTTAATTTAATTTAACTTAATTTAATTTATACACACATATATACATACTTCAAATTCACTTTATAAAATTGAAATATATATTTAAAATTTGTAAACTGAATTTGAATATATATTAGTGGTAAAAAAAAAAAAATTAAACCAAAGGAAGTGTGAAATTCGTTTTTACAGCAAAAATAGAATAAAATAAATAAATTAAAACCAAGAAGTTGGAAGAAACTCACACCTCAAAACCCTACACCGAGATCGCTTGTGCTAACCCTCACTGGTCTGAACCCTTCCCGCCGTTTCACATCAAATCTCTGCAACCTCTCAGACTCTCTCTGCCGTCAAGCCGCCCCGATTTCTCCCATCCATTGATCTCCTGCAGCAGATTCATCAACGTCACGCCTCGGAATCGCCCATCTTTCTCACTGGATCGTCCCTCGCCTGCTATCGCTTTCAAGGTTTGTTGGCTGTCTCTCTCTCTCACTCACGGTTCGGCAATGTCGCTTGAATCTCTGATTTACTCCTGAAAACGGAACCCTTTTGTGTTTTGTACTTTGGTTCCGCCTCATTTCATGTTTTAACCCAGTGGCCCTTCGCTGTTTGAGTGTTCTCTCGTACCCCGTTTCTTGCTGGAACACGGCAAGCATTTACTTTTCATTGCAGTGCATCGCAGAGCTGAGAACTCTTTCTTCTTCGTGAAGTCGTATCTACTCTCTCAGACGTTTCACGGTTTTAGTTTTCGAGCTCGCTCAGCTCTATTTTGTTTTACTTTGCTATGTCTCTGTGATTTTTTTTTTTTTTTTTTTTTTTTTTTTTTTTTTTTTTTTTTTTTTTTTTTTTTTTTTTTTTTTTTTTTTTTTTTTTTTTTTT
>NW_019272034.1:2461282-2474710 GCF_002738345.1 Cucurbita maxima | reverse complement strand
TTTTTTTTTTTTTTTTTTTTTTTTTTTTTTTTTTTTTTTTTTTTTTTAGCCTATTGGTTGTCTACAAATCTATTGAAAGATTTCGGTTGTGTTCAGATCCATCAATATGCTTCTGAAATAAGATTTAGAATAGAGGGTTGCATGTTTAGTACTTTTCCTTCTAAAAAATTTGTCTTTGAAAGTGAATTGGAAATATTTGATTACTCTTCGCTGTCTTAATGTTAATGATTCTCATATTTGTTGAATGCTGTCTTGATTTATTTGATATATATGAAAGTAGTGGGTTCATGTTCATCAATGGTTGCTGAATGCCACCTTCTCATGCCCTTAGAAAATAGAATGCCATTAGAAAATTCGAATATGATGGCTAACGCTGAAAATACAATGTTCTACTAGTCCATTTTAATAAATTCTAAGGAAGTTAGATCTACGTGTTCATCATGAAGGTTATGGAGCATTCTTAAATTTCTTTACGTTTTTTTGATTCTTAAGAAGCATTGATGGCATTTTTTCCGATATTTTTTTCTTAACAGACTCTAGTGTTATCGAGTGTTTACTTCATTTCAACTTCAAGAGGAGTCTAAGAGATGGCAATTGCTTCACAAACCCTTGATATATTGGGTGAGCGACAATCTGGTCAGGATGTTCGCACCCAAAATGGTAAATCTTACAACTTTTCACCTCCCTTTCTCTTATTGTTGTATTTTTTAGCAAGATAGATCCTTCTTTTTTATTACACTTGCGTGTTCTTTTATTTATATTTTAAACTAGTTAGAGACAACGTGAATTACTCATTTGAATTGTTTGGTGGGTTCAGTTGTAGCATGTCAAGCAGTTGCCAACATTGTGAAATCCTCGCTTGGACCTGTTGGCCTCGATAAGGTATTGCCTCACTTTCCAATTTCTTATACTATTTTGACATAGATTCTCCTGATGACACTACTTTTTGTTTTAGCATTTTTGAGTCAAAATGCAATGAGTTTGTGTTTTGTATTCATTCTTCTAATTCTTGATGAATTTTTATTGTACAGTGTATGTAATGTACTCTTAGCATAGAGAAGGAATGTAAAATTTCTAATTGTCTGCAAGTTTAGGAGCTTCCAACTTAGAGAAGGAATGTAACATTTCAAGTTAATTATGATTATGTTTTGTATAAAGAAAGGGAATGAAACTGTGGTTCTTGCTGGCCATCTTAGCATAGCTCGATTGTTTAAGACATGAGATTGAAACTATTAGCTCAACTAGTTAATGCATATACCCTTGACCAAGAGGCCAAAGATTCAAAACCCTCACCCCACATGTTGAATTAAAAAAAGAAAAATAATTTCTAACATTCTCTTTTCTCGTTTGGAAACCTCCCTGTCCTGTCTAATCATAGGCTTGGAGGATTTAATATATGCTATATATTTATAATTAAAAATATGTACCAGATGCTTGTGGATGACATTGGTGATGTTACAATCACTAATGATGGTGCAACTATTCTCAAGATGTTAGAAGTAGAGCATCCTGCTGCGAAGGTAGGCATATAGCCTTGTTGTTTTCATACATATGTTTAATGTCTTACAATTCTTATTTCTGTCTCTTTTGTGGCAAATTTTGATTTTATGCATTTTAGGTGCTAGTGGAGTTGGCCGAACTTCAGGATCGAGAAGTTGGTGATGGCACAACTTCAGTGGTCATAGTAGCAGCTGAGTTGCTCAAGGTAAGAGTGCTTAATGTACTCAAAATTAAGAAATTATCATTTATTATCATGGACACCTAGAACTTCATTTTCCCCTTGTATCTTTTCAGAGAGCTAATGATTTGGTGAGAAACAAAATTCATCCAACTTCTATAATTAGTGGGTACAGAGTAAGCAACTCTTCTTTCTATTATTCCATTTTAGTGAAGTTTTGTTCTGGTTTTCTTTTGCTAAAGATGTCTGTACCACTCATTTTCTATTGTTTTTTTGTTCTTTTTTGAAGTTTTGATTTTAATATTTATATGCTTCAATATTTTTTGATGTTGGTAGCTTGCCATGAGGGAAGCATGCAAGTATGTCGATGAAAAGTTGGCTGTAAAGGTGAGGCATTTCTCGTAAAATAGCTTTGCATAGTTGTTGAAGATATTATATTTATAAATAGATTATGTAAAACCATATGCATTCCGTTTCTGATATGGAAGGACTTGGGTGAAGTGTTTTCCAATAGCCTTTTTCCTAGTGGGACACAATCCCAATTTAAATACAAAAACTACACCAATCAAACAATGCGTAATCAAGCACTTTTACAACCAAAAAAGTTTTGTTTAACTTTGTGTTATTTTTTTTAATGAATAGGCTTTATAAGGTCCTTAATGTCGTCATTAATAATTGGAATAACTTTTTTATTTTTTGTTTTCAATGTTTCAAAAGTCCACTGTTTTTTTTCTCCTAAAAGTAATTGGGTTGAGTTGGTGAGCTACTTTGTTTAGTTCAATTTCTGTATTCTCTCTGCTTTTTATTTTAATGATTCCTTCCCTTCCAATTTACATCAATTTGATCAAGTAATTTTTTAAGCTCACTTGGTTGTGAAGTGAGCTTGAAGCCTTTTTGTATATCATTCTTCCGTATTTTATACTAACAGAGGTTAGTGAAAAGTTTGGTTTCTTATCCAAACAAAGACAGTTTCTGACATCTATTAATGTGGATGTTCAGGTTGAAAAGTTGGGAAAAGACTCACTTATAAACTGTGCTAAAACAAGCATGTCTTCCAAGTTGATTACGGGTGATAGTGACTTCTTTGCAAACATGGTAAGTTATTGGCTCCTTTATGTTACTAAGTTTGAGGACTTTATTTGAAGGTTTAGTATCATGTTTTTCAATTTATGTGTTTATCTTCAAATCTTTTATGTAAAATAATGTTGCCTGTGGTTGCCTTGCCAACTTTCATATAAAGTTTCTTTACCAAGTGTTCTTTATTTGGTTGCTTAAGTCTTGCATGTATCTGTGTCTCTAGGTTGTAGATGCTGTGCAAGCAGTGAAGATGACCAACGCAAGGGGAGAAGTTAAATACCCCATTAAGGTTTGTGACTTTTTGGTTTAGTTTCCCAATCAGGGTTTTGGATGAAATATTGTTCTTTTTCTTTTAAAATTGTTTTTTAGTTTAAGTTAGATAACGAAGATTTAGAATTGATGATATGTGCTACAGTCAGATGTTTATTAATTACGTCTTTACCTACTTTTGGCTACTTTAGAGGAAGACCATTTAAACTTGGATTCATTCTAGTTTTTTTGCTATCCTTTGAAAATTTTCTTGCGAGAAAAATTTGTTTTTTTTTTTTTTTTTTTAACTTTTGGAAAGAGCACAATGAATTTTGGGATTTAGTTTATTTCAAGGTTTCTTTGGGTTCCTCGTCTTCCTTGTCTATTACTTTGTGCTGGAAACTATTGGGGCTTTTTGTCCCTTTGATTTCCTTATGGTCTTTAGAGCTCAAGAAAATATGCTTTTGTGGTTTTGTGTTCAAGAAGAGCAATTCTTTGAGTCTATTCTGTTGCTTCTTATTGGTGAGAAATCAGAATTGTTTTCTTAGTGAGAGATGACTTTAAATATTTAGTGTTTTTGTCAACAACGAAAAAAAAGAATTTTCTTCCACATAGTTTTAATGCTCTCCCCTGTTGCAACTAGGCTCACATGGTGCCATCTTTCTCAACCCCTTTCCTAACATTCACGGCTTTTCCATTATCACAAGCTATATGGAGCTGTGAAAAGAGATCATTAGCTATTGATAGAAAAATCATCTAAATTAAGTGCATGCTATCATGGTGTAAAGCTAGATTTCTTGATAAGTGTGCAAGTTAAGATAAGTATTTGTTGAACTAGAATTTAGTATTTTTTGTTTTCTAATTTGTGTTTCAGGGAATCAACATTTTGAAAGCTCATGGAAAGAGTGCAAAAGATAGCTACCTGTTGAATGGTTATGCTCTAAATAGTGGTCGAGCAGCTCAAGGAATGCCAATTAGAGTTGCACCTGCAAGGATTGCTTGCCTTGACTTCAATCTCCAAAAGACAAAAATGCAGCTTGGCGTACAAGTTCTTGTCTCAGACCCTAGGGAACTTGAGAAAATTCGTCAGAGGTATTTGATACGACTCAAATTGCTTTTAAGCATGATGGACCCAGAAGTTCTATTGAGTCGAATTATGGTTTTTTGTTCCTAAAGATTCTCTTCACTGCCATTTCTATTTGGAATTTTCACACGCTACAGTATATGCCTATCTTTTCGAAATCTTCTAAGTAGCCTTTTTTATTAATCAAAATCTACAATTCTTGTACTGTTTTAACCTTTTTGTTTGGCAATTATGGCGCATCTTGTTCACAGGGAGTCTGATATGATGAAAGAACGCATTGAAAAGCTTCTGAAAGCTGGGGCAAATGTTATTCTCACCACGAAAGGGATTGATGACATGGCACTGAAGGCAAGCTTCTTTAGTTTTTGTTCTCATTTATGATGACTACTTTCAGCTGTACCCTACTAATTAGTGTCTACTATTTGTCTGGGATTATTTTCTGATATCTATTACATTAGCTGGTTTGTGTTTAAATGTTGTGCACTCATTCAAGATAATGTAATGCATTCCTATATCTAATGTAGAACTTTTTCCTATTGTGTCTGTTTATGTGGGCCTGAGTGGATATGATTCTCTTGTTTGTACTTGTGTTGATTTTAATTGATTCTTGGAGAACATTAAACAATTTTAGAAAAACATTTTGGATAATTTTTTGAAAATAAGTTAGTACCCAATTTAAACATTATGTTTTTGAATTCTTCTGTCATTACATTATTTGAGTTGGTGAAATGGAATGTTTTCCTGTTAATGGATTTTCTGATTTTATGAGGTTTATGTTGTTCTGTTGTATTCGTATTGCCTTTGATGTATAATTTTTTTTAGTAATTTGTTGGTATAATTTTTAACTTTTTTCCAAGTACATTTTTATTTCTATGATAGTATTTTGTGGAGGCGGGTGCTATGGCTGTTAGGCGAGTAAAAAAGGAGGACATGCGCCATGTTGCCAAGGCTACTGGAGCAACCATGGTATGCAAATACCCTTTCTTATGTATCAACTGTCCATTTCATTTAATCTTCCAGTTTGTTTCATTGAAGATGGTCTCAAATATTGGACCGCACGGTTATTATTGCTTGTGCTCATAGCAGATTGCTAAATAGAAGGTTTTGGTTTTTCGTTTTCGTTCCATTATATTATGCATTAAAACTCAAGTATTTTCATAATTCTCTTTGCATGCTTAGAACACTTTTTTTGTGTATTGCACTTTCCTAGTGTTTCGGGGAAGTTTATATTAAGCTTTTGAACTGTGGGTTCACTATCTTGGGAGGAGTGGATGGAGAGTAGTAGTCGAAACTTTAGAGGGGCGGAGAGGTCTATTGACCTTCAACAAAGAGGCAAAGTCAAAAGCGCTCAAGGTTGATAATTTCTGTTGATGAAATTGGTGAGAAGAAAATTCGTTGGGGTTTTGTCCACGTGAAGAGGCATACTGATGAACATTATCATCGAGTCTGTAGTTAGTGGCTTGGATTTTGTGAATAAATAATGGGAAGGTAGGATTATGTTTCACATTATTTTAGATAACGAGTTTGCTGTTGCTGGCTGCTACACTTTACTTTTTTCATTTAAACAAAATGATATATTATATAACAAATAAGTATATAATTTTTTTTTTAAAACTAATGCTACGATGTACACATAACTGAAAATAATATACTTGATGAATTTTGTTCAATTTGGTTCAACATCTGTTATGTTGAATTGCTAACTGAATCAATATAGTTAACCAGATGGAATCTACTTGTTTTGGTTTAGCTTTTCACTCCTAGGACCTATGGTTGTCTCGTTTAGCAGAGGGTAGTGTTAGGGAGAGGAGGGCATTCAATTGTTTGTGTTGTGCCTATGTGAGCTTTTTTCAGTGAAATATAGCTTCCGATCCTCTTTTTATCTAAGCTACTGATCATGTTTAGGACTTTCTACGCCACTTTGTTATACAATGTCTAATATCTTATGCCAATAGCTTTTACTGAGCCAGAAATAAATTATTGTTAGTATTTGTTATTAATTGTTATCCTTCCTGTTCATGGGTCTGTAGGTTTCAACATTTGCTGACATGGAGGGGGAGGAAACGTTTGAGCCATCACTTCTTGGATATGCTGATGAGGTTGTAGAGGAAAGAATTTCTGATGATGATGTCGTTTTGATAAAGGGTGCTAAAACTACTAGTGCGGTAAGTGACTTTGTCCAAGCTCAAGCTGTTTGGAAGCTACTTGTCAAACCTGATCTTATCAAATTACTAATTCTTTAAGTAATGGTGTTAGACTGTTTGGTTGGATTTCTAACCAAGATACATTGTTCAAATTATTACCTGCGGTTAATAATTTACTTGAAAATGGGTTTGAAAATAGATAAGATTTTGTGTGATTGCTGAATAATGGGAAGTAATTTAATTATTATTTACATTGTGCATTATTTTTCTTTTTTTCTGAGAAATAATATGATTTTAAAAAAATATTATTCTTTAGGTCTCCTTGATCCTTAGAGGCGCGAATGACTATATGCTCGACGAGATGGAGAGAGCTTTGCATGATGCATTATCTATTGTCAAAAGGACCCTTGAGTCCAATACGGTAATTCTTGATTTCTTTTTGAGTTCAGTAGCCTGTGTAATCTTATTCTCTCAATTGACGGCATGGTGGATGTTCATTAACTGCTTATATTTGATTAATGGAACAAAAAATAATTAAAGAACCTAAAAAGCCAATGGAGATCAAAGAACTTTCCAATGGAACGTCAACCGAGGAGAATGAGTTAAAGAAAGCCCTATATAACGTACTCCTAAGAGAAAAAACAAATAATATCCCCACTTTCCCTCTCCCTAAAGCTTCTCCGAAGTTAATTTTGCAAACGGGACCTTAATCACCTTAGTTCAAAATACCTCTCTTTTATGCTGTTTTTGGTTCAATTACTACCAACCAATTCCTTGTTTTTGACTGTCTTAAATTAAACAGATAATTGGATGATATAGATTTGCAGAAAGAATTAGAAACTTATATTTGTTCATTATTCAGCTGCCCAATTACCTATTTATGTCGTTGATTGTGTTGATCATACAGGTGGTAGCTGGTGGTGGTGCAGTTGAATCTGCATTGTCTGTGTATTTGGAATATCTTGCAACAACTCTAGGCTCCCGCGAGCAGTTGGCGATTGCTGAGTTTGCAGAATCTTTATTAATTATTCCAAAGGTATATAGTGATAATGGAGCAAATTTCGGAAATGTTTTTGCGTCATGATTGTCACTTGCATGTTCTTTTTGTAGGTACTTGCTGTTAATGCTGCTAAGGACGCTACTGAGTTAGTTGCCAAACTACGGGCTTACCACCACACAGCACAAACCAAGGCAGACAAGAAGCATCTATCTAGGTATTTTAATTATTGCAGTAGTATGATCATCTGCCCTACTAATTTTTCTTCGGGAAGAAGCATTTTTTTATCTTACACCACGAATTTGCATCATACTTTTTTTCATTATTGAAAAAAAGCCTAAGAAGCACAGATACACGATATGACACAGTATTGTGACACCAATTTTTTTAAAAAGTATTCCATAGAGTTCAGCATAATAGTTAAAATATGCCGTCTCTTAATGGTTTCTTTTATCCTTTTCCTTTTCCTTTTTCTTTACCATTTTATTTTTCATTTTGAGGGTTTTTCGTTGAGAGGAGCGATTTAGAAGAAAGTAGAGGGGGTTTCATTTAGTTAATTGGAATGCTTGGTCGAAACTATAAACGTTGGTTTGGAGATACAATAGTTTTGATAGCAGCAATGTAGCCCTCCTCTTGAGGTGGCTGGTAGTCTACTGAGAGGAGGCATAGAGAGGGATTTGAGAGACTGGGCATGCGGGGTTTTTATTGTTTTTTTAACATATGATTTTTGTCTGTTGGTTGGTGAAGGCTTTAGTAAAACACTAGATATTAACTGTAGATATTTTATCTTGATTTATAGTGCGCTGTCACTCACTAAATGAGTGTGAATGCCACATTACGGTCTTGTTATATTCTTTAACTAAAATAGATTGGTCCTCAAAATATGTGGTGGTGACGACTATAACTCATCTCTGTTTTTTTTTTGGTTTCTGTTTGAGTTGGGTTTACACCGGTTTGTTTTAGCTTGAACCTGTTTTTATTAGTATGTTTATTGCTTTTGCTTCCATTCTTCGAGCAGCATGGGACTAGATCTATCCAACGGAACCATACGCAATAACTTGGAAGCTGGTGTCATTGAACCAGCCATGAGCAAAGTCAAGATAATTCAGGTAAATGGCTTTTAAATTTTCCTATATATTTATTCTTTAGCAACCTTCTTCATACTCATTTTCCTCCCAAAATCTTCCAGTTTGCAACTGAAGCAGCGATTACTATTCTTCGTATTGACGACATGATCAAGCTTTACAAGGATGAAACTCAAAATGAGGAATAGGGTGTTTTGTCATGATTCTGGATGGATGATTACTGGCATTGATATTTTGAATAGGTAGCCATCCTGCTGAGACTTGAGTTTATTGTTATGAAGTAGATTTGTATTCAGGGCATTTTCTATCAACTGTGTTCTTTATATCGACAATTCTGAGAGCTATAGATCCCCGGCACCTTTTGTTGCCAGTGGGTCTTTTTGGAGAAATTTTGGTCACCCTATTTAGAAATGTGTTTTCCTGTAATTTTTAACACTGATTTTGGATTTAGTGGTGTGTTAATATGTTCGAGTGGTCTGTTATGGAAATCCTTTAGAATAGGAGCTTTGATTCAGTGTCATTTTAGTAATTAAATGGTTCGTTGTATTTGTTTTCATCCTTAGATAGTTGAGAACAGTTTCGATCGATGTTCGTGTTCCCCATACGTATTGTTGCTTTCAAAACCTAAGCTCAAAAGTGTTTTAGCAATGCATCACACCTGCATTTTGGCTTCGGCTGTCGGTCCTTACTTTCTACACAGTAGATTGTCTAGTTTGCCTACACATTTAGCCTTGTTCCGGAGTTAACTCAACAATATATTATGTGACTTGTTCCTTTATTTAGCATTTTTAAAATACTTCTGTTCAGGTACACATTTTTTAAAAGAAGTAATTTACAAATCTCTCTACCCTTTCTTTTCATTGCGCTCTTACTTACCTCTCCCTTTTTAGTTTCTATGTTAAAGTTCATATTTAGTTCCCGAACATTTAAGTTTGTGTCTATTTTATCCTTGAATTTTTATGGATTCTTAAAAGTTCATATTTAGTTCCCGAACATTTAAGTTTGTGTCTATTTTATCCTTGAATTTTTATGGATTCTTAAAAGTTCATATTTAGTTCCCGAACATTTAAGTTTGTGTCTATTTTATCCTTGAATTTTTATGGATTCTTAAAAGTTCATATTTAGTTCCCGAACATTTAAGTTTGTGTCTATTTTATCCTTGAATTTTTATGGATTCTTAAAAGTTCATATTTAGTTCCCGAACATTTAAGTTTGTGTCTATTTTATCCTTGAATTTTTATGGATTCTTAAAAGTTCATATTTAGTTCCCGAACATTTAAGTTTGTGTCTATTTTATCCTTGAATTTTTATGGATTCTTAAATCATGAGAAGTGTTCAATATTATTTGACTTTCAACCTCGTATCTTTGACTTATTAGATACAAAATTAGAGAAGTAAAATTAATTGCAAATTTTAAAACCTTTAATATAATTATGATTAATATAATTTCAAAAGTTGTATCAAACTTTTGAAGTCTTGATTAATATAATTATGATTACATACATTCCAATTTTGATGAGCGAAAAATAAAATTACAATGACGCTGAAAATAATCACTTTTTATTTTGTAAATTACAAAAAAAATAAAAAAATAATAATAATAGTAGTAATTTTTTTAAAATTTAATAAAGTGATCATAGTTCATATATATACTTCTAGATATATTTTTTTTTTAAATATGAAAAATTTATTATACACTAAATTAAAAATTAATTAGAAATTAAATTGTAAACTGTATAGTCTAAAATTGCTATACAAATTTAAAGTTGAAAAGAAAAATGTGTAATTTTCAAACTTCAAATTGTAATTTTTTAGAATTACTAAAGTACCCCGGGCAGGACTCAAAAGTCGGGTTTAGATGGACCCGACATTCTGGCGGGCCTTCTGATGCTTCAGGCTTCGGGCAGGAAAGAGAATGTGGAAATCCACCCTGACACCCGAAAAAGATTTGACCCGGAAACTCTAAATCAAATCAAACCCTAATTCTGTATTTGCTTCCGATAGCCTCGCTCCTTGAGCAGAGACACCCTTTGGGGAGAAGGTTTTCCTAGAGAGATCTACGCAGAGACAGCCATGGATGCTTTTAGAAGGCAACTGGACCAGCTAATGGGTGCCAATCGAAATGGCGACGTGCAGGAAGTTAGCCGCAAGTACTACGACCGCGATGTGTGCCGCATGTTCTTAGTTGGGCTTTGTCCTCATGAACTCTTCCAACTCACGGTTAGATCAATTCATGTTTTCATCTATTTCCTACTGAGTTTCTCGTTTCTTGCTTCTTCGATTTCTTTTGTTAGTCAGAATACTGGCGACTCGTATTTTTTATGCTGTTATTGGTTGGTTCTCGGGTTTTTGTTGGTTTAGTTGCTAGGAAAAATCAGGGTGATCAGCCGTCTTGAAATGGAAAAGTGGAGAGGAAAAATGCCGAGGATAATTTATTTTGTTGCAGTGGGAAATTGATTTTTGCTATCGATGATTTGTGTTTTATTGCTGTTGGTAAAATTTTAACTTATTTGTATAATATTTTAATTGAAATTCATTTTCTGTTTCAGAAAATGGATATGGGTCCATGCCCGAAGATCCACTCCTTGCAACTTAGGAAAGAGTATCCTTGATTAAGTTACAGGGTGTTTGTTTTTTATTGCATTGCTGGAAGTACTTCGACGTATTTCTTTTATTATACCTTACTATCGTGCTGAGCCTTGGAGTTGGTTAATTTGCTATCATAATTTGGCTTGAAAATGGAAGTTTTATTATGCGGTAGTCAATTTTTAGGAGTTTCTGGAAGGGGACTCATACCGTTCAGTCAACTCTATACTGTATTTTTTGTGAAGATTTATAATTTTCGTGAACAATAAAGGGGACTGCACCATGTAGATGTTACTTCATAAAAAACCCTTTCTCAAGTTGTATAAATTTCTACCTTTCTAAGTCTAAATTAGTTTAAGGGATTCCTAATTACATAAAGGCAATTAGGTGGAATTGGAAGATTTCAAATGTGGTTCGTTTGTTTCCCAGAGGTTCTTTTAACTCTTTCTAGATATGAAGAAGCAAAGACTAAAGGGGTTCATAACTACGACAGAGACTTGGAGGATGTTATAGATCGTCTCATTATTGAGTGTGATAGAAAAATTGCTAGAGCCTTGAAGCGACTTGAGGAGGAAGATGCAAAAGCAGCTATTGCAATTTCTGTCTCTGAAGTCACCCAGGTACTTGTCCTTGGTGATCTAATTTTTTTTTTTTAATATATAAGAAACTTGAGTTACATGAGGTGATGCATATATAATTCCATTTATCTATTTAATTGATTGTTATTACAGATACCTGAGGTTCTTGAGTTATCAAAGCAAATTAAAGAGAAGTTGAAAGAAGCCGACCAATATGGTATTTTTATTTCAATTGGTGGAAGAATTGTATAGTTTCTTTATTGAATCAATTTTTCTTAAATATCAAGATATATCTTTCCATATAATTGATTGCTTATCTTTTTATATTGGAATAGTCAGAATTGTGTCAAAATGTTAACAATCCCCAATCATTCGCAATTCTGTTACCCTATTACGAGTGGTGGATAATGTTTTATTTTTCAATTGGAAGTGCATGTACGAAACCTTGAGTGGTGGGGTGCATGTGTTTGAGTTTTGGGCTCGTATTTATTTGTATCTCTTTTGGAAGCAATGAATCCTATCTTTTCTGATGTAATTTTTTTTTAAAAAAATTTGATCAATTGATTTTTTTGATAATCTAAAAAGTGGGTCAATGCTGTTTTGATTGCTTTGTTACCTTACATCTAAAGGTTATAGATCTAGTAGGTCGATGCTTATAAACACAAACATTTTGTTTTTAGCAAACTGTCCATATTTGACATGTCCACAGCATGGACATGCTGGAACTCGAAAAAACATCCTAAACTGAGTGTTTATTACTTTCTAATTTTGTTGGCACTCGAAAAAAACATCCTAAAGGATTTGTTTTTTTTTTTTTTAATTTAATTTAATTTTTTATGGAATTATACTAGTCAGCCACTTTTTATTAAATATATAAGGCTGTTTTAGCCATACCCGGAAACCTTGTTAAACAGATACATAGAGTGAACTGATGGATGAGAAAATTGGATCCAATCTCTAGTGAATGAGGGTTTAAGATCCATTGCAATCCAATCTCTAGTAGTTCCTAGGAGTAGGAAGATAGATAAGGATCATCAAGGTTTGAGGGCTACCTTGTGCTTCCTAAGGAAGTGATGTTGAAGTGGAAGCTATCAACAAAGAATTTTGACCGATTTTTTTGTTCCATCGAACAATTATCCAGTCCCCACAATGGGACGTTGACCACCACCACAAATAAGGCTCACTCACCCATCAGTGCTCATTTGGAACATCTATGAATAAAAAAGCAACTAAAAGAAGACCAGGTTTCCTTTGGCCTTGGTGGTAATGTCAGGCCTCCTGTTTTAAACTCCTGTTAATTGGGAAATAGAGTGTCTGTGAGTTAGTAGTGTATGTTCCTTATAACTTGAGGAAATGGCGGGGTGGAAAGGACTGCTGTTTCAGGAAGTGCCCACTTCCAAATTGGCGATAGAATGTCTGTGCTGATCTTCACTCCTTTTTGCTCAATATACATAAATGACACTCCAATGCCGGACAATATATATTGAGCTTGAGGATGTTGTCTGTTTATGTTACTTCAGTTCAAAAAATTGTGCTGTGTTTACATATGAAGAACTTGTAAAATGTCTGTGCTGAGATTTGTTTCTTTCTCCTTTCCTTTCTATTTGTTGGCTTATACTTGTTTTTTATTTGATTGATCGCTTCTAGTACTTTTATCGAGAAGTTGAAGCTAAGAAAGTCTTTCTTTATATGACTTGAAACTTTCTATCAAATATTGCAGATCTTGAGGGCAAGACAGATCTTAAAATTCGAGTTTTGGAGGTTGTAGAAGAGTTGAGGACATTACGAGCTGACAAACAGGTACATATAATATTTTTGGATGTAAAATAGTTGAACCTTCTATCTCTATGCTTATAGTTTTAACCACAATAGATGTCATAATTGTTTTTTTTTTTTTTTTTTTTTTTTTTTTTTTTTTTTTTTTTTTTTTTTTTTTTTTTTTTTTTTTTT
>NW_019272034.1:2442881-2461001 GCF_002738345.1 Cucurbita maxima | reverse complement strand
TTTTTTTTTTTTTTTTTTTTTTTTTTTTTTTTTTTTTTTTTTTTTTTTTTTTTTTTTTTTTTTTGTTTACATGCAAAGTGAGTAATCTAACTTTTAAATGAATTTTTAACAGTCGATGCTTCTTTTAGACGCTTTTAACAAAGATAGGGCATCTTTGCCTCAACCTCTGCCAAACCCACCGCCTCTGGCTCCTTTGCCTGTTGTAGCTCCTGATCCTCGTACACAGGAGATGATAAATGAGAAGTTGAAGAAGGCTGAGGAACTTGGTATGTTTTATTCAATATAACACTAGGCTACATTTTGAATTTCTGAGTGAAGTATGTCAGAATAACGTTTGTTCATCGTATCATTTATTTTTTGATGAAATGATTGATAATAATTGAAATGTAATTGTGTGTAGAACTAATAGTTGTCAGTTGCATGAGGATTGTACGTTTACTTTTTGCACTTCTGCTAATTAGTGGTGTTAATTTCTACAGGTGAGCAAGGAATGATTGACGAGGCTCAAAAAGCATTGGAGGAAGCTGAAGCACTCAAGAAGGTTTGTCTCTCATTCTTTAGCAGAGACTATGTACATCTATGTTTTCTACTTTTCGTAAGCACTTCTCATTTTTGTTCAGCTACCAGCTAGGCAGGAGCCAGTGATGGATTCTTCCAAATATACTGCTGCTGATGTGCGAATTGTGAGTCTTCTTTTTCTCGTGAAACCTACTCATCTCTTTCGCAAAACATGATGCATTTCCTTTCCACTTTAAAACCACTTCAGTATTAGAATATCCACATAAAAAGCTATTTATGCCATGGGTAACGATCAATGTTTTTCATCTTGGGTCTGTTCCATCTCAATATGTGGATGTAGATATGGCTTTTCATATCATCAAGGAAAACATTTCTTCCAAATATATATTTATTTATTTATGGCTTGTTTGGGACTTATCTTAGTAATTTATTCTTGAGATGCATAAATAGTGCACCTTGGATTAGCAAAAGTTATGTTAACATTGACATAATTATGTTAACCTTGGATTAGCTGTGGTGACGGAATTTTGCAATTTAGTTGTCTGAAGATTTCTGCTGTGATGTTTAATAAATGTTAAAAGAAATGGTTAAAGACATCAAACAAATGAACTTGGCAATTGTTAAGTGGGTGGCTGCAATAATATGGCTCGAGTTTATTATAAAGTTCAAAGCTTACAAATTTATTTGTATCTTATATGAATAATCAAGTAATTTCACTTGTTTTGTATTTACCCAGACGGATCAAAAGCTGCGTGTGTGTGACATTTGTGGAGCATTTTTAAGCGTTTATGACAGGTAAAATTTGACTCTACAACTTATACATGTTCTTTTAATGATCTATGTTTTTTGAGGAAAATGTAAAGTTAGTATTTGGGGTTTCCAAGTGCTCAGTTTTGACCCGACAATTATACCTCCTTTTCCCCAGCAGGCTCTTGGGCCCAGTTTTACGAGGATAACTTTTCCAGCTAAAGACTGTGCGTTATTTCTGTTTATATTTGTGGATCATGCTATTGTTGCTTAGAATGTTTTGGGGAACCATGCTTGCATGTTTTTGTAATTTCCAGAATGAATGTAAATTCATGAGGTTTTGTTTTGGTATTAGACCATTTTAATTTCTTTTTCTTTCAGTGATCGTCGTTTGGCAGATCATTTTGGAGGAAAGCTTCATCTTGGCTATATGCAAATCCGTGAAAAGCTAGCAGAGCTTCAGGTTAGATAATTTTAATCTTATGCATGTTAACCATTTTTGAAAAGAAAAGAAAAAAAAAAGTTATAAACTATTAGAAGACGTCTACAATCTCTAACCATAGCCATAGTCAATATAATCATTCGAGTTTTTCTAATGTTGAAAATGAATCAATGTATACATATGTTTCATTAGAAAATTGAAAAATATAGTCCCCTTAGAAAGTGATGTTTTTTTGGGTCTGTGTTGTGTCTGTGTCCCGTGTCTCTGTTTATGCTTTTTAGTTGATGACTTCTTGCCTGCCCTCTTTGATCAGCTTTGTTTAAGAGTGAATAGAGAAATGTTTCGATCTGGTCATTTCGTTTTATCTTTCCTTTTCTGGTTGGTGCTAGCATTTGCATCTTCTATTTGAATCTTTTAATTGACAGTTTGTGAGGTGTGAAGTTTGTATGCGTAGATCTTGATTACTCTCGGTGGAATTATCTTTTGATATTCAATTGGGAAAATTGCACACATCATCCCTAAAATTATCTTAAAATTTCAATTATTGAATATGAAATAATTTTATAATTTTTAAATGTTCTTGAAATTGAAATTTTTGGAATTAATTGTAACGCACCTCTATGGTTTGATGTCTTAATTAGTTTAGGAGTGGTTTATGCATTTTTCAATTGGCCACTAATGGATTTTTATTGATTATTATTATTATTATTATTATTTTTTAAAAATTTTAGAAAGAGTAACCAAACTTTGTATAAGAATAAATGAAAGAATATAAAGGGAATAAAAAAGATCAACCTCCAAAATGTGTATAACAAGAGATTTCAAAGACAAAATGAGACCTCAAAGATATTTACTAAAAGCTTTACACACTAATGCTCAATGAATGTTCTGAGAATGTGATTCTAACAACGTATAGTTCAAGGTTACGTTTTGTTTGTGTCATGCTTGTGTATGTGAGATGTTGTGTTTATGAACTGAGGTTTACAACTTGAGATTAATAGCGTTCCTTACTTATGATTTTGATTATTAGTTAAGGATCTCTTATGCCGCTGACATTATGTGATTTTCCTCCATTGGATTACCGTGATGTGTTGTTTCAATTGTATTCTTGTCACTTCTTTGTTAGGAAGAAAGAAACAAAAGCCGCAAGATTGATCGACATGATGATCAACGGTAAATGTTGTTCTTATTCCTAAATTATTATTATTATTTTTTACAGTAATATGTTTTTCAATATCTGAATGCTTTCTTTCAGATCGAAGGAGCGAAGTAGAGAACCTGATAGAGAACCGAGTAGGGATCGTGACCGTGACCGTGCTGATAGTCGTGACCGCGGAAGAGATAATGATCGTAGGAGCAGGGATCGTGATAGATATAACGATCGGGATCGTTATGACCGAGACCGCAACAGGGACCCAGATCGCTCTTATGATTCTAGAAGTCGTCGCCATTCACGCTCACGATCAACAGACCGTGAACGTTCAAGGGACTATGATCGTCACAAGTACTGTTAAATTTCAAATACCACGTTTCTTATTATCAAAAAATCAAATACCATATGGATGTAATGAGTGATTCTTCTTTTTAGTTATGACGGTTTGTTCTTTTTCACTCTTTGTGCAGGCGACGTGACCGGTACTAGTACTAAACAGATCTTACGGTGGGTCCAATGGAAGTGAAGGTACAGGTTTATGTCCTGTGTTTCTTCCTATATTTTGAGTGCAGTTGGCTGTATCTTCTCTAATGATTTTATAATGACCACCACAAGGTTATGTTGACTGTACTTTTGAGAGGTATGGTTGTACTGATTACTGGAATTTTATATGTAGCTGTTAGTGGAGTAGTTTCCTTGCAATCATTTTTTGACATATAGACTAAGGTTGTGGGATACATCAATTTTTCATATGATCATTTTGGAGACTTCATAACAGGATGCAAGAAACTGGTAAGATTTGACATATTATTGTTGACCAACCACCGTTTTATGTATCAAGAACCATAGTTTTTAGGCAGGCCGGATGAACGATCTTTTTCTTTTATGCTCTCCCTTTTCCAATCATGTTTTATCTGCAATTTGTAATATTATAATCTTTTTCTCATTTACTTGAAATTTGAAAAGAAAAGAAAATTTAGACAAAGAATTAAAAACAAATATTGGATAGAAAATGGGTAACTAGACATAAATAAACAAAAAAAATCATTAGCCGGGGCAGTGCAGTTGTGTTAAGTTTTAGTTGAAGTGATGTGCAGTATGCATGGAATTGAAAGATACAGATTGAGTTGCTATAAACGAAACAGGTACTGTCAACATTGGTTGCTGGAAAGTTTAGCCTCTCACAATCTTACTGTAAGTATTCATTTCTAAGTTTTAATTTGGAAAAATAGATGGTCAAAAGATCAAATGATCAAATTTAAGCTTGTGCTTCAGTTGAAAACTAGTAGATTGTTGTTGAGAACCACTTGTGTGGAGTTGTTGAATATTATGTGTTGTATGAAGAATGAATTCTATTTTTATATGGGATCTAATTGTGTTGGTTTGTGCTTGTGAATAAGAAATGTTATTTGTCGTTTCGAGTTAGCTGGTTCGAATCAAATGGAGCAAAATGGTCATTTTGTGTGATTCTATATATCTATATCTATATCTATATATATATATAGGTAAAAGACGATGGCATTTGGTGCTATTTTTCAAGAATCAAATTCCTGAGTTGTAAATATTTTGTTCCATAGAATAAGTTTCTCCCTCTTGTTTTCAAGAATCTCAAGGGTCTCATTGTTAAGGGATGAAAAGAGAAAAAGTGGATGAAAAAGTCTGGAATCTTGTTTCAAAAAGGACGAGGAAGAACAAACCAGAAAGCCTAATACGGTATGCTCTTTCTATCCCATTTACTTGATGAGTATGAGGATAAGCGTCGTATGTTGTAGGATACATATTGAGTTTTAAACTGATTTCCAAAGAATCAATGCTGTAGATCACATATCTTAGGTTATCCATCATTGCCATTCTTCAATATTGCTTGCATTTGAGATTCTTTCTTACAATCTTCTGGTGGTTCTTACAATCTTGGAGTTTGAAAGCGCATAGACTATCGAATTCAAACTTGAAGGATCAAAAGTATATCTTTCATTTCAATTCCTCGCCCAATCCTTAATTTGTCCTTCTAACATACACTTCATCAATCACATTAGACCGTGTCACTATTCCACTTTAAATGCATTTGGATGTTATCCCAACTACCAACTTTGTGTTCATACTTGAATCCAACACAATGTCTATGTTGTCCTTGCAGCCTTCTTTCCTGTCACCTGCAAAATGCCATGCTTTTCTCTCTCTCTCTCTCTCTTTCTTTCGTTTTGGTCGGTTGCTTCTCTCTCCTCCATTATTTTTTCTGCCTCTACTTACAATCTCCCATTTAAAACAAAATCAACAAGGAATATAAAGAGGTGTCAAAAAAAAAAGTTAAGAGAGACTGTAATCGTTATTATTGAATGTGAGTTTAAAACTGAATCATAGATCGAATCATCAACCTTTGAAGTTACTTTTAGTAGACTTTGAATATTACATATTTTTCTCGTGTGAGTACTTCGTTCGTTTTTTTGTTTTTTGAAGTTCTAAGGTTTTCATTAATGCTTTTACCTTTTAATTTCATGTTTAAGATTTCTTAACTTTCATTGACTTATAAAACACGGATTCGTAGAAATTAAATGTTGAATAATTTGGTGACATGATTGACATGAAATTGAAAGGTTTTTGACGTGTTCGAAACTTTTAAACTTAAAAGTACTATGAAATAATTTTGCCTGTATAATATTAAAAATTCTTGATTAGATCTTTACATCATAAAATTATTGTTTATAAACGACGTATAGAGTTGCAGCTGAAGATTAAGTCGAATTTCATGTTTCATACCTTTAGTAGCAGCATCGTGACATGTTTATGTTTATTTTTTAGGGAGGACCTAATTTAAAAAATTTAATACATTGAGAGGAAATTTGAGAATCTTATAAGATTAAATTGATAATTATTAAACAATTCTTTAGAGTACAAAAATAATTAGGGGTCAAAAGTTAAATGATTCAAAGTGTAGTCCCAAGTTTCAATGACTGGAAATTGGTCTATGAAAAATGTAACAGTGTAGCCATGGATGATGATAAGGACCGATCTGCAAAAAGATATGTTATTTGTTCTTCACGTGTTAGGTGCACATGTTTTATACTAAACTTTTTACAATAATTTTATCTAATATTATAATATATTAAAATTGGTCCTCTGGCACGATTAACTTATTAAATTATATTCTAATTCCTTTCAATATGAATGGATTTAGCGGTTGAAAATTGTATATCCAAACTCTGCTTGGCTTAATTTTATACATACAAACAATAGCGATTGGAGAAGGGAACAAAACATTTCTTATAAGAGTATAGATGCCTCTCCAAACTGTGAGACTGACGACGATACATATCGGGTCAAAACGAACAATATTTGCTAGTCGTAGACTTCTTCGACAATGTTAATAGATTTAAAGATAACTAAAAAATGAGGTCATAAACGAGCATATTAGTAGGGGCATGGCCAGATTTGGAAAGCTAGAAAGCTAAGTCCACATATATACCTAAGGGAGCAGCCATGGTGGGGTCTAAGTGTTTTGGGGATATTTTATTTTCATGGTCTTAGACTATCATCATTTTCATCTCTAATAATTTTATTGATATTTATAAATATAAATACAAAACGTTCCTTCCCGTGGTTTCATTTTTTTTTTCGTTTTTGTAATAAAATTAATTTTTTTAATTCAAATAGAAGACTTTTATGTACTATTTTAATTACTTTTTTCTTCTTCAATTAATTAACTGTAACATTTGATTAATTCTTTAATTTCCATATTTATTTTATTTTACTTTTTTCTAAATTTGCAAAAACTTCTCTTTTTTAACCCTAAAATTTATATTTTCATTAATTATTTCATTGAAATTTAAACCCATTTGGAAAATTACTTACCATTTTAGACATATATCTACTTAAGTATTTACTAATTGTACATAAATATATTTTTAAAAATCAACCCAGAACAGTTTTTATTTTATTTATTTATTTATTAATTCAACAAATAAAGGTCTTCAATTTATTTTTTTTTAATTTCAGAAGTTTATATATATCTATGAATTGAGATAATAATGTTAACTCAGATTTTACCCTAGCTTGCTTGAGGCTGCATTCCCAAACAACTCGACTCATAGACAGCGTCTCGTGGTGCGATAAGATCCAAGTACGACGGGGCTCTCACCCTCTTTGGTGCCCCTTCTAGGGAACTTGTGTCCGGTCCGTCGTTGAGGACGCTTCTCCAAACTACAAATTTGAACGCTAAGGGCGCTCGATTCTCAAGTTGGGCTCTTCTCAATTCGCTCGCCGTGACTCATCAAATCAAAGATGGAAATTAAAAAGAAAAAAAACCCGACCTTTATAATAAAAAATGGAAGCATGAGAAACGATACAAACGTAAGATATTAAAATATAATTAAAAGGAAAAAGTAATGCAAATTTTTGGAGATTTGAGAGAGTGATGGACAAAGTTCTCTATTTTATAGACAAAGTCATCACTTTCTTGGTTCCTATTTTTTCTCTTCGTTCAATCCTTTTGATCCTCTCTCTCTCCTCTCTCTCTCTCTCTCTGATCTTCCCTTCTCTTATTTACCCACATGTTTCGATTCCCTGTTCTCTAATCCATTCCGATTCCTTATCGTCTCTGTTTTTTCCCCTCCCCACAAAACTCGATTTGATTCCAAAACTCATCTCCTTTCCGATTGATTTCTTCGATTTCGGGGCTCAAATCGCCGGTATCTGAGGCTATCATCATAATCATCGTACTCCATTTGCATGCCAAGGTAGATCTGCACTTTTATCGCTATCTTCTTTTCGATTGTTCTTTTACGATTAAAGCGGAAACGAACATAAAAAAGGTGGAGAAGAGATAGATTCTCGTATTTGTTCTTCAATCCAATTCCAAATTCCCAATTCCGTAAAGGGTGATTGAAGGATCTGGTGATGTGGGATTGAAAGGATTTGTGTTGAGAATTGGAGGGAGTGTCCCTTAAGGGGAGGGACGGAAGAGGGTTCCTGACGGATCGGTACAGAGAAAGTGGTGGGGGTCGGGGGTTCGACAGGGCAGGTGGCCTGGAGTGCATTCTAAGCATTGTTAGGGCACTTCGAATGGGGTCCTGCTTGTCTGCGGAAAGCAGGAGCCCCATTCCTGGTTCCCCGACCTCTCCGGCTAAGCACTATCATCGAAGCAGGAGCAAGAGACGAAATGGTTCTCGGAGTTCTTCCTTTGGGGATCTGTCTCTCCATCGGATCCCTGGTAGGGTGTTCGGCAATGGCTTCACTGATTTCGCCTCTCTGTTTACGCAGCAGGGCAAGAAAGGAACCAATCAGGATGCCATGATTGTTTGGGAGGTTTGTTCTCCTTTCAACCACTATTTTGCTCTTGTTAATACCTTTAATCTTAGATCCAAGCCAAAAGATGCTGCGAAATTAATATATGCCCACGAGTTTGTTGAAGGGTTCATTTAATTTCTTGCTTGCTTTGGTTCCTGTTTTGTTAATTAATTATCTGATCCAACAGAGATTACATCACTTGGGCTGTTGTGTTGCTTCTTCTTTACTTAACTTTTGTTTTACCCTCAATTATGTGGTTGAAGATCACACGAGTTTAAGTTTTCATCATGAGTTTGAATCTGAGATCTTAAAAGAGTATCTTCAAACATCCCTTGCTCGTTACCACCTGGGCGGTGGGCACCCTTTGGGATCTGTCTGTTATGCTTTTGTGTGTTCTTCTTTTTGTTCATGGCTTCTTTGAGTGGGGTCAACCACTAGGTTCTTTTTTTCTATTTTTTTCTTCATTTGTGATATACTATTAGAATGTGCATCGGCATGATACCCTTCTTTCTATCTGAAACTCCATATATCACATGTTTGGACTAATTCTGATTTCAATTGCGGTTTCAGAATTTTGGCTCTAGAACTGATACGATCTTCTGTGGGGTTTTCGATGGCCATGGCCCGTACGGTCATATGGTTGCGAAGAAAGTGAGGGATTCTCTTCCTCTGAGGTTAAGTACACATTGGGAGGTCAACTTGACCACAGATGATGTTCTTAGAGAGATAAGCCTCAATACTGGAAGTGTGAACTCAGATGAAGCTACCTCCTTTTTATCTGCTGATGAAGAGTTTAGGGCATCCACTGATGGTGATGGAGCAGAAAAGCAACCTGAAATTTTCCATACCTTGAAGGAGTCATTTCTTAAGGCTTTTAGGGTTATGGATAGGGAACTCAGAATGCACCAAGGTATAGATAGCTTCTGTAGTGGGACAACAGCAGTGACTATGGTTAAACAGGTGCTGTTTCATGTTAAAAATGAAATGTTTTGGATTTGATTTGAGATAAGATATGTTTGTTCTTTGCTCATAAGTTACCGTTTTTCAGGGTCAGGATCTTGTCATTGGAAACGTTGGGGACTCCCGAGCTGTTCTGGGTACGAGAGATAAAGATGACTCTCTTGTTGCAATTCAATTGACTGTGGATCTGAAGCCAAATCTTCCAGGTTTTTGCCTTTCTGCTGAACTCCCCTCTGTAGAATATCATTTTGTTATAAGAGCAATTCAATTGAAATTTGATGTTTTAAAAAATGTGTTATTTTGGACCATAAGGAAATTTTGTGCAATTAATTATATTTCTTGATCATAAGATTCATAACTAGCTTTCTTGGTAGGAATCATTGAAGTACTGTACTTCGGACTGTGTGCTTATGAGCCAAATGCATAGTTACTTTGTAATTATTTGACTGTAGTCTGCTCCTCTCTCCCTATACTTCCTTCCCAACTTACTGGTTTACTGAAATTTTTTTTACGATGGTTCTTTCCCACTAACAGCTGAAGCAGAGAGAATCCGTAAGTGTAGAGGTCGTGTCTTTGCTCTCCACGACGAACCTGATGTTCCTCGAGTTTGGCTTCCAAACAGCAACTCTCCTGGACTTGCCATGGCACGAGCATTTGGAGATTTCTGCCTCAAAGACTTTGGTTTAATCTCTGTACCTGAAATATCATATCGACGGCTCACTGAAAAAGACGAATTCATTGTTCTGGCTACAGATGGAGTATGAGAGCAATTTATTCTGCAATTTTCTTTTAAAAAGGGATCCTCCTCCTTCTGTTCTTCTCAGAGTTTGGTTTGTGTTTCTTTTTGCAGATATGGGATGTGCTATCAAACAAAGAGGTTGTAAATGTCGTTGCATCGGCTCCAAAACGCACTACTGCAGCTCGAACTTTAGTTGAGACAGCCGTGAAAGCATGGAAACATAAATACCCAACTTCCAAGATTGATGACTGTGCGGTCGTTTGCCTCTTTCTTGACTCGAACTCCGGAAATCTATCATCTGCTTCCAATACCAAACCAGAGGTGCAACAAAGTTTAATAGATCACATCAGCAGTGCAGTTGAGAGTGAAGATTTCTCTAGCCCAAATGGTCTGAATCATTCGGGAACCGTCCAAATCTGCAAGGAAACTCCGGAGGATGGAAGCGAAGAAGAAGATGAATCGAAGGAGGAAGAACATTCAGAAATGGGAATAGAATGGTCTGCCCTGGAAGGCGTCTCACGCGTAAATACTCTGGTAAACCTGCCGAGATTCGATCCTGGAAAAGAAGATAAGAAAGGCCGGAAGTAAATGGGGAAGTTCAGAAAGATATCCATCAGTGCCTTGTTTTGGTAAAAGTTTATTATGTTTACTTTTTGTTGCTTCTGTTATTCTTTCTGTAGGAGAAGAAAAGAAATCACATAAGAATTGAACTCGAGAGAGGTCGGCCCGACCTTATTAGTGCGTCTGGGGAATAGTCGACGACTCTGTCATATCAGTAAAATTCGAGTTTTGTAGGATCAACTTGCCATCCTTTATTGTTCTAATAATTTTTCTTGTACGAATTGTTTGTTATTTGTAATGTTGTTAATAAATTTTGTGATTGTAAAGCCTAAAATTCAACTTGCTTTGCAAATCTTCAATTACATTGTTTGAACTTTGTTCCACTTAGTGGTTAAAAGTGCTGATTTTCTTTCAGTTGGTTTGCCTTTTTGGACCTTAAAGTAGGGGCTGGACATTCATCCTTCTTCTGTCTGAATTGTTTAGCTCCCTTTTTGGAGCAATCCCCCCACCAACACATTGATTCTTTAGGATGGGTTACCTATAATTAAGAGTTTAGTTATTACTATTGAACTATTGGGCGACATATATAGATATATATATTGTTTATAAGTGAGTTTTTTTCAAGTGATACCTATGCTTGCATGACTAATGGCGAGGGCATACCAATGCTGCAGAGCTCTAAGGTTCTATAAGACATAGAATTCTAGTTTGTTTTTTCAAGGGGTACCTGAGCTTACACGACTAATGACGAGAGCATTAGAGTCGAGGAGCTAGAGGCTATGAGACTTTAGATGGTATATTTTAAGTACATGAAAAACCATAAACCTATATTTTGAAGCCTCAAACACAAATTTATTAGAATAAATATTTGTGGTCATGAGTTGTCATATGTGCACCTAACTGTGAGAAAGAAGTGCAATTTGCGACCTTATGTAAATATGTGGCTAAGAAAAGAAATTAGTGAGACTAATTATGAGCTCCACTCAAACAGAAACGGATAAGGCTTGCAATATTTAGTATGTGATTTAATGGTGTCATTATCCAATTTTTCATATATATATATATATTCTATTATAATGGTTTTTTATATATTCTTCGACTAATTTCGTATTTATTTGATAAAATCTCATAAATAGTTTCTCCTCGATCAACAATTCAACTCAAACTGTATCATCGAATCTACTACTTCATAATAAGATAGTACCTTGGAGTAGCCACCCACATATTACGTGCTTACCACTTATTTTATTTATTATTCTTAGTATTTTAGTTATTTTCAAAATAGGATTTGTACTTATTTTCATATCATAGTTCAAACGTTAAAGATGAGGTTTACTAATTCTTTTCGAAATCCAAAAATAAAAAGTTCCTACCGAACCAAACCCCTGGATCATCTGTCAATGCATACAAACCATCGAATTTATAATTTAATCTTTTTCGAATGAACACATAGATACACATTACAATAAAGTTTTTATATGAATTAAGTTGAGGCCTATGAATTCAAAGGATAAGTTGTTTACACAAAGCCCAAAGAATAATTCAGTATTGGGAAATGGATCTTAAAGAACCAATTCAATGATGAAAAAGAATGAGTGGTGTTGTTCATACTATTTCTGTTGAAGTGACAATGTATGTTTGTTTAGTTTTAGTTTGTAAAAGAATGAAGCATGGTAAGCATTAGTATGAACAAAACCACTGATGTTCTTCCAGTTCTTAGAGAAGAAGCTGAAGAAAGATCGTGAGGCCCAACTGTATAAATGCCTCCGCTCTTCTCATCCATCACCTTAATGCTTGAAGAGCCTGCAATTCCCCATTCAAACATATTAACATTTGAACAGAACCATCCAACACTGTTATTATACCTATGGACCGACATGATTTAACACAACCTTGTACAACAGAGAAGCCAGCCAAATACAGTAAGACCAAAACCAATTTAAAAGCGACCCACCACCGACCCGTCAAACTCGTTTTTGTCCTACCTGCCCTTACTATCTATAATTGGCCTACCCTTTATGTCACATTGTACCAAATCATTACTTGTTGGTCCATCAGATGTAAACAATAAGAGCTTGCTAACATATGACGCCAATGGAATTTCTTTTTCAAGTTTAAACAAATAGTTTTCACAAAAGTTTTCTGGCCTATTAGTCTGAGCAGAAGTAGAACAAGTCTAATCATTACTCAACCAGTAAAGCTATTCAATCAGAAAGCTGGGCATAGGCATCACAGGCATGTAAATTTGTACTGCAGGATCGTATGAAACATAGAAAATAAGAGTCAAGTGTTGTAACGGCCCAAGCCCACCGCTAGCAAATATTGTGTCCTCTTTGGGCTTTTCCTTAAGGTTTTTAAAAAGCGTATATTCGGACTTGGGCTGTTACACGTGTACTCGAAATTTATCTAATGCTAAATACTAGTCGAGTGTACTCACAGTTGTACTCTGTCCAACCGATGGTCTGATTTTCTAAGTCGTATAGCACGAGTCTATTTTGAAGCACCAAATCTGAAATCAGAAACAAATGAAAAAGAAAACTGGTTAACAATAATGTGTATCCCAAGAAGGAACACCCAACTAAGGCAAATTGCAGCAGCAGAATTTCATAATTTGAAGTGATGAAATAATAAACGAGTTCATTGTCTTTTCACTGACCTCCCAACAGAATCATACCCTTTCCATCCCTAGATTGGGCACCACTGTTTTGCCAACCGACACACCAATTATCACTCTGCAAAATTTATCAAATCACGGCTTAGACATTTTCATATGTTCTTTAAGTAATTATCAAATTAAATTGTTTTTTTTTTTTTTTTTTTTGCTAATATTCCTATCATTCACATTATTAGCCCAAATTTTTATTATTGGGGTCAGCATCAATAAAGCATGAGAAAAGGAAGTCTGGTCATACTTCAAAGTTCAATTCACTCACATCAATATCAAACAGATACTCACGAGGACGAACTCTCAAAGATAGTGAACCTTCAAAGTGAAATGTAACATCAGGAAATCCATCATCAATGCTGCATGAAGAACATAAAAGCCAAATGAGAAACTTTTTAAAAAATGTTCAGATAATGAACGTTTTAAGCGTAGCGATATTAATAAGATGTTCTAGTCTCAATACGTTGAAGGATGTTTTGATTAGGTAAAGGAAACTATGCAATATGCTAAACTCTTATGATGCTTATTATATTTAAGATATGCAGAGTTTGGGGCCTCACTTTTTGCGTTATGCTCATGACCACATGTGAAATCTCACATCGGTTGGGGAGGAAAACGAAACATTCTTTGTAAAGGTGTGGAGGTAGACACAAGGCGGTGTGCCAGCTTTGAGGAGTGGATTGTGAAATCTCACATCATTATTCATAAGGGTGTGGAAACCTCTCCCTAGCAAACACGTTTTGAAAACCTTGAGGGAAAGCCCGGAAGGGAAACTTCAAAGAGGACAATATCTGCTAGTGGTGGCTTGGGCTGTTACACCAACTAGAGAGGGTCCTCCTATCCCAAGACCAACTCTAGAGATGACAGAGTTTCAAGTTATTAAGCTCGGACTTGAACCAAGGATCCTAGAGGGTATCTCTAACATGACTTTTAACAAGAATCAATTTTAACTATTTTTAATATGATGAACAGTTTGCGCCGCAATTCGAGATATCCCTTTTCCCCCAGCCACTTAGTACTACTATTTTTTGACATGGATATCATTTACTCGGGAAGAACACTGACAAATCTTTGCTCATGAATCTAGAAAAAACTGACCAAATAAAAAGACATAAATAAGAACCTCAACCAGCAACACATTTAACGATAATGTGAATGAAATAAGACCGACCCCGAAATGAACATCAAAGGTCGAACAATAAGATAGCTATTTTATACGTTTAACAAAGATGAATAGAAGTTAGCCAGGAAGGTATCATGTCATCTTACTTTCCGTTGTATTGAAAGCAAGTAAACTGTTTTTCAACAGAATACAACTTCAGTCCAGTCTGCCTTGCAAAAATCTAACATAGTAGAGACAGTTTCAGTTTCTAAAAATACAAACTTTAAATATTGTTTTTGACGGGAAACGATTAACAAAAACGTAAAATAAAAAAAATTACTTAGTGTACCTTTGCTATTAATGGTTCATAAATCTCGTCTGGAAGATAAGCTAACGTAGTGCCACTGTCAATAATTGTTCCTCTGCTTAAATCAGTGTCAAAAACATCTGTGGGGAGATTCAGCATGTCACCGCCAACCTCAATTGCCTTCATAGCCACATTGTAATGTGCCCTAAAGTTGATGATGAAATAACTAAGTCCAAGGCTACTAATTAAGAAAAGAAAGCGAAATATTTAAAAAGAAGAAGATATATAAATGCATGTAAAATACTAATGTGTTTGAGAAGGGTAAAATAAGCAACAAAGTGCCCGAATGGGGCTGATTGCTTGCTATTCTCCTTACCTACGAGCATCCAAAATTCTAACCCATGTTTGATAACAAAAAAAACACTATTGAGGATACCGATAGCGTATCGTAATTGGATTATTTTCAAACGCTTTCACCCTGCCTTCGAGGGACCCAAAAAAAAAAAAGAATCTAACAAGGGACCAAACATCGCTAAATGAACTCTTACGTCCTCCGAAAATTATGTTGTCTCTCTCTACCCAAAGACCCCACAAAATAGCACACACAGAAGTTTGCGACAAAAACCTCCCTTTATCACCAAAGGGCAGATGAAAGGAAAGCTCCTCAAACGCCTCCTTGCAACTCTAGGAGCTAACAAAAGCTGAGCACCGTAAAAAAATTGCACTAGACTTCGAGCAAAGTCACGACTCTACATGATATGATCCGGTTCATTTTTTGTTGAGATGGATTTTTAAAGATATCATACTATTTTCTGTTCAACCCAACACCTTTTTCCAACTCCTCTTTCTTACAACTTCATCCATTGTTCAACTCTTTGCAAAGGATATTATTTTTCTCCATGAAATTCTCCTTGAAAGGGATAAGGCGTTCATGAATTCCCTTCGGCAGAGAACAATAATGGAACAATGTTCAATTTATCTTCCACAAACAGATGGTTAATTCCTTTTTCCCTCATGAATTTTTTCACATAGATACGAAAAAGTTCAAAACAAAATGCAGGGAAGTATAACATACTGTTGCTGCACTAATGGAGTGGTGTGGACTTTTGGCTGCACCACCTCCCCAATGGCAAAAATTCCACCTCCTTTAATGTTATCCAAGCAATGAGCAAAAATCCTTCTAACTTTTCCTAATGAAGCCAGCTGCGAAATCATGGATGAATTTGATTGTCCGAAACCAAGTATCCCATCGACCGCAGCAGATGTTGCACCTAGTTGGCCAGATTGTTGAGCACCACAACTATCCACCCATGTATCCATCAAGGAAAACAAAAATAAGCATGAAGAAATAGAAAAACAGAAACTGATAACGGCTCAAGCCCACCGCTAGGTTTTCTACTACTTCAAACACAAACAAATAACTGGATAGGTTTTCTCATATTCATCTATAAATGTAACGGCTCAAGCCCAACACTAGCATATATTGTCCTCTTTGGGCTTTCCCTTCCGACCTTCCCTCAAGGTTTTTAAAACGCATCTGCTAGGGAGAGGTTTCCACACCCTTATAAAAAATGTTTTGTTTTCCTCCCCAATCGATGTGGGATCTCACAATCCACCCTACTTCGGGGCCCAGCGTCCTTCTCACAAAAAATAAAGCTATGTAGTTTATACTTCAAAAATCTCAACTTCAGAGATGGTAAAGCTCCAACGAATAAAAGAATTTCAGAAAGTATATAGTTTATGCTCCAAATGACTGAACTTGTTCAAGGTATATCATAAACATCAACAATCCCAAAGCATCTAAGAAGTCCTCTGTTCTTTTTGTGATGGTCAACGTCAAAATATCCCTCAAAGGCATCACATTCCTTAAACTAAGCAACAGGACCCAAAAGTTCGGTTGCTCGACACAGTGCTGAAATAAATGATAACGTAGAAAATGATTTTCTTACCCAAATACTATACTCCCATTTGTAGATGCAGTTCGAAAATTTCCTGTTACTTGATCAAGTACTACACGATCCTCCACAAAATGCCCAGTAGTTGAGCTTCCATCTCCATATGAAACTGTATATTCACAGTTCAGATCAGGCGTGCAGTCGGGATTTGGACCGTCGTGTGAGGAAGTGCAAAAATCTTGATCACAAGTTACCAGGTTTGAAGTACTAGAGCTTGATGGATTGTATAAAGTCAGTTCTATCTGTAACGAACAATCATATAATTAACGTTTCTTCAAAAGATAATCAGAGTATAGCTCGGAAACTATGATCGGTGCACTACGAAAACAAGTTACAAATTTTTGGTATACTTCTGAATATAAAATATGAAATTCAACCAGAATTTAAAGTTCAGGAGACATACACCAAGATCACTTTTCCTTGGACAGTTTGTACAGCCTGCACAATTCACCCATAAGAGGTCACTTCCTGTATCCACTTGAACATAATAGTCCTTGGCTGGTGTCCCAAGCCCAATTTTAGCAAAGTACAGCCTGAAAGCATATAATTACTTCCACCATCCAATAATGAATATGAATAAGAGAACTTTGAGGCAAGGATTTCCAAAAAAAGCACGAAAAAAAAACCAACAATCTCTTTTATCATACAAGAAAAAGAAGCAGGCTTATCTGAGCAATTAAAAACTTGAGCAATTAAGAACTTGAGCAGTGATTGATTTCACAAAGCCAAAACAAAAAGGAAAAAATAAAGATTCCATACAGTGTTTACTAAAAAGAGGTAGAAAAGAATCCAATAACACCAGCCCTTTTTGAAAGAACATCAGAATGGAATAAATTATCCACTAAATAAGCAATTACTAATCAAGATTACCGCATAAAAACACCACAATTTTCAGTGTATAGCAAATAATCACAATAGAAATCGAGACTAACCCAGATTCAGACGGATGTCCATTGCCACCCAATTCAAGATCAATAGCAGAGAGAAATCTACCGCGACGGTGCATATCGTGGGCTGTGAACGCACTCAACGACCTCTGTCGACCATTGAATTTATGCTGAACCTTAAACACCAAATTACAACCCCCAATCGACAAAAACGAAATCACTAACAACAAGTTCACTATAGAAAATCTTGCAATCTCCATAACGAAGACCAAACCCCCAAATCCAACAGAGATTAAACCAAAACCCAGAACCAAAAATCAACTAAAATCGATGCCAAGCTCAGATTAAAGGGCTAACAGCAATGGAGAAACCAAAAAAGATGAAGAAACCAAATAAGAAACAGGGGAATATAGAAAGATCAAAGTCTTAGTCTCAAACTTCCCCTCGATTTTGAATAAACAAATAGATAGAACGGTTGATTTTGTATCCGGCAGTCCTTCTCAGTCAATTCAATTCCCTCGCCTTACGAACATCCTTCGATTCCACCGTGTTTGACTGCAGGCCAGGCCCCAAGAAGAAATTCTCTACCTATTAACTACTAGAAAAAGAAACTGGAGAGAGAAACAGAGAGATATTTAGCGAAGTCAATGAAGAGTTAAAATTGGGCAATGCCATTTTCAATGAACAGACGAAGAGAAGAACCTCAAGCAATCTCCCTCTTACCATTTTTTACCTTATATATGAATTTTACTATTTGAAACCTTTTTTTTTTTTTTTTTTTTTTTTTTTTTTTTTTTTAA
>NW_019272034.1:2436000-2442333 GCF_002738345.1 Cucurbita maxima | reverse complement strand
TTTTTTTTTTTTTTTTTTTTTTTTTTTTGTATTTTGTAAAATTATTTAAGTATGAAGTAATACATTAAATTATATTCATTTTTTTTATGTTAATTTCATTTTAACTATTTTTAAATTTTTGTTTTATTCATATGTAATTAAATTTAAATAATTCATTTGTGGTCGATAAAATTTATAAATATAAAATTAAGAAATTTATATTAAAAGCCAAATGATATGATTTTATTAATATTTTTAAGGTAATATTTAATAATAGAAAATACGGGAGTGGAATAATTTTTTTTTAATATTAATAACTATTTAATGAGAGAGTTGAAATGGTTTTGCAATTAATTGTGGTCCTTTTTTTTAATATTAATTACATCATTATTATGAGAAAGTTGAGAATTTGAAATAATTTATATCATTAATAATAATTTTTTTTTTAATAAAATTAATAAGAGAGAGTTGGGAAGGGTTTTTGTAACGATTTTTTTTTTTCCTTTCAATTTTGTTGATATTATTTTTAATTTGATCTGAAAACAATATTTTAAACGTGTTCATCATATTAACAAAACATCGCTTAAGGTTGAGGGCACGCTATGAGGCCAACCAAGAAACTCAGGCTTCAAACCAGAGGGATTATTGTGGTTTTCTTGAGGTGTTGGGTTATAAGTCTGAATTAATCACTTTTTTAGAGAAGATTTTTCTCTAGATTCGTGAACTCATCACCTTTTTATAAAATATTCAAGGCTCTAAGCTAATATTTGGACGGTTACGAGACCTTCCTTAGAGGGATTATTCCAGTCTTTTTGGTTGTAATGGGTGTAAGATTCTTCTTCCGTGCTCTCACTGTGGTATTTAAATTATCCCTAAATCATCACCAAACTCGAAGGGATTGTTCTAGTCTTCTTAGGAGTGCAAGATTATTTATGAATATCACCTTCTTTGAGAAAAGTTTGAAGGTCTAGAGACCCTTAGATTATCCCTATGATTGTCCTCAAACCCGAATGGATTATTATAGTCTTCTTGGCGTGTCTGACTCTCATGGACTCGTGAACTTATCAACAAATTTCATAACTCTAAAACTCTAAGGTGACTTTTGGATTATCCCCAAGATTAGACCCTAGAGAGATTATTATAGTCTTTTAAAAGAATCTTCTTTGGATCAATCAATTCGCCGCAACCAATAGTCTTTCTTTGGAATTTCACTAGTCCTCCCCTCCCGTTTGTTTTAGCAACTTATCCTAAAGTCTTCTCTCCAAGAGCACCCGTGTAGAAGAACCAACTCACTTGCTGTAGCCCAACAACTTATTCTAAAGTCTTAGAGCACCCCATCGACAATAAAGGAACCAACCCGCTTGCTGTGACGGGGCCATTTTTTTGTTTCAGTAAGAGATCGGGATGATTATCCCTACAATATTATTAAGTATTTTGATTAAAGTTCTTTTCTTTCAGAGGTGGTATAGAATAACCTAGTTGATGCGTGCATATCATACATATGTTTGCATGATATGTCCCATAATAGGTCTCATATCTATTACATCTCAAATCGGACATTCTTCTATTTCTTAAGTTTGATAGTTGTTGTTGAGCCTATTTCTGTTTGTGGTTTTCTCATTTCTTCTTCTAATTGAACTTTCGAAAAAGAGTAATTACCGTTGATGACATGAGTCGGAGATATACAAGATAAACATGAACATAAATCCCGATAATCTTTTGAAAAATTAAAAATAGGTTGTATGATAAATTATCTCACAATTTTTATTATAATTGTTCGACTAGTTTATTTTATGTCATATTGTACCAAATTACTATACTAGAAATTATTATTCTCTAGCATATTTATTAAAATAAATATAAAATGCAACTAGGTTTTAACGTTTTTTCAATTTGGTCCTTTTATGTTTCTAACATTCTTATGCTTATTGTGGAATATTATTAGAATTAACGAACATCGACACTAATTGAGTTAAGTAATTGAAAAAACATAATGGACTAAATTAAAACTATTTAAACACTTGTGATCAAATTGAAAAAGTACCAAACAATAGGGACCAAAAACGTATTTTCAACGTTCATAAGTTCATAAACCTATTACACAACTAGTAAAATTCAAATACCAAATAAACATGAATTCGAAACGTTTCAAACCTAAACTTGTAATTTAACCTTAAAAAGCACGTAAAGCCCATCCCAATGGAACTCAAAAAACTTCCCAAGACGTTTGAAATGTACAAGAGTTTGTAACTATGATATCCACTTTAGAAGAATCATCTTTAAGACTGGGAAGGAAAGGTACAAGAGTTTTGAGGACAAGAAAAGAACCCAAGACGTTTGAAATGACTATCTATAATGAGATTGCTGTCTTTGAAGCATAGTTAGTAGTTTACTAAAGCAATTGAATCGAAGACATGACAGTAAATGACGCCAGGACGCATCATCTAATCGAAGACATGACGCATCATCTAATCGAAGACATGACAGTAAATGACGCCAGGACGCATCATCTAATCGAAGACATGACAGTAAATGACGCCAGGACGCATCATCTAATCGAAGACATGACAGTAAATGACGCCAGGACGCATCATCTAATCGAAGACATGACAGTAAATGACGCCAGGACGCATCATCTAATCGAAGACATGACAGTAAATGACGCCAGGACGCATCATCTAATCGAAGACATGACAGTAAATGACGCCAGGACGCATCATCTAATCGAAGACATGACAGTAAATGACGCCAGGACGCATTATCTAATCGAAGACGATGACAGTAAATGACGCCAGGACGCATCATCTAATCGAAGACGATGACAGTAAATGACGCCAGGACGCATCATCTAATCGAAGACGATGACAGTAAATGACGTTAGGACGCATCATCTAATCGAAGACATGACAGTAAATGACGTTAGGACGCATCATCTAATCGAAGACATGACAGTAAATGACGTCCGGACAATTTAAAGGATTCGAATGACTCTTATCCTGAATAGAACTCCAGTTCATTTTTTCCTACAAAAGTATATTCCGATTAGGATACTAAATATTCCTAAGCTTCATGATAATAAAATACATGTAAATCCTCTTTTAGCTACTAAAATAACACTTTTGCAATGTACAATTTACAAGCCCACACTTTATGGCTATAGAGGCAACACAACAAAACAAAACTTCTTTTTGTGAGTAGCCAATGCCAACCACAGCCAGAAGCAGTGATATACTTCATAAAGAGATATAAAAAGCACTTACAACAGACAAGACGACTGCTAAACTTATACCAGACATGACTTCTAGGATTCTTATAAGCCGACCCAAGCAACAATCTCCCTCGCTTAAATTCAGATAATAATAGTATAGACTTAAAGGATTGGAGGCTAAGTATTTCTGTGAGCTCTTTATATGAATATATAATAGCCTCCTTATCCCCATAAGACAGGACTATTAGGAAACAAAGACTATACAAAACAAAAGCAATCCACAAATAGCAGAAACAAATTTACCAGACCAGCAAAGGCAGACTCTTGAATGAAAGCCTCGGGAAATCCGTAACGTTTCTTGTATTGGTAATCTATGATGCTGCCCGCAGTTCCCTGTCCTCAAGCTGAAGGTTCTGTGCTTCACTCTGAAATTATATGACAATCCAAAGAAACAACCTCTTAATTAAGAACATATGACTACATTATGAAGAATTCCAAAATATAATGCAAAATTATGACAAATAGAAAAACAAGAGCCTAGCGACCATAAATCAAAAGAAAATACATTGTAACTAAAAGAAAGATCATAAAGTTATGAATTACAACTTGGATGATCCTATTAATATCAACACACAAGGCCTTAATCAGTCTCAATCTTTGCTACTTGCAGTAATGGACATGAACATCCATTCAAAATTCCTAAAGCCATCCACACCCATCACTCGCTCGAACGAACACGGCGATAATATTATTATGATATGGCACGACGAACTATACCACCGCATTAAACATTCTTTTTCTTAGAAGAAGCATTAATTCAATGCCCAAATGATTCACTCCATAGCCATGTCTCTACAACTTAAAATTCTATCACAAACTTAACACACAACTCCTACATTTTGATCATTTTTCGACCCCAAACCATTAACCTAACGCTAAATGTCGACAAGAAGGTAACAAAGCAATGAATTAAAAAGAAGTAATATTTTTTAACCAGATCATTCTATAAGATTTGAAAACAGGGAATCGTTACAACATAACAAGGTAAATCAGCACATAGAATTATCGTGATGATAACTACATGTGAATTATAATACCCCAATGCCTGCTGATACATAATAGACAACAATATTTCCCAAAAACAACGCAAAAATTCAACCAAAGACATAAGCAAGCATCATAGTAACTACTTTTGCACCATAAACACGAATTCGAAACGAGTAAATATAGATGATAAACGAACGAAAACAGTAGCTGAAACGTACCATAGAAATAGCCACATTCAAATCGACAGAGGCTCCATTCAACTCGAAGGAATGATCAACAGGATCAGCGGCAGTGCAATCAGGCGGGGACTCAAAGAGAGACAGGGAGAATTGCTTGTCAACAACGCCGACGTCAAAATGAATTAAACCAGAAGAGGACAAATCGACGTGAATTCCTTTAACAGGAAACCAAAGAAAGAGCTCCTGCGAGGAAATTCCAGCCAATTCAGCGATCTGGCCATAGCTGAGGCGACCGGAGACATTGAAATCATAGTGAACCTCATTCTCGAACTTAGCATTGCAGGGCTGGTCGAGGAAGACCTGGAATCGGCCAGTGGAAGAGTCGATGGAGAATCTGGTGATGTCCTTGGGAAGGAGGCCGATGGGGAGGCCGTGAAGGTGGAGATGGTCGTAGATGGTGGATGGGTCAGAAGCGGCCATGAGAGGAGAGGCAAAGAAGAGGAGGAAAGCGAGGAGGAGGATCATGGCGATGGCGATGGCGATGGCGATGGCGATGGCGATGGAAGAATTTGGAACTGGAATTGGATTTGGAATTGGAATTTTTGATAAATGGCGTTGGGATTGAGAGGATTTTGAGGCCGAAGAACGGAGCAGAAAAAAACGGCGCGAGTGCAGAGAGGCAAAGCCGGGGATGGAAGACGAGAAGAATGGGATTTCCTGAGGTTTGCGTTTCACTCTTTAATTTCCTTTTTCTTTTGCCAATTCTTTCCTTCACGCGCTTCATGCCGCGAGTGACCTTTAAATCTCTAAAACCTTAATTTCATAAATATAGTAAAAGGTTGTTTCTTTTACACCAAATTTTAGTTTTTTTTTTTCCTTTTATATTTTCCTAAATATATAATTTTGTCTTAACAAAAAAAAAAAAATAATAAATAAATAATAATAATAATAATAATAATAATATTGTTCAACTTTAAAAAAAATCTAAAAAATAAAATACTCTTTTAACTTTTAATAATTTTTAAAAAATATTATTAAATTTAAAAAATTTCATTAATATACTTCATCATGGTTAATACTATGTTTAAAAAATACCTAAAATACCCTTAAATGGTTAACTTTTCTTTATAAACCTTAAATATATATAATGTGTTTTTTTTTTATCAAAATTATTATTAATATTTAAGAAATTTGGATAAAAATTTTATATCAAACTAACAATAAAAATTAATTTTAAGATTTATTGAAGTACAAAAACCAAAATGATATTTAAATATTAAACATATTTTAACCTAAATATAACTTAATCATTAAGAAATAAGTTTTTTAGAGATCAAAACATCCCAACTTCTCTCTCTATATTGATAACGCTATATTCTTAAGAGAGAATAATCTTTTATGACATTTTGTTCGCATATTCTTAGATTTTTAATTTTTTTGTGGATAGATATTAATCGAGTTCGATCTAGGTGTTGTTGATTATTCCCACTAATTAAACTGGAGAGCTTCATAAGGATGAGAAATGAAAAGGGATAAGAACGACAATCCTACCTCACCACGTAGACATCTCAAAGCATTGCATATTTTCAAATGGTTAATGAATTCCAACGTTCATAGGGAGTTGGAATGTTCTGTACTCGATTTTATGCCATGAATATTGCTAGTTGGATGCAAGATTATTGATCGGGCATGACCAACTTGATTTCTCACAAAGGTTATATTTTATGGTCGAGGCATTTCTCGAGGACTCCTCATCCCCATCAAGTGCTTCAGACTCTTGAATTAACATAAACAGGACTTTCGTTTGACTCGTTGCTGTAGATGACATTGATAAGTTAGACTTAAAACTTTTAGAATATGAAAGATAAAAGGTTTTTTTTTTTTTTTTTTTTTTTTTTTTTTTTTTTTTTTTTTTTTTTT
>NW_019272034.1:2409780-2435190 GCF_002738345.1 Cucurbita maxima | reverse complement strand
TTTTTTTTTTTTTTTTTTTTTTTTTTTTTTTTTTTTTTTTTTTTTTGGACTTTTGAGAATATTATACCTACCACAAAATTAAGATATTGGAGGATTACATTAAAAATATAAAAACTTTGAGCTATAATGATATTTAACTTTTGTGTAAAATTAAAACGTGTACAAAACTATATAATATAAATTACATTATAATATGATAAAATACATAACATAGTTTTATCAATAAATTACATGATTTCTTTGAAAATTTCGAGAGATCGGGAGGGGTTCGAGTTAGTCTCACCAAAGGCCGACCACCCAAGCTCAATTAAAGAATATGGCTTACAAAGGGGTTCATTTAAGCTATATATATAGATCAGTCGATCATGTGAATATTAGGCCAACTCGAACATATATGCCTATTTATAATCCATAATAGGAAAAAAAATACACGTTTGGCTACTGAATTTTAGGTTTGGTAGCAATTAAATCCATGAATTTCCAAATTCAAAAATTTCATCTCGAGGTTTACGTTTACTAGTATTTTGGTCACTTCGTCCAAGTACTTGATAAAAAAACATTAACTCGAGATATCCATTTAACCGATAGGGTTGAAACTCACAAAGACATGTCCGAACATGATGGAAAATCTCTGTTTACACGAGGAATGGAGTATTAATATGCACCGGAGTATAAATTACAAATGAAATGATGATGACGACAAACAAATATACCGAACATATATTTCAAAATAACTAAATGTACAGACTGTATAAGACAAAACTTGCACGTATTTGCATATGATGAAATAAAGGCTGCATATTAAAATTACCAAAAATAATTAAATTATAAAATCATTTACTTTAAATGAATAATCTCATTAAGGAAAAATAATAATAAGCCAACCGCTCATTCTGGAAACATGAAAAATTAATACACTTGTTTTCAAAATTTGGCTTACAGATGCAAATTTCCTGTATTTATCGTATTCCACAGCTTAAAATGCAGAAAAATGCAACTTAAACACGAAATGGGGTATTAATCCATGTCTTAGCTATTGAACTATATGCAGTTTTAAACATGTTTATTCAGTGTTCATACGTGCATTTGTCCGTTTAGTGTTTCTACATCCTTGTGAGAAATGTGTCAACTAAGACGGTACAACAAAGATAAGGATTTGGACAAACCATTTCTATTTGCATTCGTGTTCCAGTTTTTCCTATCAGAGTTTTCGTTGTCCTGCTCGTTTTAGGGGAAGCATTTCATTCTCTGCAAACAACAGATTAAAAGATCAGTCCATGTCTCAGCATTCATTGCAGTCTAAAACTCGGCTGTTCTTACCTGTTTTTCAATCTCAATAAAAGATGCAGCTAGCCTTCGCTTCAGAGTTGATCTCTCCTCTTCACAATGCTCAGAATTGACATCTAAACATAAAAGGGACCAAACAAGTGACGCGGAAGATTCCAAAAGGATTTTAAGAGCTAGGATAATCAGAATAATTGAAAATATATCTTTTAAAGTACATCAGTAGATGTAAAACAAGCTAAAAGGCGCTCTGTGATGAGCCTGCACAGTATTAGGTCGTTGTTCAGGCAAAGGCTGATCCAAATGTAAAAGAGTAGCAAGAGAGATTAACATTCTCACCGTAATAGTATGATGACAGTATTGTTATGCGCTCAGTCGGCTGAAAAGAAAAAAAGAAGATTAGCGATCGTTTTAAATGGAGATCAGTGATGAGAAAGATGAAAGTGGCAATCACTGTAATGCAAAAACTTTTCCTGAAGAGAAAAAAATAGCTGAGTTTGATCGAAATTGATCAAAACATGTAAAGATAGAGAGCACAAACTTGAATAAGTTCTTAAAAGGAAAATGATATCATATTCAGCCTCGATGATCCTACTGCTGGAATAAAAGAAAGCATATAAGTTTACCATTACAAATATACCCTCACGACGAGTAGGAAGTTCTTCAAGTTTCTTCAATGTATCGTCGCCTTTGGTAACTTTTCCAAAGATTGCGTACTGTGAGTAGACGAGAACATATTCATTAGTTTTTCGTTCCATATATCTGAACTAAACTGAATTGTCAGTCTGATACTTAAAATTGTTAAGTGCATACTTTGCCATCAAGGTGAGGAGCATCTCCAAGTAGCATTGAAAAAGAGGATTGAGCACTGTCTGGATCATCATATCTACAGAGATCGCAAGTAATATTTAAAACGGAGAACCAAACTTCTCATGTACAAATATAAGCTTCTTTTGATAAGATAAGTAACATAGTTAAACAAACTAAGGTCAGATAGCATCGGGTAACACACAAGGTAGCAAGTTAAACGTCTAAATGAAAGCCTGTTTTACAACTTTACATACATAGCATAAAGTATAAGAGAACAACGGTTCAAGGAGAAAGAGCTTTTTTTTTCACTTTTCAAATTGGTGTTGCAGTGAAGCTGAATTATACAATCGACTGGAATTTTTTTTTTTTTTTTAAAATGTATCCTATATCTAATTGTTAGTTTTTGTGGTATAGGTATGACTATTTCAGCTGAATATTGACAGAGATAGGAAAAAATAAAGATCAAAACAGCACAAACATGGACACAAAACATAGACAAGACCCAACATGGACATGGTGACTTGAGCCAAAGAAAAAAAATTGCAAAGGGAGGAGCCTGAAAGGAGGAACAAGCCAGACAAAGGAAAAATCCATTCTTTGCATTTCATTTATTGCTTTTTTTTCTGTCATGCATTTTATAAAAAAAAACCAAGTTTTGATTGAGGAAAAAATGAAAGAATACAAGGGCATACAAAAAAGAGAGCTCATAAATGGAGGTAAACTATAAGAAAGGCCTCCAATCAAGCAAAATAAGACCAAAAGAATAATTACAAAATGACTTTGTCACCCAACTCAAAGAGAAGCAAAGAATCTAACAAAAGACCAAACACCACACGATTTAGAATTTGTCAAGACTTTATAGGATTCCTTTTGGTCTTTTCAGTTAAAAGCTTCATGGTGGAGTTTTGGCCAAAATCCATTCCTTGATGATTTGGGGGCAAATATGTTTTTCGATAAAATAGATCTGTTTTATGTGCTTCATAATTGAAAAGCCGCCGTTTAATGAGAGGTTCTTATATTTGTTGTTGAGTTTGGGTTTTTTATTTTTACATGAAACAAAACTTTTCATTGAATAAATGAAAAGAGAATAATACTCATGGATAACACATTCAGCTTGCAAAAATCCACCGGATCTAGGAATTTTCTGCAATGGCTTGTTATTTGGGAATCAAAGCATAACACATTCAGCTTGCAAAAATCCACCGGATTTTTAGATTTATGTTGGAATTCATCCAATATCTCCCATAAAACCATCCAACCTCATTTTTTAATTCCTTCCGGAACCCTAACAGTATTTTTATCAGCTCCATTGGTAAAAAAAACGAAATTTATGAATACCAACCAAACTTAATTTACTTTTTACGAACTCTAAAGAATCCTTTATCCCCTCTCAATTGATTGAAGAATTTAACATTCAAAGGACTTTTCCAAAGCTGAGCAAAAGAGATTGTTCCAACCAATGCAAAATATTACATTGAATCCTCATGAAAAAAGAACGATTCCTTTTTTTCTCTTTCAGCAAATAATTCCCACGAAGTAAACGACGATACTGCAACTACTTTCCATGCTAGCCATTATAAAAATGTAGACTGATCAATCAGATGAAGAAACTTATCTTGAATACTAGAATCAGAGCAAAAGAACGTGACTGAAGGGTTTAAAATATGAAAGTTTGAGTTAGGAAGGAGAGAAGGCAGAAGGGAGGGGTTATTGATCCTGGATTTTAGTAGCCTCACCATCCAAATGTTGTAGGAGTTTATTGCTGATTGTTGAACTTCTGGGTGTTTCTTTTGCATAAGTTTTCAATCTTTCTTGCAACTCTTAGATATGTAGGGGACCTTTATATAATCTTAAAAGAACTTATGAATTATGTAATCTTTCGCTATTGTAAAAAGTCGTTTTCCTTATAAATTATAAAGGGAAGGGATTAAAAGTGGCATCAACAAGAACATCATTATCTTCTTTTCATAAACATTATGCTCAAAATCTACTACTTACAATTTAGTCATTTTTGTCAGTTTCACATCACAAAGTTGTCCAAATAAGGGATGGGGGGGAACTAGAGAGAATTCGGCGCCAAGGGATTGTGAAACCATGATCTTCTAATTAAATTTGAAGGCCTTTTTATCAGAAATACAAAGAACCAAGCTAGCTAACCTCCAAAGATGGTTTCCATTCAAAGATGGAAAACAACAAAGATTTTTAGAACATTTAATCCTAACAACACACAATACAGACAAGACATAAGAAAGCAGTAGTAACTTCGGGCGTAGTGTAGTGTACAAAGAACTAACCTCCCCATAGAAAGAATCCCTCTAACGTGTTTGACAGAACTAAATTCACCAACAACAGTCTTCTTAGCTTCCGCCCTTTGCTCCTCGTTCATGGGAGCTGATCTCCCCCCCATTACATCTGCCACTTGCGCCACAAATCCTTTATCAACCTACCAATATGAACATATCTCACGCAAAATTTTCCCCACATAATCACAAAACGTAAAGAAAGAAAATACAGGCAGTTTTAATACCCGAAAAATGTGATTGGTGTTATAGCCTCCAAGACGAACAAGCTTGAAAATGTGGTCAACGGTTTTGGGTGCTACATTGGGGAAGAAACCAAATTCGATATCGCCATAATTCGTCTGGTTAATCGAAAATGAACATTGATCTATTAGCTAAGACTCGACAGTACAAGTGAAGTTATACATGGATTCGATTTTCATTAACAGAAAATGTTTGAAGAACCTGGAATACAACACGAGCAGATCCGAGATGAGAATCCTGAGCTGAAGTGATGGTGAAGAATGCAAAAAGAAGATAACCAGCGACGATCGGCTCCAGACGAGGTCTCGGCATTTTGCAATTCGTTGGTGCAAAATGGCGCCCGATTGGGAAATTCTGCGTCTTAACAGTCGAAGTTCTAGTTTGCTCCCAGACGGTCTTTCTTCATACATTTTAATTCTTTTTTATTATTTATATTTACAAAAATTTTGAGAACAAAAATAATTTTAAAAGATAAATATATAATTAACTTGAATTGAATTAATTCGAGTTTATTATAGATTTTAAAATATAATTTCTTTGGTTCACTATACTCATACATATATTTGTTATAATTTTATTTAATTCCATTATTATTTTTTTGCAATTATTTATCCTCCAACAATATTTATAATTTTTTAAAATATATGTTGAAATTTAATTAAATTTTAAATAAATAGATATTTTACACGTTAACATTTTATTTTTTATTAATATAATAATAAAAATAAATAAGTCTAGTCCAATATTTTATAATTTATTTGAATTAAATTTATTATTTAATAAGACTTAACAAATAGTTAGCCAAAGCCCAACATTCTACAGCCCACAATTCCAAGCCCAGCCCAGCCCACTACTTCTCTCAGACACTAGACCCAAAATGGGTCGAAATCCACCTGAACCGACCTGCTATTGTTGTGTTTAGACTCGATCTCTTGTTATTTTCTCTCACACCGTTTACTTCTCCAATTGTCACCATGGTCCATTGATAATGACCACCCAGTTCCCAGCAAGCCCTTGATGAGTGTGATCCAGACCCTAATCCAACTTAACTCAATCTTCTTTTGACCTAATTAAAAGACGAGTAAACAAAAATCCTATGTGATCTTATAAATACTCTAACTATGAGACCCCACATCGACTGGAGAGAAGAACAAAACATACTTTATAAAAGTGTAGAAACCTCCCCTCAATACACACATTTTAGAACCGTGTGACCATGTAACCATTCAGATTTTCATTTTTGACTTATTTGGTTAAGATTTTATTTTTATTTCTATAAATGACAAGATATTATGTTAGCATTTATTCTCGGTGGAAAATGTGTGATTTCTAACAAGTAAGTTACTCCCTTGATGGAAAAGTCTCTTTTATATTCTCATATTCAACTCTCCTCCTTCTTTGGAAACGACTTTTGCTCTCTAAACTTTTCTGGGTTTTCGAGGGTGTCTGAGAGTACGGGAAAATCAAGTATTAGTCGGGAAAACGTGTGGGTGGTTCGCTAGGTTTTCTTTGGTGAGTGGCCGGAGAGAGAATCGACTAAAGCTATAGGTGTTGAATACCGTTGCGTTTCTGTCGGAATAGGCGAGAGGTATCCTCGCATCGTCGGAATCGGGGTTGTGACGTCGTTGTTGACGGGAGGCCACCATGGAAGTTGGAGATGGGATGTTTTTAGGAGTTTACTCTTATTAGACTATTTTAAGTTATAACTTGTTTTATTTGGATTTATTTTGAATTCAGTTATTGAAGGTTTATTTTGGGAGATAGGATTGTTTTGGATTTATAAAAAACTCTTCCAAGATTATTTATGATGAGCTTCCGCTTAATGAGTTATGTATGCATGGGTAACGTCACTAATTAGGTTAAAGAAAATTAGGGGCGTTACAGACTCTGACCCTAATCCAACTTAACTCAATCGTCTTTTAACCTAATTAAAAGACGAGTGAACACAAATTCTAAGATGATCGTATAAATTCTCTAACTATGAGATCGCACATCAGTTGAAGATGAGAACAAAACATACTTTATAAAAGTGTAGAAATCTCTTCTCAGTACACACATTTTAGAATCGTGAGACTAACGACGATACGTAACGGGTCAAACCGAACAATATCTGCTAGCAATAGGTTTGAGTCTGATCCTATTGAATATTGATGGATGACACAAAGTGGAGTGTGGTGTCCCATGTGCAATATTGTACGAATCTAAACATTACATGTTTAATCATATCATATTGAACGGTAAAAAGGTGATGTCAAATCTGAAGCCCTTAAGCCACTAAGATCTTGAAAGGTTGACCCATCAATCTCCTCCTCACAAATAAAGATCCTTACAGATCTTTCCCTTTCCCTGTTCCTTTTCAAACTCAAACTTCTCCTCCCAATAATACACCTACCTCCTCATCTATGTTTCACATCCACATGTTTCAATATATCAAATCTTCATTATCGAACAAGAGCCTTGTCGTTATTGTGGAGTTATGCTTGATACAAACGTGGAAGCACCAACTATATCTCAAAAACCAATCAACGAATCACGAGCCATATCGCTTCAACGGATGCTTAACAACCTAGTGTATAGAAGCGTCGAGATACAAGTGAAACATCACCCAGATGATATGCATCGTGTGCAAGGTGCACCTCGTAGGCCAATTCTCACACATGTACTATGCCCACTAGCCTATGCATCTAGCACAAGTGCATGTCCTGCATCGTTCTATTTGATAGGAACGACAATCATGATACAATGCATGCTTGATACAAAAAGGAAGAAAATTTTCGAAGCAAGCGTCTTCCACTTAATGCTAAACAAAGATTGCTACAGCTCATTCTAGCTAGATTTTGACGTATGACAACCACAACCATAAATAGTTGTATTACATTTATATTAACAATACTTTACTAAAAGTTATATACTTGTGGCATCTGTTTACGTGTAATACATTATTGATAGATAAAAAACTTATGAAAAATATTGATAAAAAAATTAAATTATATATATAAAAAAAACTTGTAGAATGATTATATAATATATTTCGTAGAAATTATAGCTGAAAGTACGAAAATACCCTCAAAAGTCATGAGAATACGAATATATCTCATATAAAATGCCTTAACCCAAGGTCGAAGTAGTAAAATACTATTTACTCTTTGGTACTTTCTATTTTTGTTTCATTTTATATATATGATATTATTATCATTATTTGACTAATTTTGATTAAAAAATTATTTCAAACTAAATTAATTATAAAATTTTAATTACTAAATTTCAATACTAGGAGGTACAAAAATGAAAATAAAATAAAATTTAAACCAAAACGAAATTATTTAATTTAAATAATTTTAAATTTTATAATTTTATAATTTAAGCAAATCTCATAAATAATTCAATAATCTCTAAGATTATCCTAAAAAGATTTTATTAAATTATAAAAAATAAATTTTAATTTTTTTTTTCAAGATATATGGATCAAATATATAATTTAATTTTTTTTATTAATAATAATTAGAATATTTTTTTAAAAGAAAATAAAGAAGGTGAATAGAGCCAAATTGCATGTGCAGGTGCGGCAATAAAGGACTGAACCACTTTCAAATTGCAGTCCTTTCAATTCATGCTGCCCTTTCTTTTATCCTTTTTCTCATTGACTTAATGGTTAACCGCTCAGTCTGATCGACCTCATATTAAAACGAGCCATTTGAGTATAATTTATCTTTGTTTACCTAATAGAATTACTTCAAGTAAAACACGTATAATTATGGTTAATCAATTTAATGGTTAGCCACTCATGTCTAGGGTTCAAAATACTGATCCATCGCAGCATACTAACATGAGTCATTTGAATATAATTTATCTTTATTTACCTAATTAGAATCACTACAAGCAAAACACGTATAACTATGGTTAACCACTTATATCTAAGGTTCAGAACACTAATCGACCTTAGTATATTAACACGAGCCATTTGAGTATGATTTATTCTTATTCACCTAATAGAATTACTTCAAGCAAAACACGTATAATTATAAAATTTTATGATTGAGACATCGCAAAGAAAGGTAAATATTGTTAGTATAAATAACGACTTTCAATTCTTTTAAGTAATTTTTAGTGATGTTCCATTTACTCGAGTGTCATAAATGTTCACAGTCACGAAATCTAAAGTGTTAAATCCAAAAATTTATTGTAGCGTTTTGATACTGTCAAGGGTTGAGTAAACACGTCTCAACCCTACATCTCGCAACCAAAGTATCTTTCTTCAATTTGTAGCATCTCTTTTAATTAACTTCAAACTCGGATTTTGCTCGAGCGATTCAAAATTTACAAAATAACCAAATATAAATGTGAAAATATACATTTAAAAAAAAATTAAAAAAAAATAGCTGTCAAATACATTAGCATTTAAATTATGGTTATTACTAATTGACATTAATTAACCCTAAATAATAGAAACATAGATTCGAAAATCGCGGTGTTGTTCCCTCCACAATCAGTTTTAAGAATTTTTAATTTTAGGGTTTTGCATGCAAATCTCAATATACATTATTTTTCTATTAATTTCCATGCAACTTGAATTAATTAGCCACCTAATCTCTCACTCCCTCTCTCTAATCAATTTCATAATCTCACATATAACCATCCCATATGAGTCTTAATTTTAATTAGGGTTTTAATTCTATCCTTTTCCGACTCGTTTTTAACTTATTTGACCAATGTTCTCCATCATTATATTCACGACGACAATACAGAAGGACCGAACCATGAGGCAAAGGAGACTCGTTCATCTTTAACTAATTTTGTTTCATTAGGAACTCTCATTGACCTATTTAACTCAGTGGTTAGAGTCTGATATACGGCATCGGTTCACGTATATCTCGATATATTCAGAAATATGCAGAAGTACCCTCCCAAAAGGCAAAATCTGTGTCTGTCAGGTTCGGTTCTTCTTAGTTGGGTTGGGAAGGTTCGACCAGAAATGCTATGCTTACACACAAGACTACCCCTCCTCCCGAAAGCTTCGCGGGGACTACTTTACGACGACGGACGACCGCCCGTAGGGGGTTTACTGCACAAGGCCCCCGCAGAGGAAAAACTTTTCATCCAACATTCTAATAGATTTATATTTTAAGCCTATTCGTTCTTGCGTCGCCTATGGCTAAGCGACGTATGCTCGAGCCTCTAGCCCTGGTTCAAGAAGAAAGTTTTAGAAAAGGGGGGAAATGGTGTTATACGGGTGTAAGCAAAAAGACAACAATAACGACTTACTTCATATAACTATCGGGTAAGAAGAAGTTGACAACTAGTCATATCCTCTTATACTACATTTTGGGGCATTTTAGCCCTTGCAGATGTAGACATGATTTTGGTGAACGGTTATACACCCTCATACTAACCCAATATAGAATGATAAAGACCTATCTAAAATGAAAGTATGTAAAAAGGGTTTAGAACGGGCATGCAACCATGGACAACACGTCCTGGACAAGTAAGATTGAGATATCTATCATGCAGTTATTGACATGTATGACCGTGACATCTTCCCCCACTCAATTAGTTGACGTTCCTATCAACCGATCCGAACAAACAAGACTAGAACATCTTACCAAACAACAAATAATATTTTAAAATTAATATATATACTATGTAAGAATCTGAAATTTAATGAAGCATAGTGGCAAAAATAATGGCTGGATTTATGGAGAAGTTAATTTAGTTAAAGATTGTGGCACGTGGAGCGTTTATTATGGAGAAAAAGAGAGAGACACGCATTCAATTTGTTCGAACCGGTTCACCGCGTTGTAATAAAAATAATAATGGCGCTTTTCCCCATTCTTTTACTTTTCTTTCCCATTTAATTCTTTATTATTATTTTAAATTTAAATTAATAAAAATATTTATAAACTTTATACTAAAATAAATGTATATTTAATAATATCTTTAAATTTTCGTAAAGTTTCAAAAACACCATTATGAATTTTTTAAACACTTTTAATTTTTCCCCGAATATTCTTCTAATGTTTCTATATTACTGAGTAGTTTTAAAAATATAAAATTAAATATATTTGTTATAAAATAAATAATAAAGTTACAAAATATTTATTATTTAGGCTAAATTAATAATAAAAATAAATAACCTGTCATTATGTCGACAAATATCATCTATCGACACCTCATAGAGTATATCTATACTTGAAAAATTAATGCATGTTTTTAAAGTATGATACTAACGATAAAATTAAAATGTTCGAAGGTGTTTTTTTAAATATTTTAAAAAATTTGAAGTATATTTGAAGTTTATAAATAAGGTTATTATCAATGAAGCTTTTTTTTTTTTTTTTTTTAGAATTTCAAAATTTAAAGATATTTTTTAATTTTGAATTTAAAAAAAATAAAAAATATTTTGAAATAATAGAGAGAGTTTAAAAATATTTTTATTAATTAGGTAAAAAAATAAATAATAAATAAATTGGATACGAAACATTTGTTAAGTAGAGTTAATTCTCAAGTTTTGACCCGTGAGGTCCGCCATTATATATTGGGCTCCTTGCCCTCCCCGAAATCCTCTGCTTAGTTCCGACACGGCGGCCCCTCTCACCAGTGGCGCTTAAATTTCTCTCCCTTTCTCTCCATTCCATTTTCCTTCTAAAATGGAGTTTCATATGCTCTTTCCGGTGGTCTTTTTCTCACTCCTTTCGTCCACCGCGGCAGTCGGCGAATGGACCAACGCCCACGCCACCTTCTACGGCGGCAGCGATGCTTCTGGGACAATGGGTAAGAAAAATTATACAAAATTTGCATGTAAAACATTTCGTCATTTGGGGTTTAATGAAATTGATGAATCTTGGGAACAGGCGGAGCTTGTGGGTATGGGAATCTTTACAGTCAAGGGTTCGGCCCGAACACCGCCGCTGTTAGCACTGCCCTGTTCAACAATGGCTTGAGCTGTGGGTCTTGCTATGAGATCAAGTGCGTGGACGACCCTCAATGGTGTCTTCCAGGCTCTGTTTTGGTTACCGCCACCAATTTCTGTCCGCCCAATAACGCCCTTCCCAACACTGCCGGCGGCTGGTGCAACCCTCCTCTGCACCATTTTGACCTCGCCCAGCCTGTGTTCCTCCACATTGCCCAATACCATGCCGGAATCATCCCCGTCGCTTATCGGAGGGCTCCGTGCAAAAGAAGGGGAGGAATAAGGTTCACAATCAACGGCCATTCCTACTTCAATTTGGTGCTAATAACCAATGTGGGCGGCGCCGGAGATGTCCGGGCAGTGTCGATTAAAGGGGCGAGAAGTGGGTGGCAGTCAATGTCGAGAAATTGGGGGCAGAATTGGCAGAGCAACAACTTTTTGGATGGTCAACCCCTCTCTTTTAGGCTCACCACTAGCGACGGCCGAACACTTGTTTCTAGAAACGTGGCTCCGGCCGGTTGGTCCTTTGGCCAGACCTTCACCGGCCGTCAATTCCGGTGAAGAGCTCAGCCACCGTGAAAGGGTTGTTTCGTCATTTCGATTTTTGGGTTTTTATTTTTACTCCGTTTTTTTTCTGTTTGTCGGACTAGTGGGCCGAGGTGGAGTCTTCTTAATCTTACCACCCGCCCTTCTGTGTTTGAACGTGTATTTTTATTGGATCTTGATGGGAAAAGTCTTTTTTGTCCCTCTCTTTTGTTAGTTGCTTCAGTTGTATTGATTGTGATTCTAATAAATCAATTAATTTTTTTTTTGCCAAAAAATGAACCGAGCCAAACCGAGCCAAACCAAACCAAACCAAACAATTGGTTTTGTACAAATTTCAGCTTTCTCGGTTCATTATTTGACAGACTCAAGTTTTTTCGGTTCCCTATTTAGAAAAAGCCGAAAACCGAACTAAACCAATAGGCCGGCTTATTAGTTAAGCCCCCATTTGAAAGCCCATACCTTATTTGTATCTCTAACCCAATAAGGCCCAAGGCCCAAATCTAAGTTAGGATTACACCCCGAGTTGGATTAGAAATGCATACACACACAACTAAAAATTTAAACGATATAACTCTATTGTTTCTTTTGTATATCCATAATGCATCTTAGTTCATCAATCTAGCTCGAGGCATAACGAGTACTTTTGACACAAGTTATGAAATCTCATGGGTTAAATTCGAATCAAACCATCAATACCCTACAGTATCTTTTTAGCACATTATAACGGCCCAGATCCATAGCTAGGAGATATTGTTTTCTTTGAAATTTCCCTTTCGGGCTTCCCCTCAAGGCTTTAGAATGTGTCTCCTAAAGGAAGGTTTCCACACTCTTATAAATAGTGGTTTGTTCTGCTCCCCAACTAACGAAGGACATCACACACATGGTCATCTTTTTTTGGTCGATTGGGAAGATCTAAACATTCTTTATAAGTGTATGAAAATCTCCCCTAGTAAACGGGTTTTAAAACAGTTGAAGTAAAATCCAAAAGTGAAAGCCCAAAGAGAATAATATATTTTTCCTGTAGCATCCCACACGTTTAATACCCTACAGGCAACTAAATGCGCAAACAACACGCCCTTCAACGATAGGTTGGCCACGGTGTGAGTACGTAGACAACTACTCTGAGTCCCATGATTCAAGTGGAGGGTTTAGGTAAGGTGTACGAGTAGTGGAAAGATGTGGAGTGATACCCTAAAAGGGTGTACGTAGAAGTGGTTGTTTAGGGTATTTTTGGGGGTTACTGAATCCAAAAGTATGGTGTAAAGCAAAGGCAAGCTACCAAATAAGTGAAAGTGAAAGTGAAAGGAAAGGAGGAGGAGGAGGAGGAGGAGGAGGAGGAGGAGGCATGGTACTGGGCGGGTCAGGAGTCAGCACACGTGGGAATGGCAGGAGAAAAGAAAGCAGTGTGCCAGGGGGCAGCTGAGTTGAGACAGAGACAAAGACAAAGACATAGACATAGACATGCGCACACACCTGCATTACTTTTACTTGCATCCCTCAACCTACCCATCTTCATTTCCAATCAAACACATTTAATTACTCGTTCATCTACGTTCTAGTTCCACTTCTCTCTCTACAAGTTGTAGATGATCAGTATCTTCAAGTCTAGTTAGATTTACCGGCTACATGATCAGTGTCTTCGGGTCTAATTAGAATTACAGGCTACATGATTAGTGTCTTCAAGTCTAGTTAAGTTTACCAGCTACATGATCAATGTCTTCGAGTCTAATTAGGATTACAGGCTACATGATCAGTGTCTTCAATTATGATTAGAGTCATTAGCTGGATGATTGTATTTCGAGCAGGGTAACGAGATAAATGATCCTTTCTTAAACAAATTTGGGTCTCTTGGATTAACGTTACATTTTATTGTGTGTGTATGTATATCTAAACTTAATAAAAAGTTATTTATTGAGTATTTTTTATTACTTGTACTGGTATGGTTGTATGGGATCAGCTTTTGGTTTTTCTTTGTTAAGACTGGGACAGAAATTGAATGGAAACGTCTGCTATTGGGTTTCCCAGACACTGAAATCAGATACAATATCATTATTATAATGAACTATAAACAATATTCATCCTAAAATCCAATGCTTTGATAATAAATAATAAATGTTAATGGGTGATTTCAAACCGGAATTCCGACACGGTATCATACTGTTGTGAAGGTTATTTGTTAGGTGATACTACATGACTTGAGAGAAGAACAAAGTATTTTTTATAAGGGTGTAAAAATCTCTCTTTTAACAAATGCATTTTAAAATCTAAAGATGACAATGTTCTTTAGCGGTGGGTTTAAGACAGACACTAAATAGTGTGTTAGTAAAGACTCTGAACCCTGAAGAGGGGGTGAACACTAGACGGTGTGCTAACAAGGATGTTGGGCCATGAAAGGGATAGATTGTGAGATCCCATATTAATTGAAGAAATGAATAAATGCTAGCGACAACGCTGACCCCGAAAGGGAGTGGATTGTGAGATCCCACATCGGTTAGAGAAGGGAACAAAACATTATTTATAACGGATAAAAATTTCTTACTTGCAGACGGGTTTTAAACCTCGAGAGAAAGTGGTAGGAGGAAAGCCCAAAAAGATAATATATATGCTAGGTGTGAATTTGAGCTTGAGCTGTTACATGCTCGTAATAGGTAGCCAAGCCAAACCAAACCTTATAAACTAAGTCAGTCAAACAACCCATGTCCCTCTAAACTAGAAAAAACTGGTCAATGTCATGTTTTACTTTCCCCACCCACAACCACAAGCACTCTAGAGTACACCACTGAGTATCATATTATGTCAGCCCCTATTCAGTTCCTCCTCTTCCTGTAAAAATGGCTACCAAAAGCGACATGAATTCAGGCACCAACGCGAAGGCTTGTGCAAGAGGACACTGGAGGCCAGCAGAGGACGCCAAGCTAAAGGAGCTGGTCGCCCTATACGGCCCCCAAAACTGGAACCTCATCGCGGAGAAACTGGACGGCAGATCTGGTAGTGTGGTAGTTTAAAATCACAAGTTTTTTTTTTTTTTTTAAGGTAATTCACTGACATGGGGGGTTGTTGTTTTGGACAAGGTAGGTAAGAGCTGCAGACTGCGATGGTTCAACCAGCTGGACCCGAGGATCAACCGACGAGCCTTCACACACGAGGAAGAGGCGAGGCTAATGCAGGCGCATAGAGTTCACGGCAACAAATGGGCCATGATTGCCAGGCTATTTCCTGGGCGCACTGATAATGGTGTCAAGAATCATTGGCATGTCATCATGGCTAGAAAATGTAGACACCATTTTGCTGCTGGAAGGCGGCGCAGGAGAACGGCAACCTCGGATGAAGATTCACCTACAAATGAACCGCCGTCGTTTATGGACCGTAGTGTTGAACCGGCGTTGTTCTTCGACTTTCTTGGAGTAGGAGGTGGACCCACATGAAAGGTAAAGATCCATCTAGTTTGTTCATGTATTGTACTTTATTTATGTATTTATTTTTAAATATAATTGGGTCGTAAATTAAAAAAAAAATGATTGAGAATTGTCATAGCCGAAAGGCCAACCCAACTTGACCTAGGTTCCATTCAATTTCGATCTAAAATCAAAATTTGATTCGGTGGTTAGACCAAACCCTTTCATTCATTAAATTGGATATGAACGACGTATTTTAGTCTATGGACCGACCCTTTTGGACCATATTTGGGTCAGCTCAATAGCTTTATTATTGGGTCAACTTAAATAGATTTGTCTATATAATTCCCGTATTATCCTTTATATAACTCGAGATGTCTATAAAAGTATCTCCCGTTTCCACAACCTATTTTAGTTCCAAAAATGAGAATTAGCGGGAAAATTTTCAATTTTTTTTTATAGTTTTTATTTTAACAATATTCCTTTCATGTTTCCCTATTAAAAGAAATATAAAATATTCTAATAATATTCTACCACAATAATTTTAAATTATCAAAAAAATAAATTAGTTATATATACACTGAGACAATGAATATAATCCTATCTTTGACCTTATTTTAACCAACAGAGAAAAATCCCTCTCAATTTCACGTTTAAATATAGATTCTTCATAGAACACAATCCCCATGGATTAAACAGACATCTCTAGACATAATAATCATTTCCAAAATTGTTGGAATATGCATTTAATTATTCAAAAATCGAGTCTTATATCAACCGAGTAGCGTAACAACACATAGCACGAACACAAATTTTTAAAATTTCTCTCGTATTCATAGAATATACTTTAAACATTGGGTTAAAATTCCACCCATTTACACATATTTTACATCCAAATGCCAAATTTTGATAATCATTCAAACATACTCCACATTCAAATCGATCAATCTCTTATAATCTCCCTCAGAAACAGAGCTGCTCTGTTCTTCCTCATCTCTGTTTCCTTTCCTCTTCTTCTTCTTCGTCTTCACTGTCGGGGCCTCCTCCAAGGACGTCAAAGAGCTATCAATGGAGCCCATCCTCGTCTCCCTCACCTCATCTGATTGATACCCATAGCTCACCATTGACGCCAATTCCGACAGCTCCGCCTTGGCCTCCTCCAGCGCTTCAGAACAACACCCATACCCTGCAATCATCTCTTGAGCTCTTCTCAGCACTCTCTGTAAATACTTCCCTTGAGCTTCGATTCTCAGCTGTAAATGCCTTTGTACCTCAATTTGTTCATGTAATCTCTTCATATTCCTTGAATCAACCCAAGAATTACATAAGAAAATTGCCATTTCAGATACAAAAAAACACAAAAACGGGTTTTTTTTTTGGTTTTTTCACTTCTCTTACTCGTTCATGCTATGATTTTCAGGCTTTTGGGTCTTCCCCAATCTGTATTTCTGATATAAAAACAAACCCAAATCAGTTTTTTAATGATCCAATGAAGAACAGCCATAGATTGAAAGGAAGTAGAAGAAGAACCTGTAAATGACTCTTGAGATGATAGAGAGTAAGGCCAGTGATACCCATGGCACGCATCAAGCTCTTAGGAGTAGCCTCTGTAACAAAAAAACACACAAAAACAACTAAGTAAACGGATCACAACATTCCACCATAAGAACAAGAACAAGAACAAGAACGAAACTGTGAGCTCCACCGAGATGAACGACTGCGTCGACAAATCTTTGATGAAGTTCAGGAGTCCATTTCAAGCGTGGCTTTGGATCAGTAGACAAAACCAAGTTGATGTGGTGATAATTTTGCATAATTATTGGTTCTTTTTCTCTTTGAATATCCATAGAAGGAAGGGTATGGTTTGGTTCAGGTTCTCTCTTTATATCATTAAAAAAAGGGTTTTGTTGGAAGGGAATATATGCTTCATGAGCTGTGCTTCTTTTTCTTCTTTTTATATTATTGTTTCCTAATTATATTACGTTCATACCAATTTTTATTTTTTTATTTTTTTATTTTTTGTTGAGAGAATCTGAAAAAAAACGAAAGAAAGATACAGAGATGGAAGGAAGAGTCTCAAAAGGAGAGAAAAGAGGGAAAAAAAAAAAAGTGTATGGTTTGTTTTTATCTTGCTGTTTTCCTCTCTCTTGATTCCCATTTGCCTTTGCTAAGCCCCACGAAACCCACCATCAACGATCACGATCACGATCACGAGTTGTTTAAAAGATGTGAGGATATGAAAAACTCGATCAATTTAACCTAATTCATACAATCTGTGTAACGTTCCAAGTCCACTGCTATCATATCCCTTCTGGGTCTAGCCTACTTTGATCAGTGCCTCTGTTACCATTTCTAACGGCTCAAACCCACTTCTAGTAGATATTGTCAATTTTGACTCATTACGATCGCTACAGCCTCACGATTTTATAAAGAATGTTTTGTTCTCCTCTACAACTGACATGGGATCTCACTGTTTGGGTTAGGTTATCAATTTATTTAGATTGAGTTGAGTTAAGTTACAAATTGATTCATGGGTTTTTATGAACAACTCGATCTAAGTCAACCCAATAGCTAATTGAATTATGTGGGTTGAGAAATTTTATATCCCGAACAATTGGGTTGGAGTAAAACATGTCTAAACCTGAGATGATTTATCCTATAAACGTCCGTAATCATGGGTATTTCTTTTCGTGATTTATCAAATGGGGTTTTTGTATAGTGTATGGTGTGGTTGGCAGATTCTTTTTGTTGTTTGCAAAGGATAAAGGAATCAAAGAATCTAATCTAACCTTAGATTTTCAAAAGCCATCTGAACAAAAGAAAACTTATCCTTTTCTTTTCCATATTCAAGCAAGAAAGAGAATCATACTAACTAATCTCGTTCTATTTCTACCAAATTTAATCCAAAATAGAATTAGATATGTTTCGATTCATCGTTGAACTCGTTGATTAAAGGTTACGAGAAAATTCAAAATTTTAATAGCTGAATTTGAGAGTCGATCGAGTGAAATTCAACTAGGGATGAGTTTGAAAAAGAACGGTTTTTTAAAGCCCTCAACTATTTCATATTATGTCTCCCTCGCTCTCGGTTCTTGCTTCCTCAACTCATAGTGTTTCTCTTGTATGATCTCTCTTTCTTTTGGGGTTAGCTTTCAACGTTAGTAACTATGCACAATAACCACACATTTTAGTTGCTTTACGAGAACTTACACTCAAAATTACAACAATATTCCACTGTGGAGGTGCGACTTTTAGTAACCCAGTTTCTCCATAAGGAATACGTCTAGGAGAGCATTATACGATAACCTCAAAAAAGACATAAGAGTACTGACGACCATGACAGAACAACACTCCGTTCATCACAACAACGAGATCAAATCAATCAATAGAAAGAGGATTCTGTATCTTTCGTATTCATTCACGCTGAAACAGATTGTCTTAAGATTTTACCACCAATTATTGGTACGAAAAATTAAACCCGTTTAATTTCTAAAAAAGAGATACATCGACAATAAAGCAATCAGAGTAAACCATCCTTTCATTATTATAAATATATATATATATATATATATATATATATATATATATATATATATGGTTTACCCTTTCATTATTATAAATATATATATATATATATATATATATTTGAGAAGAAAAAAAAAATATTATTATAAAAGAAAAATAATAAAAGGTAAAGAAAAAAAAAAAGTGATCCATTCATGAGTGGAATCAAAATCAAATCATTTCATATTATAAAGAAATATTTTTCCCTTTTAACCTCATTCATTTCTTGGCCTCCAATTTTCACCATAAATATTATATTATATTATTTATTTATTTATTTATTTATTTATTTATTTATATTTTGGATATTGGAAAATGAATGATGATTCTGTCCAAACTAGCTTGCTTCACATTGAAAGGAAGGAATATTAATTATTGAGATGAATTAATGGGTAATGTGGGCCAAATGTTTGAAAAAATGGTGAACAAAAAAGGGAACAACAAAAGATGAGTTGAGTTCTTCAACTACCTTTCTCTTTACCTTCGATTTAATGTCTTACTTTGCTTCCAACGATACGGAGCGTAATTGATTTCTCTTCGTTCATCAATCATATTTGATACGAGAAGTTCATGATCTTGCTCCTAAGAACGTGTGCGTCGCCTGAGAAAATGAAAGATATATGAATGACCCAGAACCACATCCGATGAGAGTGATCATCAGAATATGATGTTTAAGAATTTGTAACCTCTCAAACCTACCATTACCAGATATTGTTTTAAAAATGCGTTTACTAGGGAAATGTTTTCAAACCCTTATAAAATGTTTCATTCTCCGATATCACAAAATTACTTATAAGAACTGATAGTGGTTATGTATACCAATAAGTGTGTCGAGGTTAGAATAATTCTGTATTGAATGACCTCTGAGAATTTTCCCTATAAATATGTAAGTGAAGACAAACTATGCTAAAAGATCCTGAGCTGATTTGTTTGTTCAAGACAAGTAGGTAATATAGGAATGTCGGAGTCATCATGTGTTGAATATAGATACTAAATGCTGGTCAAAATTCTGAGCATGAACGTTACAATAGGAGATTATTATCTTATTATAGCCCCTAGCCAAAGCCCTCAAGAACCTCACAAGAGGCCTGTCCCGCGCACACCCATTGCGCTAAACCTCACAACTAGCTCAGTGCTACCAAGCCTCGCAAGGTGCTTCAGTGTGCATGACCTCACATGTGCAACGCCACCGGCGCCTATGCTTGCCTCTTAAGCAGCTTGTGGGGCTTGGTTGTGAGCCTCTCCCATTCGCATCCAACATCCGCACATGCCCGCCCACACTCATCAATAGCCAAGTGTCATGCATGCTTCTTATATTTTTATTGATATTTGTTCTAATCCAACGAATAAGTTAGCCGTATGAAAATCATATTTTGTAGTCAATTCAAACGTATAATCGAGCCTCGAACCACGTTTTACGTCAATTACATGAGTGCTTAAAATTTAATTAGTTTATTCCAAGAGAATATTAATGTAAATTATTGAAAGCTCAATATTTACAAGGAAGAACAAACCAAGCTTTATTCTATCTATACATAAGAAATCCACAAACAAAAGGGGCAAAAATCCTAACCCTAAGCTCCATGATCTGAAGAAACTCCATTAGAACCCTCACTTCTCCGATCATTATTGAAAGAAAAACCAACCCAAATCTCCCTCGCCCGCCGTCCCTCGTTGTTCTTCCGATCAACATCATCCGGCAGCTTGCACCTACAAAGAGGGCAATTCCCATGAACCCCAAGCCATTTCTCTATACAATCGGGATGAAATTTGTGTCCGCAAGGCAGTTCTTTAGCCACCGCCCCAATTTCCCACTCATCCAAGCAGATCACACACTCACAACCCAACTCCTCTGCCATGATTTGAACGGTGGGGAGCGCTTCTATGGATGCTCTGGACGCCGGCGGCTGGCCGTCCTTCCCGCCGAGATCGCGCATCAGCGCTTCCAAGCTCGAACGCCCCTCGATCACGACCATGCTCTGAGTAAAAGGGTTGACCAGAAATATCCTGTCGCTCCGATTGGCGTTTTGGCGATCTGGGTCGGCGGGGTTTTGGGATTGTTGAAGTGGGTCGGCGGTGGAGAAGCCGAAGAGGAAGGGCATGAAGAGAGAGAGGTCTCTGTTTCCGATGAAGGTGTCGAAAACAGAGGAGATTTCAGGGGAATTGGAATCGGAGGCCATGGATGTGGGAATCGGAGGTTGTTCTGGGTTTGGAGATTGAAGAAGGGAAGGGTAATGAATTATTGGCGTTTGGAGTTTGTTTGATAATGAATACATAAATTGCCTCTTCATCCATCAGTGCCCCCAATGCAAGGCAAAGCCGGTGCCTGTCCTTTTCATTCTATATCACTGCCATGAAACGATAATAGGATGAGATTTTGATGTGGGTTAAAAAAGACATTACACTTCGTCTCGATCTTTACCCGATAAAAAATGATCCTGATTTGGTTCATGAACTTATAAAAAATACAATTTAACGAAATAATTTCGTACTGGAATAGTGACTAGCCGAATAATGACTAGATCATTGTGACGATCCAGACAAGATAGATTCTATATTTTCTTATGTAAATAAAAAATAAGTTTGTTTCTTATAATCTATGATTAATTGACATGTTAAATGAATAAATAAACTATACGTAAATTTTATAACATGGTATTTTAGCGTCCTATGTGCTTTAATCTAATGTCAACTTCAGACAACTATACCATAGGTCAAAGCTCATTGAATTGAAGGTATTTGAAGAGTTTTAGAGTTGTTTTAGAGTAAGTCCTATTGCATCTTAACCGTGTTCATCATCTTGTTGGAACTTGTTGTTCCGATCAAAAGCAGTATTAGGGATGCTTGCGTAGAGTTTAAAATTGGTTTAACTCGAGCATTTCTATGTTGTCCATGTTGTAGCACAAACGCATTTCTATAAAGTGATTATTATAAATTCTAATAGTCTTAGTATGATGCGACTTATTTCGATAGAACAACCTTGAAATACACACAATTTGGCAGAACTCTTTGAATACTTGCTCTCAACTCAAGATCGACCCTATTTAGACGCTAAATAAACAAACATTCTGGCTTAAGCTCTCAAATAAAGATCTTTCTCATGCTATCTACTATTTTGATTTGACATTCTGTCACCAAATTCATGACATGCCCAGCAAATTGTATACAACACAAAACCTCCCCGTAGATAACTTCTCTATATAAAAAAGAATGTACAAAACACAAGAGTTTTATGTTTAGCTTCCAAGAAGCAGCATCAAGCAGTGCGATCAAATTGGAACATAGAATTGACTGGTCCCGAAACAGACGACAAAAATAATAGAAGTTTGTTGGTGACTGTACCTGGTTTTGGAAGATGACAAAAAGCTAGGGGAAGATGTTGGCACATACAAATGATGATGACGATGACGGCAACGACAACAAAAACAAGTAGATGAAGACAGGGTTTTCATGTTTGAAAATATAGTATTTATTACATGGTTGATTGCTGCAGTTCAGTTCAAACAGGAGTATGAGGATGAGGATGAGGAAGAGGGTGAGGGTGAGGGGTGAGGGGTGCCCCTGCTGCTGATGCAATCGCAAATTGTAAGCCTCTATGCTGTCCATGTTGTAGCACAAACGCCACTTGTGTTGCAGCCACTGCTGCCGCCTCCTGCTGGTTCACAACCATACAATTCTCTATTCAATTGGAAATGTCTCAACTTAGCAGTAACATTCTATTAAGTTCATTATGTTCCAACTCTCTCTCTCATTATGTTTCAGGCTTCATACAGCTAACTAACCTAAGACTTGACAATATGCAAAAATATCTTAAGACTTACAATACAACTATAACATAATTTAAGATTTTTCTGTTTTAAACTACTTATTTAAAAGATTGACAGACTTCAGAAACAGTTTTTTTTTCTTCTAATGGAAGAAAAAACACAAAGATAGAACCTACAACAGCTCAAATGCCCAAGCCCACTGCTAGAAGATATTGTCCTCTTTGGGCTTTTCCTATTGGACTTTCCCTCAAAGTTTTTAAAATTGTTAGGAAGAGGTTTCCACACCCTTGTAAAAAATGTTTCGTTTCACTCCCCAACCGATGTGAGATCTCCTTTTGGGGCCAGCAACCTCGTTGGCACTCGTCCTATCTCCCATCGATGTAGGATCTCACAGAATCTCTCTTTCTAGTTACCAAACCATTCTTAATTTTCAAAGTTTCTACAGAAGAGTTTATAAGAAGAAAAAATTTAAAGAACTCCTAAATTACCAACCTGTCTTTGTCTTCGACGTTGCAAGATACTGATGGCCCAGGCCATGATGTAGCAAGGTAACAGAAAACCAGCAGCACGAAGCAAGAAAATCTGTCACAGGCATGTATTAAGATTGTAAACCCATCCCATCATGAACTCTATTTTTCCTTTTCAATTTAAGAAAATAAATTCATACTCCACTTACAGAGAAGAAGGCAGATGCATCATCTTCTCCGTCTGGATCTGTTATGGTCAATGCATGACGCAGAAGGAGAAGAGCTAGTAACTGCCGCATAAAATAAAATAAATCATCAGTGCAGTAGCATGGAAAACAATGGAGTGGAAAGTCTGGTATCATTCCAATTTTTGGTGAAAAGAAGAGTTTCTACGAACTACTAATAGCAAACATACAATAAGAGCAGCCGATCGGCAAAATGCAGCTCCACTGTCATTTGAAGCAGCATAATCATCATATTCGGCCTCCAGAAAGTGCCGTTCCGCCTCTGCAATGGCTAATAGCCGAGTATCTCTCAGGTCTAATGGATTACCAGCAATAGTCCATCTTCCCCTGTGCAGACCCACATCCAGATCAATATTTAAAATACAACAGAAATTACATGAAAACAAAATATTTGCGGGTGTTCAGAAACATGCTAATCAATGCAAGACAATAGGAAATAACAAAAAGATTGAGCTTACTCCATATCAATAGCAGTTTCTTCAGAACGAGATGGTGCAGTGTATCCAGGTTGATAAAACTGGCAATTGAATAAAACACATCAGCATCAATGAGGAATTAAACACCAAAATATCAACAGAAAAGAAGCTGCAACTGCAAATCTCATTATCCCATTCAACATAGCATAAAACAAGTGCAGACAAAATGAGGATGACATTTTATAATTTTTATTCAGAAAAAGTGAATAAAACAGATAAATGTTCTTCATTATTATTATTTTTTTTTTGGCAAAAAAGAAGCATTCATAATCTTGGCCAATGCACCGTGACAAATAAAGAGAGCAGACAACCAACTAAGAACAACAAACATTCCACTCCCGTAAAGGTCCAGACTTAGCAATGGAATGGTCTACAGGATCAAGGTTACAGCAATGAGGTTAAAGGAGAAAGAATTATAAGCGAGGGAGAAGAGGAGCCTAATGTTATAAGCGAGGGAGAAGAGGAGCCTAATGACCTGAATCAGAAGCCCCATGATCAAAATAGAAAAGGCCAGTCATCAAACCAACTTTTCACCAACAACAAAGTTTTAACAGAAATATCTCTTAATCCCAAAGTCACGAATAAACACCAATGCCTTGTCCATCAACACACTCAACATTAAAGAACCTCAACCTTTACCATCTCTGACAATAATGCCCCAACTCCCTTTCGCCACATAGAGTATCCCAAATGGTATCCACATTACTTTAGGTTGAGCATGAGGAAGGAGGAATCGACCTATTGACATGCTGGTCGTCTTCCTCTCATATAGATGGAACAATCTTCTATGATACCAGATCCAACCCACATTACTTTATGGTTTCCTCTGAGATGGACATATCAAGAGAAAGGAGGGAAAAAGGTAGGGCTCAAAGAGAGAAGGAAAAGTGACTGGTCGAGAGTGAAAGACCAAAAGAAAGAAAAGGAAAAAAAAAAAAAAAAAAAAGTAAACCTCCTTCATTTATGTGGTTTGTAGAGTACAAAATTCTCTCTTTGCTTCTATGGTTTTATCCTGCAACACTCTCACCCATCGGGTGTGTGCCCTATAGAGGTAGGCGAGGTGCCCCCTCTTCAGCGTGCACACTTTTATGCACTTTTTAAAACACTAAAAGTGAATTTTTTTTACTCCCGATGTAAGAATTCAAAGAATTAAGAGTTACGAAAAAAAAAATATTCTTGGCAGAAAACTTGCACGCAAGCTAAAGCATATAGATAATATTAGCAATTTATTTGAAATTCTCCGATCGCAAAAACTTTAAAAGAATGCAAAAATGGTCGACATATCAAATAAAAAACATCATGCATACCTGATGACATATCTCACAAATTATGTCTCCTTTCTCATTGCACCAATGTTGAACGCACTTTCTATGAGCATACTGAACAAAAAAAAAAAAAAAAAAAAA
>NW_019272034.1:2379237-2409527 GCF_002738345.1 Cucurbita maxima | reverse complement strand
AAAAAAAAAAAAAAAAAAAAAAAAAAAAAAAAAAAAAAAAAAAAAAAAAAAAAAAACCATTAATCAGAAACGTGCAAAAGGTTAATAAACCATTAACTTCGTAAGTTTTACCACATGGGTTCATATTGGTCAATTCAAATAGCCTAACCTACTTTAGTTACATTCTGAAAAAAAAAAAACATTAGAGTTCAAGATCACTGACACCATGCATGGTGGTCATGCTTCTTGTCAAGTTTTATCAAGCCACATTATAACTCAGATGCACCACATACCAGTCCATAAAGTTTCCCGTCGAACGTACAAATTGACACAAACAAAAAAGTTGAGGCAAAAGAAGTGTTCTTTTATCACCAGGCTATTGGATAGGAGATGAATTTTAAAAAGTAAAAAACAAAGCATCGAGGAAAAAATTATAGAAAAATATAAAATTAACCAAGCTGTGAATAAAACTAATGAATTCTCGACAATTCTCGACAAGACACTAAAAAATTCAGACGGATCTCTCATCCAATTCAGCAGCAACAGCAAACACATATACAACGCAAATAAAAAGTCTTGAGCACATTAATAAAGGAAGAGGGGGTCAAGGCGTCAATTACCTTAAGACTACCACTACATGCGCAGGGAGTTTCTAAATTATTGATACCGTCTTCTTCCTGACAAATGCGGCACTCTGCTACCTGAATCAGAGGCTCCTCCTCATTAGGTGCATCCTGCTCCACCGTCGGATGATCCGCAGTTGCAGTCGAACACGAAGGACCAGCCGCAGCCGAGTCAACTACACCTTCACGCGGTGCAGAAGGAACAGGGTCAACCGGCTCGGCCACAGATTGAACAGGAGCAACCGGTCGAATCAAATGATCAACATACAGGACGAGATGGTCGCCCATTGTCCTCAAAACCGCATAAACCTCTAAACCCCCAAAATCCAACTCAGACGGCGAATTTGAAGAACAAAAAGAAACCCTACAAAGACAATTCGATTAATTACATAAAGAAAAACAAAAATTGAAGAGATCAAACATGAATATCGTAGATTGCGATGATAACATTGAAGAAAAAAAGGGAAAAAAAAAAAAAAAACAAACCTGGAAGAAGAAGAGAAAGCGCGTTAGGTGCGGAATGTAGAAGTTTTTGGAGAGCGTAGAAAATAAAAAATAGAAGATTGATTCCGCCAAAGACTAAAATAAGAAGGAATCTGGAGGAGGGTGGACCTGGTTCGATATATATAGGCGGAGTTTTCTTCGCTCGAAACCTCCACGTCTTTACGTCCAATCCAATCCAACGGTCTCAAGGGTATTTTCGTAAATTCACATTCCATCCCGTGTCCATTTAACCCGTTGGGTCGGGGCTCCACAGTGACCCATCCGAAATTGAATGAAAATTTCTCTCCCATTTAATTAAATCATTAATTAAATGGAGCTGAAAATAGACATTTTTATTATATTTTATCTGTTTTTTTTTTCCTGTTCTAACTCCATGGATTTTCTATTAAATAAAAATAATTATATTTAGTCAATGCCCAACAACTTGCTTGGTTGACAAGTTAGATTGTTATAAGGGGCAGTTTGTAAAATATGTTTTTTCTTAAATAAACATTTAATTATTAAAAAAACAAATTAAATTAAAAAAAAAAACATTAAATTAGGGGCATCCTTGAGTAACACATTTTTTTCCCCTTATTGAGATTGAAGAACGGATGGTCAGTACTGTGGCAGGCTTACGTGTTTGGGTGCATAAAATGGTTGCAGCCTGGCTTGTAGTAAACCTTCCAAACAAGCTCGTAATCAACATTTGAACCAACGATCTAAGCTTACTAAAAAGGATTTCATTTTCTTTTGTTCCATGTATAAAAACGAGACATTTTTATACAAATTATAAATTTAATCTCGACATTAAATTATTGTTGTTTATTTAGTCACAAACAATAACTTCAAAAGTAACTCAACTAGACAAATATAAAATAGTCGAATATCACAGTATCACGTTCAATGTGCCTTCCTTTCCAAACAAAGAAAGTAACCCATTTTATAAATTTTCATTTTGTTTTAAAACTTTATTTGTACACCACGTAGCTCGTTTGATAATTATTTAATTTAAACGATAATTTAAGACACAAAAAGCACATCTAAGTTCGTCATGAAATCAGTCATAATAAATCAAAACATCATCTTATAAAGTAAGGGGAACACACTGACACTCTGACTCGATGGCGACGACAGCGATCTGTTCTTCCTATGCTAAAATGGATGATTTTTCTAGAACAGTGGCAATCTACGTGAGATGTGAATGAAAATCAGGGAATATACAAATCTCAAACAACATCTTGGACTCACAGATTGGTCTATGGGAAACTATATTTAGGCTGAATTGTGTAAAAATTATTGAAACCATCCAGGCAAGTTACTAGTAAACTAGTTGTTTATCAGCATTTACTCACACGGGTCACTATGTATCGTCCTTTCTCTAGATCGTATATCGTCTTTAACTCAGGTTTCCTCCACTTCAATACATACCATGCTATGAACAACACAATTGATATACCAATTAGCAAGATCATAGAGGGTGACTCACAGGCGAAGAGTGCTGCAATCCAATCCCATTGCTCTGGTTCTGATTCTATTGCAGCTGTGCTTTGCAGGATGAAAGCTCCCAATGCCCAATCGAGTGGAATGTTTTGCACTTGAGTAGCAGCAGTGATGCTAATCACAAAAGAGTTATGAAGCTGTAAGAAACATCAAATAGTTGTAACTAGCATCAGATATGCAGTGTACCTCTGATCATCTAATCTAAATCCAAGGCTGTCGTGAAGTAGGGCGACGATATATGCTGATGAGAAGCAATAGCGTAGCAAATCTTCTTCATTGAGTAGCTTGTGTCTTTTTTTCAACTTCAACCAGTCATCACTGCAGAACTCCTGTCCAGCCGCCATCAGATCTGAAAGAAAAGCTCTAGGTCCAAGACCAAAGAACTAACAAAAAAAGAATTCATGAAGGTCCATATAAAACACCAATGATAAGACCACATGTGCACCTCATCAGGAAGAAGAGAGATCAATATTGTATGTTTTGGCCCGTTACATATCTCCATCGGCCTCACGGTTCTAAAACGCGTTTGTTAGGGAGAGGTTTCCACACCCTTATAAGAAATGTTTTGTTCTCCTTTCCAACCGACGTGGGATCTCACAATCCACCCCTCTTGAGGGCCCAGCGTCCTCGCTGGCACACCACTCAGTGTCTGACTCTGATATCATTTGTAACACTCCAAGTCACTGTTAGTAAATATTGTCCGCTTTGACCCATTACGTATCGCCGTCAGCCTCATGGTTTTAAAACGAGTATGCTAGAGGATGTTTCGTTCCCCTCTCCAACCGATATGGGATCTCACAATCAGAAACATACTAAACAATATTAATGAACGCAATGAAGAGAGTGAGGAAGCATAATCAAAGTGTAAATTTGTAAAAAGGGAAGAAAAGCTTACTTTTGACGTATAAAAGAAATTCTCCGTAGCCAAAAACTTCCCTCGAAGTTTTGGTGTGAAAATGGATCCTACATAGCAATTTGCATTGGTGCATTTCTCTGCAGGGGAGAAGGTTGAGAAAAGAAGGGGAAGTGTTATGCACTTTTAGGATCAGCAATCAGATCGGTATCAGAGAGTCAAAACCATATGAAGATTTGTACAACCTTTTCCTTTCTGCAGCAGCTTTAAGGCAACAGATCTGCACTCAGAGAAGTTTCCCTTGGAATGGAAAGTTGATAGATACCTTTTTCTTTCCACCATAGGGTCTGGAGATAGTTTTTCAGGCTCAGTAAGATGAGAGTACCCATTGGGGGTACAAGGATCCACAGACAGTTCATTTTGATGAGTTTTAGCTGCATGAACCATTGAGAATTAAACCTCGAGAACAGTCGAAAGCAAATGAAGTTGAATGCTCTGCACCCTTCAGACAAGGGCCTTCCAAGGGCGTTCTCGATCCCTTGGTCATCGTATGTTACAGAAGTATCAAATAAATAATTTCTTCAAATGTAGGTAATTTATATAAAAGAAAAGACGTGCACATTTACCTGAAATGAGTGCTTCTCTTAAGGAGTCATGAGCAGCGTTCTGCAAAACAAGGCTAATCACAACTCTGAAGAGTTTAAAGCATTTTGAATTAAGAAAGTTGAACAGAAGTGAAGCTCTCAAAGCATGGCAGAAGTTATACATTAAACAAAATTTAGAACAGAAAAGCACTTCACATTCAAGATGAAAATACAAAAAAGATGGAAAATTAAACAACCAGAACCTTAATCAGAAACAAACCTTGGGGAAAAGAAGTGATTTTATAACTCTTAAAAATGGTTGTCATCGTACAGAACCACTTGCAGGAGAGCGATGTGGTCAGTCCAGACCTATGCAATTTCTTAAGTGCCCTGAATAGGCCATTGATAAAGAAAAAATAACAAACTGGCAGTATTCCATGTTGCAATATCAAAGCATTTCAAGCTATTCAAACATTTGAGAAGCCTGGTTCTCCCTCTACTAGAGAATATCTTGTCTATATGCATTGACTGAGCCCCTCAGCTTACTCTACCCATATATAACCCGACCTTCTAACAGATATATAGATTGTCAGTATTACCAAATGACCTAACTAGTCCATACTCTTGGCTGTATTCTTATCAGTACCGTCCACCTAAATTTTTCACCTTGTCCTTGAGGAGGCACTCAGAGAGATAGTGTGTCAATAAGCTATTAGTCTCCGAGTTAGCCTCTTCAACCAACTAACCATCCCGCTGAGTTAAAATTTCATAAATAAGTCGGAAGGGGTAAGTACACCTCATCCCGCAACCTCTTACTTCGAACCAACAAAATGCACTACAAAATGGCAAAGAAACTTGCTTGCCGTACATTTGAGGCAAATCCCAAAGAAGGATCTTCAATTTAGCATTCCATAATTGCAAGAAAGAGTGAAGCATCCAAGCAGGATACTCAAAAGGTCATAAGAGGTAGCTGCCATAGTCTGTGGTCTGCTATTTCCAAAATGTGTAACATTCTAAATCTTCAAATTTTCGTTCCGCTTGTTACAGCCTCTCCTTGCTCAACAACTTTGCAACAGTATCACACTCGGCTTGGGAGGATATTTGCTCGCTGAGTCGCCTTTTCCACTCAGTGACTAATATTTTCTTCATATTTGCTAGACATCTGTGACTCAGATTTTGATGGAGAGACCCACCCTAGGACACCAAAATGGATTACAGGGTTCATCACTTACTACTCCAAGGTAGCTTATTTTGTACCCTCTTTGACTGAATAACAAAATTCGGTCACCAAAAGCTACGAGGTTCTCTCTTGTACGTCCTTTCTCAATTTCATAAGCTAAACTACTATCATAGTGACCAATGTTGAAGGAATTTCTGCTCTCTAAGAGTATTGCAATGAGTAGTTCAGATCTTATTCTCCCAAAAGATGAACACTAATGAGAGAGTGCGAAAAAGATAATGAGCCATGCTCCTCAAACTTAAGGGATTTTTTTAACTTAGAAAGATCACAAAGCTATTGGCTCCATACTCCCTCTAAACGATTTTACGTTTAATCGTCGGGAAAGTATAACTTCTAGTAAGATGGATAAAAGTACAAATATTGGCTGCTAAAGCACTGTGGAAAGATCTATTCAAGAACCATACAGAAACATCATCAACGAAATTTTAACTAAATAAAAACTACATCAAATATGACTTTTTACCAGAAACCAAGAATTAAGGCTACCTGCAGTTTTGGTTGTTTGTAGAAAAAAGAAAACAGAAATCTCTGTTGGCTTAGAAAAATCAGCTATTGGCAAACAATTTAGAAGAAGAGTCGAAATAGAGCAAAATAAGCAAAAAGAAGGACGACCAACATCTGATAATTACAGAAGGTTTCGTAGTATTACTGTAACGGCCTAGATCCACCGCTAGCAGATATTGTCCTCTTTGGGCTTTCCCTCAAAGCTTTAAAACGCGTCTACTAGGGGAAGGTTTCCACACTTTTATAAATGGTGGTTTGTTCTCCTCCCCCAACCAATGTGGGACATCACAATCCACCCCCCTTCGGGACCCAGCGTCCTCGTTGGTCCTCTTTCCTTCCTCCAATCGATGTGAGACCGCCCCCAAATCTACCCCCTTTTGGGGCCAACGTCCTTACTGGCACACCGCCTTGTGTCTATCCCCCTTCGGAGAACAGCGAGAAGGCTGACACATCGTCCAATGTCTGGCTCTGATACCATTTGTAACGGCCCAGATCCGCCGCTAGCAGATATTGTTCTCTTTGGGCTTTCCCTTTCGGGCTTTCTCTCAGGCTTTAAAACGCGTCTGCTAAGGGAAGGTTTCCACACCCTAATAAATGGTGGTTTGTTCTCCTCCCAACCAATGTGGGACATCACAATTACGAATTCCAAATTTTATTTGTGCTACTCAACTTCAAGAGAAAATATAGCTCATGAAAAGAAGGATTTACCTGCCCAAATTGTAGAAAGCTGTGAGCGTATAGACTATAAGTCATATTGCCAAATTTAACTGTACGTGAGAATTCAGGAGGTATTGGTTCACTTGAAACAAAAGTAACCTGAAACAGAGAAAATCAGATATCCCTTGTTTTGTTATTTACTTCTAAGTTTCGTAAAAACTAAATAAATAGTTTTCAAAAACTTGTTTTCGTTTTGGAATTCGGCTAAGAATTCAAATATCTCGATGAAATTCATTGCAGAGAAATGGAGATAAAACAAACGAAACGGTTGTTTAATAGAGCCTTTTAACTGTTCGTTTTCTGTTCGAGGCTACTTTTAACTTTTTCCTGCATATCTTTCAGCTTCATTCAATAGGATTTTATCTTTTTCTGTACTTAATCACACCGTCATTTCAAGAGCCACTAGCCTTATTTTTCTTGATCATATTAATATATCAAGAACACCAAGGCTTTGTGTGATTGTTAAATTTTTTTATTAAAAGAAATCATATCAAGAACAACAAAATTTCAGCATCCTTCCTTTGGTGCAGATGTTAAAATATAATTTCCGTTTAGCTTTGTAGTTCTAATGCTTTAAGAAAGCTGGATTTAGTTTAGACTTATATCTGTCACCGCGAAAAGAACAACGACATACTTTTACGTTTGGCCTGGAACACCATCGACATATAAACTATATCTGATTAAGAGCAAAAGAAGATCAATGCAAACCTGAGCAGAAGCTCCACCAAGTTCAATAATTCCAGTTGTCTCAAGGGGATCACCTCCAAGAGTGCCAAGCGCGTAGTTAGCAGCAACCCACGCATAAGTCCCTTCATCAGAGCCTAACACAGCCATTGCTCACATCACATTAGTTGATATCTATTTTAAACGAATTCAGCAGCTAGAACTGATATCTCTGAAATAACACATCAACAACATCAATGCACAGGCTGAGAAGAGAAGTTCATACCTGTAATGACCGACGCCCACTCGTCCCGGAACTTAAATCCCGAAGACCACAGTACGCTCCGGCAAGAATCCAATATCTGGTTCTGTACATCGACTTCCAGCATTCTTAGCCCCGCCGTCGCCATTAACCGAACTTCAGTAACTTCCCATTGATCCCTCGGAATCTGACTCTTCCCATAGTCCAAAAGCTCCATCAAAGACTTCCCAGCACCGTCTGGATCTTCGGCATACGCCGATAGCCCTGGATTCACCTTCAACGACGCCAATCCCTCTTCCCCAAAATCAAAAACCCCATATCCACCCTCCACTCTATACCCAAACACATGGATTCTAGTCCCTGTGCTACCTCCATCGATAACGATTCCATATCTTCTCTTCAAAGAGCTCCGCAAATTCCTTGTAAAAACGAATACATAACAGAGCAACAGAGCGAACGCAAGTAGGGCTGAAATAGAAACCCACCATTTGGATTTGGAAGAGTTCTTAGGGTTGTTCCTGGCGAACAAATTGGCTCGGCTGCTAGGTCTAACGTGCAGCTTGGCGGGATCCATATTGGAAATCTTAGAAACGTCCCTTTTACGGGCATTCAATCGTCGCATCAAAGACTAGGGATTAAGGCGAGGATAATTGAAACGAAGTACATCACAAAGACATTAAAATTAAAAAGTGGAAATAGAAGACGAAGACGAAGAGTAAAGTAAAAAGAATATTATTATAACTATTGTGATTATTAAGATCGATCGAGACGGAGAGGGCAATCGCTGGAAATTATCGCCCTTTCTGTCTCGGTCTTGCTCTCTTCTCCGGCGATGCTCTGTGTCGGAGACGAAGAACAAGATCTCTTTATTCAAATCTAATTAAATTAAACAAATTGAAAATATACTAATAGTATATATATTCAACACTCCGCAATCGGTGTCAAAGTATTCTCACTTCTCCGGCGGTGGTTCTTAGCCGACGGCTACCAAAACTGGCCGACAGAAAAAGATTGAAAAGGTTGAAAAAAAATGTCTGAAGATTTGGCAAAAATCCATCTATAATCATAATTTTTTTTTTAAATATTAGTTTGTAAAATTATTTTTAAAAATAATTAAATAAAATAAAATAAATGTATATACATCCAACTAAAAAAATATATTATAATTTAAGAAAGTTATAATATATTTTTAAAAAAATTATAATATATTATTTTTAAGAGATCTTATTTTAAAAAAATACTGAACCAATTCAATCAATAAAATTTTTATTTATTTGAATTTAACACGTCATTATTAGGATTTATATAGAAACATTAATCGGTGGAATTTACGAGTGTGAAATAATTTAAGTATCATAATGCTTAGAACGTTAAGAATTTTGGAATTTGTTCATCCTAACGAAGCACTCAAATCAGGAGAATCCAAATAGCCTCGACTCCAAACTTTTGCATTATAGCTTCAATCAGTGAAAATGCTCGGAGCTTTGCGATCTGAGCTTTACAGATTATGGGAAAACAAAACGGGGATTGTTCGAGTTGTGGGTGTTCAAATATGAGCTCATAAATTGTGGTGGACTCAAAGCGAAGCAGCTCTTGTTCATTGGGCTTGTGGATCGAGCGATGAACACCATGAAGAACACGATTACTGCTGGATAAAGGGCGTCGTTGTTGCTGCTACTCATGGGGACATGCTGATAACTCTTGGAATAAGAGCGATTAGCTTGTTTTTTGAGCTTGATTTTGTTAATTTAAGAGTATATTGTGAATGTTTTGATGGGCAAATAGATTAATGTCTGATATTGATTAAGAAAAGCTGATTCTGGAGCAATCCTGAAAGCGAAGTTCATATGCCTATGCATGTGGGATAACAACTCATTAATTGATATCGATGGTAGAGAGTTTCAGGTACGAAATGCTATCTGTTACTACCAGTATTCTCAATTGTGTTGCTGTTCTTGAGGTTTTGATATCTGTTCTTGTGGTTTTGATATCTGTTCTTGAGGTTTTAATTCTATTTCTTCACTTGAATTTGGTAACTTTTCCAAATCCCCAAGTTTCAGCCAGATAACTCGGAATGGTAACCTTTCAAATCCAAGCCCACCGTTAGTAGATATTGACCAATTTTATATTGCCGTTAGCCTCACGGTTTTAAAACGCACCTCTACCAGGAAGAGATTTTCACTTCCGAATGTTTCATTTCTCTCCCCTAACTAACGTAGGATCTCACAATCTACCTACCTTGGGGGCGAGCGTCCTTGCTAGCGCACCACTTGGTGTATGGCTCTGATACTATTTGTAATAGTCCAAACCCACCGCTAGTAAATATTGTCCGCTTTGGCCTGTTATGTATCGCCGTCAGTCTCACAGTTTTAAAACGTGTTTACTAGGAAGAGGTTTTTTCCACACACTTATAAGGAATGCTTCGTTCCCCTCTCTAACCAATATGGGATCTCACATATGCCTCTTTTTACCTTCGAGCACCATTGTTGCATTTCTCTACACTTACATCGAATAAAAAACATTCAAAACTCAGTCAACCATGATTACGATAGGCAAGATTTTTGTTTTTGTTAACACAAGCAGCAAAGAAGAGACTCTTGTTCAGTGTCTCATAGCAACAAAATGCTTTAACCATTACACATTTTTGTTCATCTCAAGCTTTGAAACCCACAATTCATAACTAAAGATACATAGCAAAAGGCAAGGCCACAATGAGGAGATGGCAATTTTTTACTGTGCCCGGATTTGAGTGAAACTAAGCAGTTTCTGGGGACGAGAGGAGATAACTTTGGATGAACATGTAGAGTATTAGCTAAGTTTAGAAGGAGAAAAAGAAACTTTGTTTAGAGCTAGCTGATTCAAAATCATCCCCTCTTCAAAGAAAATTATCGAAACCTCGTCGAGTAACTCGACTGTTCTTGTCAAGTGCAGAATCATTCATCTCTATGATCTTTTTACTGCTAATTTTGTTACTGCACTTCTAGTTTCAGTATGAAGATGATTGTGGAGAACTTCCTCTAGTAAGCTTCACTATACATAGAAGAATAAAAACTCTTAAACAGAAACATAAGGACCCGTTCGATAACCATTTTATTTTTAGTTTTTGTCGTTTTTGTCGTTTTTGAAAATTAAGCTTACAATCACTACTTTCTCTTATGCATGTCTTTGTTTTGGGCAACTAAAAGAAAGTAATTTTTGTTTTTGAAATTTTACTTCGAACTCGAAGAAAATGGTGGACAAACCAACGTAGTTTTCCAAAACATAAAACTAAAAATAGAATGGTTATCAAACGGGACGTTAAGGATTAAACCAACCAACCATGGATGAAACCAGATTCTTGTGGAGTGGCCTGAACCTTCTTCAGCAAATAAAAGAAATGAACTAAGACCTGTTGTGGATAGGATCCGATCCTCGTCGAACCCGTCTTTTGCTCGATCTATTCGGATCGAACTTGTTTCGTGGTCGTGAATTCCTTTTCGACTTCATTTCCTCCACCCTTGGATCTTCAAGAATGTGGCGGCTTGGTCTCAGAGCAAGGTCCATGCTTCTCAAAGCACAAGCCTGCTCTGGTTTAACTGCTAAAAGTGCCACAACACACATGAGAAGGACAAGAAGTACTCTGTGTATACTAAAAACCATGGCTTCTACAATGAAGCAAAAGGAGAGAGATTGATTCCTGTAGTAGACACACAAGAAGACTGTTATTTATCTCTCATTGGTTTTGGAAGTCGCTTTAAAGCATAAAGCAAAATCGGGCCATGAAAACGTCTAGACCAAATTTAGATTCATTCAAATCATAACCCTGCAAATCTAAGGCTGTTATAGAAGAATCTTATAAGGATGAATAAAGGCGTTCGTTAGAACAATGCCTCCGAGAAGCGAAGCATCTTTTTCCTTATTTTATTTCTTCATATCTCTATCCAAAATGTCAAATACCACACTTCTTGTTCTGATACCACTTGTCACAATCGCACTGTTCTTAGCACCAGACTTTGTAATTGTACCGCACTCGCTTCCTAACACCAAGTGAGTCAAGCCAATTTGTATTTGCGTCGCCTATATTCCGGCAACGTATACTCAAGCCTCTAGCCTCGATTTGAGAAGAAGGTTTAGAAAACAGAGACAGAGATTTTGAAAGCAATGTTATATGGCATACAAGCATAAGGCAACACAACAGCTTAAATAGCATATAACTTTTTGAGTAGGGGGCCTAATCATGGCGCCCTCGTTCATAAACACACCATCCATGAATACATCTTCTTGACCCACTAGGAATCTTAAACACTGTAACTATTTCAACCCATTAGATGAGATAATAGAACCTGTTCTTGATATTTTAGCTTCCTTTGCTATTAAGAAAAGGGTATTATTGATATCTGTTTTGTTTTGGAATGAAGTAGAAATGGGCCAACCATAAAACTAGAGGTAGCATTATCATAATACAGATACACAACAGAGCCAAAGAAGAAAAGGAAGAAGAGAACAGTTGAGCCCCCAAAAGAATAGTTACCAAAAGAATCAAAACGCTTGCTTTTGGTCATTTTAAGATCTCCTTCCGTAGTTCCACTTTTGAATTCCAAGCTCTCTTCCCTATGCAATAAAAACAAGTTAATTGTTTGTTTAATGAAATTTCTTTATGCTTTTCTTTTTCGCTATAAATTATTCCTTTGAGTTGCCAATTCATTTATGTTTCTTTGTACTCTGTGCCTTCTGTTAATGTTAGAACTTAGAACAATCTTTTCGTTTTGTATTTTAGTTTAGTTTAGTTAACTAGAACGCTTGTAGTGGTCGACACCACGTGCAGGATAAAACATTCCAAAGCAAAAATTTCCATGTTTATTTAAAGTTTAGTGGTCATAGTGGCTGCCTCCAAACCATGTCTGATTAGTCGATGTTGAAGCGAGTAGCGAGTAGCGAGTAGCATTTTGGATTGGCTGTTGAGGTTGATGTTGATATTGATATTGATATTAAACTTATGGTGTCGTTTTTGTTAAAATATTCTCTCTTCTGCTTTGCTTTTTCATTCTCCAATCAAAAGCAAAAGAAGTAAAATGAGATGTTGCTTTCTGGTCTGCATTTCTGTCCATATGGGGTTTCTAACCTTCTTTTCTTGGTTCCTCCCACAACTAATCATAATCTCCATCATTACATTATTCTCTCCCCACTCAAAAACTTTTCTTCGAATTCTTAATCGAAATTTTGAAATTTTTTAAGTTTTTTAAAACTCTGTCAAGAATCCGAATGTAAGGTCGAGAAAGACGGGGATATGGATTTAGGGGCTCCCTATCCTATGTAAAGGAAAGGGTCAAAGTGGAATGACTGTGACTTGTGATCCCGATCACAAAAGAAAAGTTTAGGAAAGTAGTCGGCATGAGCTGATATGTTAGTTTTTTGGTCACAGATCATTGAATCCTTCTCTTTTCGTGTTTCTTTTAGCTTCATTATCTTATAACAAATTAGGCTCTGTTTTATCCCATCCCATCATAATGGCCCAAGAGACAGACAAAAGTGGGAGCTGCAAAGGGAATGTCTTCAAAATATGTTGGAGACAGATGCATGTTCCTGTCAGATTTTGTGTTTTTTTAGAACACTTCGGCCTAATTACTCTTATCCTGTCTGTCTTATGATCTGTTAGGCTTAAAGTGATCTCCTAGCTTGCATCAAACCCACATCTTAACCATCCTTCTAAACTACCTCGAGCATGAATATGGTCTAAGTTAGGCTCTAGTGTGCGTTCAAAACTCTATATTCATCTCGAGTGATTTTTAGATCTAGCACACCTCCCCTTTCATGCCTTTTTAGTCATGTTGTAACTATAATGGGATTTTGCCTGTGCTCTAGGATTTAGTTCCATAGCTAAACCATGTCGATGACATCCATTTTTGTGAGAACAAAACATTATTTATAAGGGTGTGAAAACATGTCCCTAACAGCGCGTTTTAACAACCTTGAGAGGAAGCCTGCATGGAAAGCGCAAAGAGGACAATATCTATTAGTGGTGAGTTTGGGCTCTTACAAATGGTATTAGAGTCGGACATCGGACGATGTGTGAGCGAGGAGGCTGGGCCCTAAAGGGGATGGATTGAGGAGCCTCACATCGATTGGAGAAGGGAACGAGTGAAGCGAAGACGTTGGGCCTCGAAGGGGGGTGGATTACAAGATCCCGTATCAGTTCGAGAGGAGAACGAAACATTAAGGTCTAGAAACTTCTCTCTAACAGACACGTTTTAAAAAACTTAAGAGAAAGCTCGAAAGAAAAGTCAAAAGAAGAGAATATCTACTAGTGGTGAACTTGTAACACTTGGGTTAATACAGTTTCATTCGTTAATATCTATTAAACGCTTCACAACTTGTTCTGAGTGTTGCAATGAGTGAAGACATGCTCATGCCACCCAACTCTCAAAGGCACACTCTTAAAACCACTGGTTTCACGGTGCTCTAGCCATTGGACCAGGCCCCATTTAGCATTTAGCCTAGTGTGGTGGCGAGCTACTTACACGCCTCCTTGAACCACTTGCTATGACATTATACCTTTGGTGGTACACACAAACGCCAGGCTTCCTCTCCCGATGGCAGCTTCATTTTCTGTTATTGTGAATGCGCATGAAACTCTCACATCACATGGACCTCCTCCTCCACTGCAAACTTAAGTCTTACTCGTGTTTCAAGTTAAGTTTTGGATAACATAATTGACCGTATGATATCCCTAAAACGAGACTACAAAAACTGTAGGGACATATTTCGAGTGAGCGAGTTGCTTCTTCGAACTAAGATACTCTTGTTTCAAGTTAAGACTTGGACAACATAATTGGATTTATGGTATTCCTAAACCAGGACTATAACAACTGAAGGGACAGATTTCGAGTAAGCGGGTTGCTTCTTCGAACTAAGAGAATTACTCGTGTTCCAAGTTAAGCTTTAGACAACATGATTAGCCTTACGATACCCCAAAACATAATTCGCTTATTTTTAAATATTATGAAAATCTGATAATAAATATTTTCCTTTAAAAAAAATATAAAGGTAAATTTAGTATAAAAAATGATGAGAAAATAAAATTATTTAAATAAAAAACCAAATAGTTATTAAATTTTCAAAATCCAAATTTGTTTTTAAATCCGAGACAGCCAGACATCTGCCTCTTTTGTCGTTATTTTTATAATTTATTTATTTATTTTTGGTTTGTGTATAGGGATTCGTGTTCCTTGGAATGTTCTTTTTTTCCTTGTCTTTTTAACTTTCACTTTTTTTTTTTTTAATTTAATTCTCAAGATTATTTGAAAAAACTAAAATTTAATCTAAATATTATTTTTGTTGAAATACTTTATTTTGAAATCTAATTGTTTTATTTTAAATAGAATATTAAATTTAATATCAATTTCAACCTTGATCCACTGTACACGAAATTATGTTGGACTGAATGTTATGACATTTATGTCAATTATTTATCTGTGTGCATGAGGATTGTATCACAACTTCGTGATATAGCATTATGTCAATCAGAGAATTGTATTGTATTGTGATTTTCAATACTCAACTTTAAGAGCGTGCATGAACTCTAACGTGAAGAACTGCTTGTTGTCATGGAAGATTGTCGACATATTTTATCTTTTATTTGTACTTTCGCATATTTTTCCTTCATTGCTCTAAAGTTTCCTGAACGTTTTTTTCATAGTCAGTTGCAGACTCGATACACTGGTCATGAAGTTTTTTTCTTTTAAATAATTATGTATGCATTATTGCTTAATTATTTAATGGAGACGAATAAATTTATAACTTACATTTTTTTTTTTGCTTTTTCACTTTAAAATTGAAATCAATGAGCAATCGTGACGAAAATAATTTCAAAAGTCAGATCATTAAGTAGATGCTAATTGAATTACAATTATGGTTATATTTTGGTCTCGATTTCATTATTAATTTCTATTTCTTTATTGAAATTAGTTAAATAATAATTAATAAACAAGGTGAACACATTTTTAAATTTTATAAAAATTATAGAGAAAAAACGATTTAAAACTATTTTTTAAATAGAAAATATAGCAAGTTTATTGAAAGTACATAAATTAAATTATCGAGAAGTAGAGGGGTATTTTGGTCTTTGTAGGTGTATGGTCAACGGGTTTGAATTGTCAAATATTGAAAATAAAAAGGTGAAATTGTATTAAATTTGTATTTAATAAGAGTATTGATTGAATTAAAATTTTAAAAACCCTTCATCGTGGGATTCAGAGATTGAGCCAAGGATTATTGTAATTAGAAATTGAGAATTAGCGATCGATTTCCTGTGTTCTTCAAAAATTTCTCAACCAGAGTGGGGAAGATTATTCTGGATTTACTTCCAAACGCCCAGCGGATTTCCGATTTGGAGATTTATGCTTTGATTTTGTTCATCTTTTTGAATTCTTAACAAATCTATGGTTTTGTTTTTCTATCTCTGAATCTCTACCTTCTTCCTTCTCAATGGGATTCACCATCTCCGATGACTTGTTGGGTACTTTCGTCCCGATTTTCGTTTATTGGTTCTATTCTGGGATTTACGTGATTCTCGGTTTCTTCGAGAATTACCGACTGCACTCCAAGAAAGACGAGGATGAGAAGAACTTGGTTTCAAAATCCACTGTGGTTCGAGGCGTTCTCTTTCAACAATTCATTCAGGCTATTGTCGCCATCATCCTCTTTAAGGTCAGCTCCTACTTTCTATTTAATTTCTTTGCTAGTATTGCAATTAATAATCATCGTCGTCGTCGTCGCACTTGTCGTTATTACTGTAATTTAGTTTATTTCTGATCCTAATTATTGGTGGAACCTGCCCTAGAAAATTTCAACTGGGATTCATTTTGCTCATACACTTTGGTATAACTGTAGTACGATCTTCCTAAGATTTCCTTAGTTTAGCTACTGAGATTGAAAGTTTTGTTGTCTGTGGACCATTTGAGTTCTGACAAAATTAAAGTAACAACTCCTCTTCTCTTTATATGTGTTTTGATCGAAATTAGAGTCTGTCACACCACTGGACGCAGGGGTGAAGCCATCGCAGCAATTTACCATTTGCAAAATTTCGTTTTTTATATAATTAAACACTGCATATTTAAAAGAACATCTATTGCTAATGCTGGCAAAGTGAAAATCATTTTTTGTTACTGTAATTTGAATTGATGAAACAAAAATCTGAAAATCTTATAATTTAGTAGTCAACTCGAAAATTTCGATTCCATTCAGGAACAAAAGGGTTGATGATTCAAGCCGGAAATTGGAAGGATAAACTTGCAGTTTTTAGCATCCACTGTAAAGTTATATTAGTTGGTGTTAAGCTGTTAGCTTTTGACTTTTAAGTTTTTTGGATTTCAAACTCTAGGAATAGAGGTTCATAAGGAAAGAGTTTGGATGAATAATTTCAAAGCTGTGATCGATGGATTTGAATAAAAGTTTTATGCTATTCACCCCTTTTTTTATTCTTAAATTCCCTTTGAGGTTATCGTTTGGTTACAAATCGAATTGGTCAAAACAACACGGTATATCTCAATTGTATGAAAATTTAATCGTACTTTAGCTATAATTCGATTCTCTTGGATTTGTCTATGTAGTTTAGGTTACATATTTATTTGTGTAATCTTTAATGTTTTGGTTTACTTATATATATGTTTGAAAAAAAATATCCTCAAGAAGTATTGGGACAGTACCAATCCCCTTACGTCTTCTGCATTGTAGGAAGTCAACAACTCGTACGAGCTAAAACCTTGGTTCCGTACAATTGTGTCTTGTGTGTTGGATGTATTTACTACAATGTTATTGCTATTGCTTCTAAGCAATCTCTCTTTTTCTTTTTTCCTGTGAGTTTCATGCTAAATGAGATGTAGAACTGTAGTTCTTGTTGTGGATGTTCGTGTGAAATATAATTTCTGGAGTAAAACTATTATTAAAGTTAGCCTCATCTAAGTGCTGTTAAATGTGGCTTTGATCCAGTGGTTAAAGTGGCAAGTCATGAACTTAAATGTTTTCAGCTTATAGCATACTCCCAATTCTGGAAAGGAAAATGGAATCAATGTTAGATTCTGGCATTACTTACTGATATCATGTGGGTTACCAGCCCTGCACTTGCATCCTAGTTTGTATCCAAATTTACAATTGCATCTTGTTATGTTCAGGTGACTGGAAATGATGATGGGAGCATTGCAGTTCCAAAATCCTGGCCAGTGGTTGTTCTTCAATTTCTAACCGCGATGTTCGTTTTGGACACATGGCAATACTTCGCACACAGATACATGCATCATAACAAGTTTCTGTTCAGACACATTCATTCTCAGCACCATAAGCTTGTTGTTCCATATGCGTTTGGGGCTTTGTATAATCATCCTGTGGAAGGACTACTGCTCGACACAGTCGGTGGAGCGTTGTCGTTTCTAGTATCTGGTATGACTCCCAGAGTCTCTATCTTCTTCTTTTCCTTTGCAACTATTAAGACCGTAGACGATCACTGTGGATTATGGCTGCCTGGTAACCTCTTCCACGTCTTGTTTCGAAACAATACTGCATATCACGATGTCCACCATCAGCTATATGGTAGCAAGTTTAATTTCTCACAACCCTTCTTTGTTATATGGGATAGAATACTTGGAACCTACTTGCCTTACTCCTTGGAGAAGAGGGCAGGAGGCGGCTTTGAAGCACGGCCGAAGATTGAATAAATATTTTAAGCAGCCGTCTGTTGCTTATATTATATTATTTGTATCCCACAACAATATAATTTGTATATTACTCCTATTGTTGCGCTTTTTATACCCTTTTTTTTTCACATTGCCCTAACATAGGTTTGAAATATGAGTTGAGATGAGCTTAGGTTGTGTTTTGATATGTTTTCTTAAAACTTTTCTATGGCTTTAGATTAGTCACAATCATTGTGAGTGATGACTTTTGAAGAGCTGCTCCAATCCCAAGTGATAGCTTCTTCTTGTCTTTGTTAGAAAGGTTGTAGTTTCCAGTTATGCATCATAAGCTTGAACAGGGGCCATGTTTGGCTAGGTTGATGGGTTGATGAAGCTTTGGAACTAGATGGTTTGGTTTGGTTTGGTTTGGTTTGTTTGGACGCATGTTCGGAAATGATTTTGGAATGATTGAAATTACTATTCCGAAAAGGTGGAAAAGCTATTCTCTTATCTTATAGGTTGGATATTTGGAACATTTTAAATTTTATTTTGATAACGCTAGCGTTGTGTGTCGATCTTTGATCTCTATTACATGTTATATTTAATTGGAATCGTGATTACGTCTAGATACTAAGAACGTCTCAACACTGTCAAACTTTCAACCGAGCCTTTTGATGCTAAACTATACAATAAAACATTTTTCTTAAATCTATAGCTTCTCAATGCTACCAGTGTGGGACAAATGTCTTGGAGGCGGTTGTTGTTACAGTGTTTAGGCCATTTTTAGCTTGATTTGTTCTCTCTCTTGACTTTAGGCCACCATAACTTCATGTTGGGAAGAACAAGAATGGGCAAATAATAGAATTGGAGAGGCAAAAGCTATCAAAAGCATCTAAAAAGCAAGCTGAAGAGAATCAAAATGGAACATATTCATTGTAAAATCACATAGTTACGACGAAAACAGTTTATTATTCTCCACTTATTTAGTAGTATCTTGTGTTAATATTCACTTTTATAAACAATCACAAACACTCATCTATCTACGACCCTTCGTTTATTCATTCAATATCTCTGAATATCTCCCGTACTTGGTTAATAGAATACAGTATTACGTTATTATCCATGAAAACTATCCATTATCTTTTACTTGTTTAGTGACACCCGTGGGCATTTAGAATTGTACGTTCCAATACTCATTCTTATAAACAATGGCAAACACCCATTTATATATCTTTTATTCATTCAATATCTTCTGTAATCTTTTCAACCAATATCCCCATAGTTTGATTAACCAATTCAAACACTAAACCTAAACAACAGCCAAATCTCAAACAAAAATTATTCAATTTTATTGGAGAAGCACATAAAATAAGTGGCAAGCAAAATCAATGCCCGGCGTCCATCGTGACAGCAACATGAGTCTCCGGCGGCGGATCAGGAAGCAAAAACATAGCACACACAGCACTCACAGCCGCAGCAATCCCCCCCATAACAAAAGCCGGCAAATTCCCCCCTCCAAGAGCAGCATCAAGCGGCCCACTAACAGCCGACACAAAGAACTGCGGTATCACTATAAACAGATTCAAAATCCCCAAAGACAGCCCTTGCCCTGCATTCGATGACAACGAAAAGATTGATGCAAGAGCAAATGGAACACTATAAGTCACCGATAGCGGAACACCCAATATCGCAAAGATCGTAAAGGCGCCACCTTTAACACCCGGCGGAGGAAGCGCCAAGCCGCCGTGAACAGCCCTCCATTTCTCAGCCGCCTTCGTCACAGCCACCGTACACCCCATACAAATTGCCAATACAACATTCACAATTCCCCAAACCCATCTTAGCCCACCAACCACACGGCTAATTGGCTCAATACCCAATGCAGTAAACCCAAGAACAAATGAGTTCACCATCAAACCAAGCGCCCCTGCTCGCACACCAAGGTCATAATTCTTCTCTTGTTCTTCACTCCCCTGTGGCTTGCCACCATACACTTCAGCGCCCATCCAATCCGTGTCATACATTATAAAAGGAAACCAACCAATCCAATTCAATGCTGTGACAAGCAACAACACCCACATGGGCTTTGATAGCCGCTTGAGCGCCCCACACAATTGCCCAAAAAACGGCTCTGTTTCGTTGTCAATAGCGTTCTCATAAGGCCTCTCGCTCACTAACAACACGGCGGCTGTTGTAATGGCTAGCAGCAACACAATGTCGATTAAAAAACATGTCTTGAGGTTAGCGCAATAAGCATCACAAGATTTAGTGATAGTAAATGGAAGGAGCTTATAGAGTTCGCTATTGGACCCTGCTGCATACCCTAAGACATTCCCTACGCCCATAAAGAATGAGAAGAATCCATTAGCGACCCTCATTTTCTTTTGGTTGCTACATGACATATCAGCTAACAAAGCTCGACAAGGACCTTGTAACATGTTGTTAGCGACATCAAGAACCCAAAATCCGACCACGAAGATAGCCACTGCCCTTGGTTTTGTGGGTTTGGTGAGTTGATCTCCGAGTGAATGCCCAATGTCTGCTGCAAATCCAATGAGGAAAACTGCGGCGGCTACGGATATAGCTCCGGCTATGATGAAGGGACGACGGCGACCGAACCTCGAGGTGCAGCGATCGCTGTAGTAGCCGACAGTTGGCTGCACAATTAGGCCGGACATTGGACCACAGAGCCAAATGAAAGCTGACCATGTGTGGGAAACACCGAGTTGTTGGACGTATGGTGTTAGTAATGAGAGCTGGAGAGCCCAACCGAATTGGATTCCGGCTGCAATGGCTGCAACTATTATGATCTTTTTGTATGAGCTTGAATTGTCTGTGTCCGCCGTGCCCTTTGGCTCAATAGCTCCTTGCTCCATAATGGTGGCTAATTGTTCGTCTTATGCAAGGAATTCAATCATTAATGAATGGTTGAAGATTTTGGTGCCCCTATGAGTGACTTATATAGCTAAGTTTAGACCAAATACTATGAGGACGTTATGAGTTGATACACGAACACGAACGATTAGATACACGAACATGAACAATTAGATACAAGAACAGTTGGATATACTAATAGTACTATTGGGTACATGGATCGTTATGAATAGTTTGATACATGAATCGTTGAATATACACTATTAGTTTGATACACGAATTGTTGAAATACATGAATCTAATTATTAAACCGCAATTAAGGTTATTTAATTTTTCTAATTATTTTATGAGGCGAACGCAAATCGTGATATTTTATTGACCAATACCATAAAAAAATTCGAGATATATTATTTCAATATGATAAATTAGTTTAATATTATCGTTAATATGGGTTGCTCCCTATGAGCATTAAGCTCGCTTGGAAGTAGTTGCATGGTACTAATATTTTGTAGACATGGTTCGATTATTTAGGAGATGGCCTGAAAAAGGGTCGAATTTTTTTTGAATTCTAATAGTTATGAGTCAATTTATTAACTATAGCTAAGGAAATGGATCTATCGGTCCTTTTCCCGAAAATTAGAAGCAATCGGTCCTAAAGAAGACATCGATACGCATACATTATCACATGGAAGAACGTAGCTAAACTGGATTATCACATGGAAGAACGTAGCTAAACTGGATCGAGAGTACATCGAGGTACCATACGACTTTGTCGATAAGAGCTTTTGGAAGTCATCAGTCTATTATTTGTAATGTACCATATGACTTTCCAGATCACTATGGCGAAATTTTTAATCGTCTTACCGTCAAGCAAACTTATATCATTACGCTCACGAGCAGACTTATATCACCATACCTCTGTTACCCTTTAGGAGGCATCCGCAAGTCAAATTTGAAAACAAATTAATTTGGAGGGCTTTAGCATTATAAGTTATGGATCTATAAATATCACCCGTTCTTATCTTCATTCTCTCACGATCACAAGCTTAAAAGAAAACGTAATAATAACAATATGGTCCATGTTACCTAATGCATGGCGGAGTTAATACCCATCGTAGTCTACGTAAATTCAATCCACATTGATATCAATAAGTCAACACACACAACTGGAAGCCCCGAGTTGTTCATCAGTTATAACAATATGATAAGAACAACTAAAATAATTACTTTCACCCTAATAAAACTTGACCGAATCTAAACAGATTTAGGAAGTTCGAACAAAAAAACGATCACTCGTATATATCCATTGGGAAAGTGCATTAAGAGCTGATAGTGATTGAAATGGGTCACTCGCTTAAGAATGGTAGTTGAATAATTGATTATGGAAACCAACATTCTTTCTGCTAACCTTCCAAGCTTTAATGAATTTTCTTTTTCAAATCCAATATCTCTCTATATAGAATTAAATGGTGCCTTTATGATCAATTAACTTTGATTGGTTGCCCTCGCCAATGAGTTCCCGACCCACCTCGATGAGCTGAGGCTCCCATGTCCCACAGACCTTTCGAAACAGTCAGGTCATCAAACGACTCATAGGGCCGATGTTCCTAAGCATGTTCAGCTGCTAGAACTTAAGATGAAGCACCCTGAGTAAGAAAAGAAAGATTGATTCTCTCTCCCTATCGATCGAGCTGCTTTTTCAAATTTATGTATTTTTCAGTAAAAATCAGTTGAATTTAGACATAGCTCACCTGGTTAAGACATATATGATCGATGTTCAAACAACAATTTTTTTAGGTTAATGGGACAAAAATTGAATCAATCTACCTAACAACAATCGAAAATGGAGAAAGAACGGGACATAATTGGCTAAAAAAAAAAAAACGTTCTATATCTGTTTTAGAACGAACAATCATCAAAACATTTCATTGGAAGGCTTTGCATAAAGTTCTTAGAAGTTTTCCGGGAGATTGATATCAACTATCATTTCAAAAGTAAATAGTTCAATCTTTGGTATTTGAAATTTAAAAAAGTTATATATTTTTTAGATGAATAGATTCTCGGGAGTGTGACGAAAGTCTCGTATCAATCAGATAAGGAGAAAATCATACGTCCGACCATTGCTATTATCTTTGTGACAATTAAATGTGAGAAACGAAATACTCGAGGAACAATATCATACAATTGTAAAATGATACGAATTATCCAATGATATTATTGTATATTGAAAGTTATATTCGAAAGCCGAGGCGAATAAGGGCGAGGAAGCGAGCGTGTAGCAAGAGCATGATGTGACGATGGCAGCAACGGTTGCGGCGCTTGTGATCTAAAACTAAAACTCCTAACCCTCGTCTCATCTTCCAATCTATTCACCGACACCGGCACCGACACCGGCACCGACACCGACACCGACGACGAGCTGGAATTGAAATTCACCTTACCACTAATCTTCCGACCATTACTATTATCCTCCGCAACTCTCACAGCTTTCTCACTTTTACACCCCAAAAGACTACCGGACCGCCGCTTCTGAACAACAACAGCAACTTGCTCATTAACACCAACCCTCCTCGGCGGCGGCGGCGGCGCCACTCTTGCAGGACTAGTGGTGGAAATCCGCCGCTCATCAAAATCCAACGCGCTGGCCGTGACAACGCTCCACTCGACGCTGGCCTCGCTCGGAGCGTAGTACGACGGCGTTGGCGACTGAAACGGGTTGGTTTGCTTTGTGAGGCTCTCAATTTCGAACAAATCGGAGCTGCAATCGCTGTTGGCTTCGTCGTTGTTGTTGTTGCTGCTGCTGTTGGTGTGGTCCCATGAAAGCATTGCGAGTTTTTTCTCGAGGCTAAACGGTTTGTTTCTGTGCCGGCCGATCACCGGCGAGCCGAAAACCTCCAAGGATTTCCGCTCCACTTCCGGTTCTTGGAAATGAACCAATTTTAATGACCCATTTTGGAAGGTGAAAGAATTGTCTCTAAACGACGCCGTTGGGGCGGTTGTTACTGGTTTGCTGAAACTGATTTCGCCGATGTCGTCGGTGGGTTTGTCGGAGCGTGAATAACACATGCAGTAATAGCCGAGCGCGTGGGAAAGAAAGCCTTTAGTGTTATGGGTCTTATGGGTGTTGAGTAATGGTTTCTGGGTGTTGGTGGTGGTGGTGCATGATTCTGAGGCAACGCTGGGCGTTGCGAGCCATGGGTTTGGCGTGAAGGGCCCGTCGGGGTCTAGGTTTTTGGAGGGCTTGTTGTTGGGTGGGTTTATTCTTGGGCTGTCCACGTGGATGTCCAATCCGCCGTTGAAATATTTTTCGGCTCGGAAAACACCGATTTCTCCATGGGAATCGAAAGGGAGGGGTTTTGGTGGTGTGGAGGTTGACATGGTTGAGGTTTGAAGGTGTGTTGTTGTTCTTGGAGATGGTTGTATAAGTAGAGAGGATTTTGAGGACATTAAAGATGGGACATATGGATTTGTTGTCGTTACCGACACGGAATTTAATTTTATTTTTTGATGGCCATCAGATTTAGAATATGTTGTAACGGTTGCACCTACTAAAAATCTAGTTGGGTAATGTTCATTGCTAGTTGATATTATATGTATGGTTCTCTCTTCACTAGTCAATATATGTAAGAATCTAAACTCATTGCTAGTGGATATTTAACGACCAAGTACAAGCCTAAGCCTACCACTAGTAAATATTGTCTTCTTTAGGCTTTCCCTTTCGGGCTTCCTCTCAAGGCCTTAAAACGCTCTAGAGAAAGGTTTTCACACCCTTTATCTTTCCCTTTCGAGCTTCCTCTCAAGGCTTTAAAACGCTCTAGAGAAAGGTTTTCACACCCTTATCAAGGGTGTTTCATTCTTGCCCAAAGAGGACTTGGACTGTTACAAATGGTATCAAAGCCAGACACCGGACAATGTGCCAACGAGAAGGCTGTTCTCTGAAGGGGTGGGATTTGGTGGAGATCCCACTTCGATTGGAAAAAGGAGTGTCAGCGAGGACGCTCCTTAAGAAAGTGGATTGTAATATCCCACATTGGTTGAAAAGGAAAACGAAATATTCTTTATAAGGGTGTACATTATTAATAGACGATTTGGTTCGCCACTAAATTGAACCAAACCAAAAATATTGCAGCTTTTTCAAATAAAAAGCTGAGATATCCAATTTATCAAATATTGAAGCTACGGCCTATTAAACAAATTTCAATCCACGATTATTTCCTTAACCATAAGAACAAATTAGCAAACAAAAGGAATCACCAAAGATATAGGCATTAAATAAATTAGTAACATAATAGAATTACAACGCAAAAAAAACGAATTGAACCAAACCCGACTCGACCCAACCCAACAAGTTGATATTTCTCTCTTTGGAGGAAGGGGTATGTGGATGACAATAAATTAGAGTACAAAATAAGGGCATAGAAATGAGAGGTAAGGCATTTTGATTGTCTTGGTCTACAAAAAGGCTCAAAAAAGGAGGGGAAAATTGAAACAAAGCGCACCTGCAGCTGAACTACTACTACTAGCTGGGCGGCGGCCTCTGCGATCCCCCGCCACTTCCCTCCGTCGTGGTAAGTAGCAAAATGACTACATTCGTGGGAGAAGGGGTGCTGTTGTGTATTCAGAGTGAGGGGTTTTTGAAAGTAGCCAAAGGTTTAATAGAGATTCAGTGTGATGTGGAGTTCTTTCCACCTACAACCCAATACTGCTTCACAGCAATCAGAACCTTCTCGGGCACGAGCGGACCGTCCTCGTGATCCACCATTTTTGCATCCCATCTCATCCCTCCGATCATCTTCTTCACCTTAATGAGTACATCGACTTCATCCCGGAAGATCACTGCTCCTTCGGGTCTCAGAATCCTGTCCATCTCCAGGAGAATGTCCTCCATGTTGCATCTGTTTATCAAATTTAATTACATTACAACCCATGTTACTTACACCACCAGAAAATCCCAACACAAACATAAGAAATCATCCACAAAATTTCAGAAAATGTTTACCAAATTAAACGAATGCATCAACACTAATGGGAGAAAAGCACAAAGAAAGCTCAGCATTTCAAATTTGATGTATATTCACATCGGAGTACTTACTTGTCCTGGTACAAACTGAAAAGGCCATGGGCATGAATGAGGTCATATGTCCTAGGATACGTGGAGAAAGCTTCACACCTGAACCATAAAATGGAAGGAAAAACAGGACATATCGTCAGATGTTATATAAGAGAGAAAAGTATTTAAAATTTTGAGAAACTAGTTATTGCAACAAAGAGAAACAAGTTCGGGAACTCGAAAATAAAATTATTTTTTGAATTTCATCCTCACAAAGATTGAATTAATAATTGAATGAGCGAAGGATATTTCCCAAGTTTAAAACAATTGAATATTAAATGTATATGAACTGCTAAAATCATATAAGAGGAATGAATAGAGAGAGAGATACCAATCATGGTAGATGCCAATTAACCCTCGTTCATAGATGACACCAAGAGTATTTTTCTCAGCTATAGTGGGCATCACGTTCATTACCCATAGTTTAGAAGATTCAAGGGCTGCAGCAAAGCTTCCCAAACCAGCATTCATATCCATAATATTACGATATCTTCCAGTATCAAGAAGACTATTGATCTTCTTGTAAGCCTTCACATGCCTCTTCCATTTGTTATTGTCCTCCTGATAGGCTTGGACAGAAATGCCAGGAACAGATCCACTTGAAATTCTAGGAGGTACAGCATAAAGTCTTGCAGGAAATGTCTTCAGTTCACCACCAGCAGCCTCATCAGAGCTCTCAACATTAGGATATGGAGTAATGCAGGTCTCCATTTTTTCATACCTAAGTAAGTTATAATGTATACATAGAAAACAATCGAAGTAACAATTAATTTTAATGAAGATCTTATCTATAAATAGAAACCACTGATAATACCCAAAATGCAATCATACCAGACATCATCTGATACAGGCGATTTGCAAAAGATATCTTGAGAATCATCCTGTCTGTCACGACATGAATCTGCATTTACTCTCTTCTGCCAAATAGCAATCTCACCCTTCTCAGACTTCTTTTCCCAGCAAAGAAGCTTGGCAACCTCCTCAATCTTTCTCTGCTCCTCCTCAAGTTCTTCTCTAGGACGCTGCCATGACTTATAATTAGTCTTCCAGTTGATTGGAGGACCCGAAAGCACCCAATAACCACCTGGTCTAAGAACTCGATCAACTTCCATTAGATATTTCCCATCTGCGGTAAAAGAATTTGAGACGTCACCTCTAAAATTACCGAAACTGCTAGCTCTGTTTTCAGAAAGTTCCAACTAACAGAGAATGAAAAATAAACAAGTAAATGCTCCTGTCCTAATTCTCACCATTTGCACCCCAAGGGATTAAGCAGCGAGAACAGTGAGCCATGTCAAAGGCTCTAGATGGATAAGGCAGCTTCACAGTACCCAGAACACCAATAACTGCAGGAACTCCCCTTTCAAGAGCAAATTGAACCTGTGCTTCATGAGAGTCTCGTGGTGCAAACGACATAGCTAATACATGTCGACTCAGAAGGTATGCACCCCAACTTGCAACCTGAGAAAACCACCAACAGAAGAAGAGTAATAATAAATTAATAAATAATACATGCAGCAAAGAGAATTTATACGTGCATATCAGGAAAGTAAGAAAGAAATAAGTACAAGACGTAATGAGAATAGCATACCCCACAACCAGTGTCAAGAGCAGTCCTAACTGTCCCATCTTTAATAGGAACCACAGCAGCAAGCTGATCAATATACTTATCTGCCCCTTGAGGAAACTGAGTTCCTCCTCCCGGGAATCTAAATACATTGCCCTCATACTGAATCCAGTTCTGTACAGCCTTCTCAACGGTCAAACTCTTATAAGGTGCATTTGCAAATGGAACATAGTCTCGACTTTTTGGCCAAGTGAAGGGAGTTACATATCCTTTGGGGGCTGGTATGAGGCAATGCAACTTTTCTTCCTCAACAGGGCAATGTCGCTCACGGTAAATCATGTCATTCCTGGGGAAGGTCATTGCACGCTTTTGATCTTGACAAGGGGTGTAATCGGTGTACTCAGCATCACATGACTCAAACATTTTAGTTTTCGATTTTGATTCATCAATAGTCTCAACCTCACCTCCATGATGAGTCTCAAAATTCAAATTCGAAACTATATTACAGTCTGATCCAGTCTTAGTAATCTCCATGGCTATACTATCTCCCTTACCAAAACCACTACGTTGCCATGCGCCTAGTATGTAGAAGAACAGACACAAACCTATAACTATGAAAATTTGAAAAGAGCTCCTGGTCCTACCATCAGCTGAACCTGGTTTGGGTGCCATGACGCACCTGTATGGTTTCCACAGAATCGCTTTGTTATATATGAGCAGCCAAACAACGAAACAGAAAACAAAGTAGCTAAATCACAGAGACGTTTAAGCAAATTAAGTAAAGAAAATCCAATCACTTGTTCATTTAATGATGATTTCACCACAAATAAACAAATATAAACTTCTGAAATTAACTCCAAGCAGAGAAAGTTCAAAGTTGATTGGACAATTCATCCACCGACAAGAAAGAAAACCAGTGAATTTTCCAAAAATGTCTACTTATACAAGCAAGCAATTCCAAACAACAATCGATACACAAAACAAATCCCCGATCCATCCAGATCCATGAGAACAATTCAACAAATCCGAATAATTCATTAATTCCCCATGTGAATTTCACATCGCAAATCTGTTCTAACAGGAAAGCGAAAAATCACATTCAAGACAAGTAAAGTATTAGTTAAATACAATCCAACTACACATGTAATTAAACTTCAGTAGTCCCACCAGGAAAGCAACCGACAGCAACAATTGTTTAAAGAATAAAAAAACAAAGATCTCAAGATTTCAACACAAGCAAGTAAATCGATATGAATAAAGGAAGAAATAGGATGACTAACCAATGGCAAGAAACGAAGCGAAAGAATCAGCAGCAGAACGAGAAAACGAATGGAAGAAACAGGGAAGCTCCAACAGAATGAAAATGGAAGAGAAATGGAAGAAGAAGGGGTGCAATAAGTAGGTGAAAAACCCTAGCTCCGACAAGGAGAAGCCATGGATTAGATCTGAGCTTTAGCAGAAAGAAAAGTAAAAAAAAAAAAAAATTATAGGATTATCGAATTGTTCGGAGTTGTGGAAGACCGAAATGGAAGCCAGTTGAGACACCGTACTGGGCTCCACAACCCACACGTCTCCGCCTCTCCCTCTCTCTTTTAAATCCTTATTTTGAATAATTCAAATTATTAAAAATTAATTTCTTTATTCAAAACGACGTCGGATTCTCACCATTCCACTTCGCCAATTCCACCACCGGACTTCACGGGAGTGGACCCGCACGCGCTTTCATTTCAGTGTTGGGACCTTATTGTGGGGCCCATCTTATCATTGTTTTACATACACACAGCCAATTAAAGCCATCGATTAAATGGACGGCTACGATTCGCAGTTCAATAAATTATTTTAATTTCAGAAATTTGTAGAAATGTATTAATTATGATATAAATATATTAAGTAAAGATGATTATATAAAATTAAAACGAATAATATTTTTAATGGAATGAGATCCCATCAGAAATTTTAACATAGAGATTCGCTGCAAAACAAAGCCGACAGCCGACAGTAATCATGTGGAAATACTGTCTTGTTCTCCATCACCAACCAACAATGTCCCCAAACCTTTGATCAATTTTTAAATTTCACTCAGATTTTTTTAATAAGTTTTTAATTAGAATAATTCTTAATTATAAATAAAAATGTCCACCGGACGAGGAAATTTTCTCCCCCTTCCCACCTATTTTATTTTCTATCTCTATGAAATTCTCTTTTTAAAATCATTAATACGTGATTTTCGTCTCGTATTTCTGAAGGTAAGGATTAACATCATATTAAAGATGTTTTAAAAAAAAAGTCAATGAAGAGTCGATCTTAAAAATAGGATAAGAAATGAAAGTTACTATCTATACGAACCAGATGCACCTTCTTTTTCAATGACTAAATCATAGGAATTTCGTAATTAAACATGATTTGCTTTGAGTATTTTTATATTGTGTGACCTTCCGTGAAGTTTCTGAAAATGCATGTGTGTGAAGACAAAACATGTTGGAATAACTCGTGTTGGTGTGTTGGTTTGTAAAAATAGTCTTCACTTTAAAAGATAAGGAGTAACTGACGTGACCATATCCTAAGAAATACAAAAAAAAAAAAAAAAAAAAAAAAAAAAAAAAAAAAAAAAAAAAAAAAAAAAAAAAAAAAAAAAAAAAAAAAAAAAAAAAAAAAAAAAAAAAAAAAAAAAAAAAAAAAAAA
>NW_019272034.1:2334103-2379149 GCF_002738345.1 Cucurbita maxima | reverse complement strand
AAAAAAAAAAAAAAAAAAAAAAAAAAAAAAAAAAAAAAAAAAAAAAAAAAAAAAAAAAAAAAAAAAAAAAAAAAAAAAAAAAAAAAAATTAAAGAGAGGAGTGTCGGTGGAGGATGGAGAGAAAAAGGACCAACTTGTCTTTTGATTTTACCAAAACATAATTTGGTTATTTAAGTTTTTTATTTGAAAATAATTTTAAATAGCCATGAAACTTAATTACTTCCCATTATTCATATTAAATTTAAAACTAAAATTATAATTTAATGAAAATATTTTGAAGCAAATATATTTTTAATTCGAATATTTAGTAAATATCAAAATTACCCTCTTATAATATATATATATTTATTTATTTATTTATTTATTTGTCTCTCCAATGTTTTGCTCAATATTATCAGACAGGCAGTTAGCTTCATTATTGGGCAATGTAAAGGGCCCAAGGCTTGGCCTATGGTCTCAAACTCTATTGGGTTGGAGCCTAGACGGACCTAACCCATGATTTAATGGACATAGTTCGATCGAAAATTGTGACAAGTAGCTACAAATGAATATCGATAATGAAAAATTACTGAAAAAATTTAATTTTTAAATTTATGACTATCATATATTTGGCGAGTCATCTATCCCAATGAGCCGTTTATCGAATCATTGCAATTGATGTTCGAGCCCGAAGAGAAGGAAGAGATCTTCGTAAAGTGGGTTTTTATGATCCGATAAAGAATCAAACCTATTTAAATGTTCCTGCTATTCTATATTTCCTTGAAAAGGGTGCTCAACCTACAGGAACCGTTCATGATATTTTAAAGAAGGCAGGGGTAAGTGAATAATCCCATGTTCCATTTAAAAAAAACGCTAGCAAATATTGTCCGTTTTAGCCCGTTAGGTATTTGTCGTGAACTTCGCAATTTTAAAACGTGTATACTAAGAAGAGGTTTTCATATCCTTATAAAGAAAATTTTGTTTCTTCTCCAACCGATGTAAAATCTCACAATCAACTTCTAGAAAATACTGTATGTTTTAGCCTGTTATATATAGTCGTTAGCTTCACAGTTTAAAATGTTAATAAGAAGAGGTTTCCACACCATTATAAGGAGAGTTTAGTTTCTTTTTCAACCGATGTGAGATCTCACAACCTACCATTAGGAAATATTGTCAACTTTAGCCTATTATGTATTACCGTCAACCTCACAATTTTATAACACGAAGAAGATGTTTCCACACCCTATAAGAAATGTTTCGTTCTCTCTCCAACCAATATGGTATCTCATATTATAACTCAATATTTTCACGTAATGTTTTAAATCGCCCCTAATTAGAGTCTTCTCGACCATAAAAACTAAAAAAAAAATTAGAAATTGATTAACCTTCATTTAATTCAATCAAATATTTGAATAAATAGAAATCAAAATAGACCAAAAAAAAAAAAAACTGAAATTTCTCGAGATTATAGGAATTACAAATATCAATTCAACAACTTGTCCCAAATGCAACTCAAAGCATGTCCAATGGACGACGACGGCGGCGCCGACTCCCACGGCTTCGAGTCCTCAAACAACAACGCATTGTCTTGGCCGTACATTGGCTGCTCAGCCAAGCCGTTGGGCTGGCCAACAGACTGAAACCACGAAAACGGCTCAGACGTCTCAGGCGCCCGACAAGCAAAGTCGCCGACAAAGGAAGCCGACATATTCAACAGTAAAGAGGAAACATCAATGTCGGAGACTCCCATTGGCTGAGCTGTGAAGCTGGAAGGACCGCCAATGGGTTCATTTGGAATGGAAAGCTGAGGGAGCTTTCCCTCCAAATAATCATTCGAGACATTGCAAAGAACATCTTCCACCGTTTTCGAACACAAAACCGACCCGTTTCTGTTCACCTCAGGTTCGTAAGTTATCTCATGTTTCGATGTAGACGAAACACCTCTTCGAGAAACATTTGTCTTCTTGAAAATCCGACATATTGCCCACGAATCCTAAAACAACCAAACAATCAAATATTAAAACAATATACAATAAACTTTTGACTAATTTAAGAAATGATCATAAGTTTATAGGTAAGAAATACATCTTTATTGGTACGAAATCTTTTGGGTATCATACCATTGTGGAGATCCATAATTCCTAACATGCGATCATAGTCATACCCTTAACTTAGTTATGTCAATAGAAACCTCAAATGTCGAAAAAAAAAGTTGTAAGCCTCAAAAGTATAGTCAAAAGTGACTAAGGTGTCGAACAAACGGTGTACTTTATTTGAAGACTCTAAAGAAGGAGTCAGACCTCGATTAAAGGGAGGTTGTTCAAGGGCTTCATAGGTTTCAGGAGAGGCTCTATAGTATACTTTATTCGAGAGGATGATTATTGAGAGAGAGTCACACATGTGCTAATCTAGGGAATGATTGGTATAAGGCTTTTTTGAGAAAGCCCAAAGTAAAATCACGAGAGTTCATGTTCAAAGTAGTCACTATCATACCTAACATAGACTCAATTTTAAACGAATCGAGCTTAAAAAATTAGAGCCGAACCATAATGTTAGACGGATCGCGAAACTCATGCATCATCCAATCAGTTTTGAGTGCTTTACAAGCTCTCCCTTTATAGAAAACAAGAGATTTCTTCAACCCAATAATGGATTTGGAAGAACAATTGGAAGAATAAACAGGACGATCAGTGCCAGTAGCTTTCCAAAACCCAGCTCCGGTGACACGATTAGGCCGCGCACTGTTCCTATATTTCCTGTCTCTTTGACAATAAAAATACCACTCCTTCTCTCCACTCGCCGCCAGCTCTAAACCAAAAAGGCACACAAAGTGAGTATCACCAACAACAACATGAACAGAGGTAGAGATATCAATAATCAAACAACATTACTCGGAAGATCCCACGGATCATATTTATAGATATCAAGCTGCCTAATGAGCTCAATGCAAAGCGGCCGCTGCTGGATCTTCATTTTCAAGTAAAACCCAACAAGCTCTTCATCCGTTGGATGAAATCTAAACCCCGGAAGCATCACATCATCATCTTCAAGAACAAGTTCTTCATTGTTTCTTTCTTCCATTTTGAACAATAATGATAATTTTTTCTCAACCCATAACACTTTAAATACCATAATCGAGGTGGGTTTGTGTTTTGCGAGGAAGGTGACCCATAAAAGTCAACAAAAATTGATCTTGGCGACTGACCTGGACAGCCGGTTTTTTTTTAGAAGAATCTAAGGAGTTTGAACCGATTCAGCCGGTTTCTTGGGATGGTTACAAAATTGTACTGGTTCATTTCTTTTTATATATTATTAATGGACGTTCTTCGATGATGAATAAATGGAAACGTTAAGCTCAAACCAAGTTCCAAGATAAGCTCGCTCTCACTTAAATAAGAATTAAAAAATTATTACTTTGAATATATATACATACATACATTTATTTATATATTTATAATATATTGTATATATATATATATATATATATATTGGTGTTCAGTTTCTATTCCATTCTTCCCTCAGCTTCTATTCCAATGATTTTGTCAGATATTACCAATTTATTTTGTTAAATAATTATTAATGAAGAAACTATACTGCAAAAATAATATAAATTATACTATATGTATTATGTTAGGGGTAAAATTGTAAATTGGTTCAAGATGAATCGAACCGCTAGGGACTTGGCTTGAAGAACAATTCCATGGTCGGTCAGTGCAAGCCCAATTTGGTGCTCTTTTGCCCTAACCCTAAAAGAGTTGAATGATCTTATATGAACGTTCATTATGTTTTCATAATTTGAGATTAATAAAAAATCGGGTTTATCTGATCAAGGGTCCTAGTGCTATCTGTTAGACGAACACGTTTCTTGAACAAAGTACAACCACCCCTTAATTGAGGCTCGACTTCTTTTTCTTTTGGAACCCTTTGTTCGACATATGAGGGCATGGTAGACGAACACGACTTTCCACAATCGTATGATATTGTCTACTTTGAGCATAAGCTCTTGTGACTTTGCTTTAAACTTCCCCAAAAAGCCTCATTTCAATGGAGATAATATTTCTTGATTATAAACCCACGATCATTTTCTAAATTAGCCGATGTGAGACTTTCATCATCCAACACTATTTAGGTGCAAAGAATTACGAGGTGACTTCTTTCTATTGGCTATATATCTCTATCGTGCTAGAGCTAGTTGGGTTGGGGTGAAGAGCCGTATCGGAGGCCAAATGTGCCATTTTTAACATCTTTAGGACCGAATAAAAACAAAACTCAAATCGGTTTAAAAATTTCAAATCTAAGCGACTATAAACTTGGATCTTTATAATATAATATAATTTTAATTCATATTATGATTTAATTTATTTATAAAAAGGAAAAAAGGAATTAATTCGTACATAAAATATATGTAATATTTTAATAATAAAAAAAAAGTCATGCATCGAAATAAGATATTAAAAATTAAATTTAAATAAAAAATGGGGTTTTGAGAGACAAAAACAAAAAAATTTGAAATAAAAAAGATTAATTATTGGGATAAGGTGTTCAAAATTTAAAGCCATTTTGAGCGCATTCCAATGCCATGCGTGCAACCAAGAAGAGCGTTTTGAAATCAAGTCAAACCCTAAATAAACCCACCCACTTCTCTATGTCTCATTCCACGTGACAATTTAAACCCTTCTTAATTACGCTTCTAAACCTTATTATTTCCCTTTTAATCATTTTATTATCTTTTCTCCATTTATTTACCAAAAAAATTAACAAATAATTAATTACCGACCAGGTTGTGTTGATGAGTTAACATTAGTAACACTTGTCTCGACGACGGTTAGAGATGACCATTCACACTCTTGACGCTATTCTAGAACGTCAAGCTTCAAGTAGACCACGTCTAAGTTGACTCAAGCTGTGATGCTTGAGTAAAAGAGAAGTACATGAATGAATCGAGATTATATCTGAATGAGAGTAATTCCCTTGTGACATACTCCTCGTTTTTAAAAGTGAAAACTATCCGCACAGATCAACACAAGTCATTCTAGCATGTTTTTTCCTCACTCACATGCATTCTAGGAAAATTTCCAAGAGATCGTCCAGCATAGAATTGGTCAAAGTAAAACATGTTTAACTATGAAGTTCGTATGATTGAGCTCACAGAAACGAATGTGCATTTTGTTAAAAAACAAACCAACCTGAAAGCTGATGGGCATGTGACACCCGATTAAAAGAAGGAATACATGAATGAACCGAGATCACATCCGAATGAGAGAGATCTGGAAAAATACCTTGTTTGACAATTTAAAAATAAAAAATATAAAACTATATTCCACGTGTTGCAAGACATAAAGTCCCTCTTGTCTTTATGGTTCTCTTTTTCTTTTTATTCTAACTTAGCTAATTTTATGCCACTAATTTTAAAGGGTTTATTGTAATTCACAAAATGGAAAAGCAAATCAAAAAGAAAAAAAAGGGAATTGTGGACTTAACTTCTCCTCTAAGTAAATACAATATTTCAAAATTACATTATTACCCTTTAAACTAACTTGAGTTTCGAAGTTCGTACAAGTGAAATATGAAAGTTCTCCAAATTTGGTGTCGATTAGACACTAGACGGATGTTTCATGAGGCCGTATGAAGTTTGGTCAAAATGACGTCTATTCCTGTCAAAAGTAAAATACCTTAAAATGTGCTCGAAGAAGATATGATGTCAACTCTCCACTGCCCTCGAGTTTTATGGCCTAAGTGAGCTACCTAATGAAACATGCGTGTTTTATAGTGTGAAAGGCGAGTGTCATAGATATCTTCCTTCAATAAGAAATTTTCGAGGACAATGTTGGACAACATAAGTATGTCGACATTATGCTTGGTACATCGAACACATAAGAATTCATGCCTCGTTAGTACTTAAATGAATGGATCTCTGTGAGGCCTTGACTCAGCTTGTAACGACCCAGATCCACTGCTAACAGATATTATTCTCTTTGGGCTTTCCCTCAAAACTTTAAAACGCGTCTACTAGGGGAATGTTTTCATATCTTATAAAGGATGTTTTGTTCTCTACTCCCGTTCGAAGGCCAGCGTCCGAACCCCCACCAAATCCACCCTCCTTTAGAGCCAGCGTCCTTACTAGCACACTGTCTCGTGTCTACTCCCTTTTGAGAACAGCCTTCTCGCTAGCACACAGTCCGATGTCAAGCATTCCTTATAAAGGATGTTTTGTTCTCTACTCCCGTTCGGGGGCCAGCGTCCGGACCCCCACCAAATTCATCCCCCTTTGGGGAACAACCTCCTCGCTAGCACACAGTCCGATGTCAGGCATACCTTATAAAGGATGTTTTGTTCTCTACTCCCGTTCGAGGGCCAACGTCCTTACTAGCACACCGTCTCGTGTCTACCCCCTTTGGGGCACAACCTCCTCGTTGGCACACAGTCCGATGTCAGGCTCTGATACCTAATAGCACACCATCTGGTGTCAGGCTTTGATACCATTTGTAACGGCCTAGATCCACTGGTAGCAGATATTGTTATTTTTGGGCTTTCTCTTTCGAGCTTTCCCTTAAGGCTTTAAAACGCGTCTATTAGGGAAAGGTTTCCACACCTTATAAATGATGTTTTGTTCTCCTCCCCAACCAATATGGAACAAAATATGACATGATCACGTATTGGTCTAAGCAATAGTATTAGCTTATTTCAAAACGAGTAGGTAATATAATAACATAGTTCGGGAATATTAGGTTTCCGATTTAGATTCTGTATCATTTTTAAATTTCAATTTTGTTCTTATCTATTCAACTCGAGATCAATTCAAACTAATTTTGTGTCCTTATCATATTATATATTCATATTCCTTCACTAAGCCATGAAATTCTGTTCCATAACATGCTTCCTTTCGCCAATTCCTTCAAATTTTTCCTCTGCAACTCCATCGTCTCTGTTTTTGGAGCAATAATCTTAAACTTTTTCAGGTATGTTTCTTACATTTATCGCAACCTTTTCAACTCCGAATCAAATTCCATTGATTATGGAGCAAACGCCATGGATGTCGGCTCTGTTCTACCAGAAGCACCGACAGAGCCTGTCTCTGTTTTACCGAGCTCAAATTCAAGCAAGTTTCAGCTCAAACCCACTTCACAAATCCATGGATTCATGGAAGAATCACAAACAACCAGCTGTTTTGTTCAACAATTGTTCTGTGATCAAACTCCATGTTTTGATGATGGGTTCATAGAACAAGAACAAGAACACAGATCCTCTGTTTCAAATGCGGAATCTTTGGCTGTAAATGATTTGAACGAGGAGGAGAATCAAGAGAGTTTAGAGGAATCAAAAGAAACAGAATCGGACGAGATCGAGCATCAAGATTTGATCAACCAGCTCAAAATTGAGCTAAGAAACTCAAGAACAGGGCGGCTTCCAACTGTTCTAGAAGAAGAAACAGAGCCAGAGCCAGAGCCAGAATCCATGCGCCTCATAGCTTTAAAACCTCTAAAAAATGGTGGAAATTTCGAACAAAAAGAACATTTCAAAGAGATTCATGGGCTCTACAAGACTTATACAGACAAAATGCGAAAGCTCGATATCTTCAATACTCAAACGAATTACGCCATCGGTAAGTCAGGTCTTTGTTGAGGATACTTGGTAGGGAGTCCCACGTTGGTTAATTTAGGGAATGATTATGGGTTTATAACTAACGAATATATCTCCATTAGTACGATACTTTTTTGGGGAAGCCCAAAGTAAAGTTACGAGAGTTTATGCTCAAAGTGGACAATATTGTATCATTGTAGAGAGTCGTGATTCCTAACACTATGTTAGAGTCATGCCCTTAATTTAGCCATGTTAAGTAAATTCTAAGTGTCGAACAAAGAAATTGCTAGACTCGAAGGTGTAGTCAAAAGTGACTCATGTGTTGAACAAAGGGTGTACTTTGTTTGAAGGGGTGTAGTCAAAAGTGACTCATGTGTTGAACAAAGGGTGTACTTTGTTTGAAGGCTCAAAGAAATGAGTCGAGTTTTGATTAATGGAGGCTGTTTGAGGACTATATAGACTTCAGGAGAGACTCTATAATGTACTTTATTCGAAGGGGTGGATCGTTGGGAGGGAGTCCTACCTCCGCTAATGGTGATTTGATTAATCTGTTGCAGGTTTTGTTAAGTTAAAAGAACCAGTTTTTCCAAATGATGGAAGGAAATCTAGCCTAAAATCTCTGTTTTCCGACATGTTAAGGTCAGGGAGAGCCGACAAGGGCTGTCTAAAACTGATCAAAGACATCAAAAGAGACATGGAAATGGTCTATGTCGGACATCTTTGTCTGTCTTGGGAGCTTCTTCAATGGCAGCATAGAAAAGCCAAACAATTGCAACAAAACGACTCTCAATTCAGTCAAGTTGTAAACGAGTTTCAACTCTTCTGCATTCTCATTCAAAGATTCATAGAGGATGAGCCGTTTAACGGTCCTCGAATCGAAAACTACGCGAAAAATCGACGTCTCGTTCGTAATCTTCTTCAAGTTCCTGCCATTAGAGGTGGGTTTATGAGTACATTATCAAATTACCCTGAAATCTTGAAGCTTTCCATTACTTACCCAACTCACTTGCAGAGGATTGTGTAAATGACAAGAATCTAAGTACCATTTCAACAGCAGATTTAGTATCAATCATTGAAGATTCAGTAAGGGTTTTTCGTGAATTGCTTCAATCGGACAAGGACATTGGGAATTCAGGTATCAAGTTCATGTTTCCTCAAGAACATGTTCATCGGATTGATACCCAAAACCCGTTTGATGCAGAACTCATGATGATCCAAGTAAGAACTGATCTAAAAAAGGTACTTTTTTTTCTTGGTTTTCTGATAAAAAAAACAACCCTTTTCGTTGTTTTTGAGTTTTGATCTTGAAATTACATGAAATTTAGAAGGAGAAACGGCTAAAAGACATGATGAGAAGTGGGAATTGTATAGTGAAGAAGCTGCAAAGGATGAGTGAACAAGGCATAGCGAGGGATGAATTGTTGATAGCAGAGGTTGAGCTGAGATTGATATCAAGAGTGGTGAGTATGTCAAGATTAACAGAGAGCCAACTGATTTGGTGCCATAAAAAGCTTCACCAAGTCAAGTTTGTTCATGGAAAGGTTGCTTTAGAGCCCTCTTTTTTGCTTTTTCCTTGTTGATTTTGGAAATCATACCCAATCTTGTACATTTATATATATGTTCTTGAATTGAGATCAAATGAGAGTGATTTTGGAGTACTAGGTCAATTTTTTTAGTTAGATTTGCCTTCAGTTGGCTCGTGTAACAGCTCAAGCCCACTGCTAGTAGATGTTTTTTTTTTTTTTTTTTCTTTTACTCCCGTGCTTCACTTCAATGTTTTAAAACAAGTATGCTAAAGAGAGCTTTCTACGCCCTTATAAAAAAAAATGTTTCGTTCCTCTCTCCAATTGATGTGAGGTCTCACGTATTTGTTAGCGGTGGGTTTGGACTGTTGCAGCTCGGCTAGGATTCCATCTACTCGTGGCGGCTCTGATTGACTTAAATAGCTTGGATCACTTTTTTTTTTTAGCTTTGTTATACCATTTTGGATTATTCTAAAACCATTTCTAACGTAATTAAGATTAAATATGATATCCCACGTTAATTGGGGAGGAGAACGAAACATCCGGGTGTGGAAACCTTTCCCTAACAAATCGTTTTAAAGCCTTGAGGGAAAGTTTGAAAGGAAAAGGCCAAATAGGACAATATCTACTAGTAGACTTGAGCCGTTACACTAGAAAAGTTCAATATGACTACTATTTGGGTACGATTTTAGGATATTGAAGTTAGGTCGGCTCCCTCGGTAGACTCTAAGCTCAATGGTTTTTTAATAAATAGAATGACATAGATGCAATTGGACTGCATGAAGCTGAACTTAGGAATATTCGATTATAAACCTTATATAATAATGATGAATTATAATAAAATAATATAAAAATAAATTATAAAATGATGCATACAAAAAATAATTTGAAAATAAAAGGCTTAATTAAGCTCTCATTAGTTTATTAAGCTAATTAATTTAACTTTACATTAGAGAATTCGTGATTAATTTCAACAAATTATGATTAATTACTCGTTAGTAATTAACAAATTGTGCCAAAAACGACAATAAAATATTAAAAAATTCTATTACATACAAAATTAATTTGTGGTTAATAAATATTTAATATTTCTATTAAGTAAAATAATTATCGAAAAAATGGATAAATTTATTAGACAACTTTTAACAAGAAAATTTGAGGGATCACGTGCAAGTCTCGTGACATTGAAAGAACTCTCAGATCTGGTTCCACATGGATGAGTGATGAGCAGCAAAAGAAGGTCCACAACAACACACCGCCAAGCTCCATTTTCGTTTAAGCTTTTCCCTTTCCCAACTGAAAAATATCGTCCTGTAATTCTAACCGGAGTTCAAGTCAACTGAATAATCCCGATTCAAACTTCTCTTCTTCATCCCTCACACGGCGTGAGGGATTTGTAAGGGTAAGATCGCCTCATCCCTTCTTTCTGGAGCTTTTTTTTTTTTTTTTTTTGATTGATTGATTTTGGTTCTAATTTCGTCGATCTTTTGATGTTTTTATGCCTTTTCTGTTTCTGCAATGTTGTTCTTTGATTTTCACCTGGTGAATTTGTTGTGTATTTCCAGTAATCTTGCGGTTTCTTCGAGGATTTTAGGGATTTTTTTGTTCTTTGCGTGTTTGTTCTTATTGTTCTGCCTTTTTTAGGGGATTTGATTTGAATTCTTTTGTGCGGTTTATGCGATTAATGGATATTTGTAATGTAATGTTAACGCGTTTAGGTTAATTTTATATCTGACGAGGCCAATTGTATAGTACTTGGCCTCCAATCGATCGTCTCTAGGGCGTTGTTTCTCAACCTATTTTGCCATTTTCTTGCTGCATCTATGGTTTATTTAGGGCTTGTTTGATAACAATTTTGTTTTTAGTTTTTTGTTTTTGAACATTGTGTGCTTGTTTTCCTCTATGGTTTTCACCTCTCGTAAAAGAAAGTTTTGAATTCATAGTCAAAATTGAAGCTACTTTTTTAGTTTTAAAAACTTTGCTTGAGTTTTGAAAATACTTTTAAAAGTAGATAACGAACAAAAAAGCTCATGTGTGAAAGTGGTATTTATAACTCTAATACTCAAAAACTAAGGCCCCATTTGTTAACCATTTGGTTTTTGAAAATTATTCTTGTTTTCTTTTCATTTCTTTATCATGGATTCATCTTTCTTAAGAAAATATTTGAGTTCTTAGCTAAATTCCAACAACAAAAACAAGTTTTTGCTAACTATTTTTTTTAGTTATCAAAATTTGGAAGGTAGATAACAAGACAAGAAAACCCGGGAAAGTAGCATTTATAGGCTTAATTTTCATAAACCAAAAATAAAAAAATCAAAACCTAAATGGTTATGAGCGGGGTGCCTTAATGTTTTTGGTCCTTTAGAGGTAAACCGTCTCTTTTGTGGATTTACAGGTTTCCTTATTATATTAGGTTGAGTATAGTATTATCAATAAGTTGATAATGGAAACTTTAAAAATTAGAGGTTCTGTTAGAGATTGCGGAGAAAACTGAATACTCTTTCAGAATATTTCTTGCCCATCTCTAGCACCGAGGCGAGAGCCCCTCAAGCAGTCTTATTTGAAACCAGGCTCCCAGTATGGGTTTTTCTGTGAAACACATAGGCGTGCTTTTGAAAACAGTGAGGACAGGTAGGGAAATCTTTCGAGGTCCTTCTTAAGAATGTTTTCTAAGTTCTATTTCTCTACTTCATATTGGTTACTCGTGTAAATTAGAAAAAAAGAAGTTTGATTCTTTACATGCCTTTCCTCCATAGCGTTGCACCTTTTCCTTGTTACATGATTTTCCTATAATCTTAGTCAAGCATTCATCCATCATTCACTATTGATGAAATTAATCCAACTTTCTCGAATATACATCATTTGACTCAAATTAATGGACATATGATATCTATGTACCTTCTCTCGTGTTGTCAGGTTCAGTCCTTGTTGATTTAGTTGATTTTTCCCCCATTTTTCCTTTCAGCAGGTGGTCATTTCTGACCTGTAGTCGTGTGTTGTTAGAATGTGGAATTTTGCTTCCAATTGTGTGGCTGGATGTACTGGACTAAAGAGCGGCTCCCAAAAACCGACTCATACCGCCACAGAGTGTTCTGATGATGAGGTATCTTCAGATGGTAGGGAGGAGGTGCTAGAGTGTCCAATATGCTGGGAATCCTTCAACATTGTTGAGAATGTGCCCCATGTTTTATGGTGTGGCCATACTCTCTGCAAGAATTGCATCTTGGGATTGCAGTGGGCTGTGGTGAAGTTCCCAACATTACCCGTTCAGCTTCCGCTTTTCATATCCTGCCCATGGTGCAACCTCCTATCCTTCCGCCTAGTTTATAAAGGAAACCTCAAATTCCCTTGCAAGAATTACTTCCTTTTGTGGATGGTTGAGAACATGAACGGCGAAAGGGTGAAATCTCGTTCTGATTTCTCTGGGGATCAACTAGTCTTCCCAGTGAGCGGAAATTCAAGGAGTAATCAAGTCGGTCACAGTAACCTTAGAAGGGGACACCATGTTCGTCAATTAGATCTACAACGATCAAACAACGCCAATAGCCATGCCCATAGCTTTAATCTGGAGAGACTGAAATCTTCTCTCTGCAAATTGCTTGTGTTCTTCGTTCACTTGACAGCTAAATTTCCATTGGTGATCATCTTCCTCCTGATCATCCTATATGCCGTTCCTGCCAGTGCAGCAATATTGGCTCTGTACATATTAGTCACTGTTCTTTTCGCTCTCCCATCGTTTCTAATATTGTATTTTGCATACCCCAGTCTGGATTGGCTGATGAGGGAGATCATCACTTAAGGTGCGTACCACAAGTCAGCCTGAATTGTGTCTGGTGGAGGCCATCACTCCAGGACTTTTACTTCTACAAACCAGCCACAGCCATCAAGATAGCTGACTTCATATCTTAGCTAGTCGACACGTTAGCTTCCCGCTTCCCGTCCCAATTTGCCGACGTTTCAGCAGGATTGTTCAGATTCAACATCGCTCTGTTGCGATCATGGATGATCCCTGCAGCCCCAGGTAAAATAAGTTTTGTTTTGGCTAGTGTCCCATTTTCTTTCCCTATAAACTCTTCTTGTGTAAGTGCGTACAAGTTGAACTTGGTAATTTCTGGTGTCCTCTTGTGGCTTTTGTGTGCCACATTCACTGGCATTGTGCTATAGATATCTGGAAAATAGGTGCTGCCGTATGGACAAGGCTATAAGAAGCTCATGTCCTTGTTTCACTGCTTGTACAGAGGATTGGAGTAATTATATTATGCCCATTTGGAGTAATTATATTATGCCCATGTTTTATATAAACAAGGACTAGATCAAAGCGTTTAAAAGTATGTCAAAACGCTCAATATAAGAACCAAATTGAAACTTTTTGTCGAGAGTACAAAATTTTAACTAGTCGAGCTATAGACGTCCACTATTTACATTTTCGTTGTGTAATATAAATAGATTACTTTTTTTTTTTTTTAATTTGAAATTGTATATACAATGTATTAAAAAGATATAAGAATAACTAATAAATATTTTCCTTTTTTGAAAATATTTTATAATTTCATTTCAGTAAATACAAAAATAAATAAAGAAGAAAAAAAATGGAATGGAGATGAAGGTAGGGTTGGTCTATTAGGTAAGGGTTGTTTGAGAAGTGGGTACAAACAAACAGGCGAAAATTTACAAATACAAGCTAAGATATTCAAACTTCACATTTCAAAAGTGGGTACGTGAAAATGAAATCTCTACCTATTCTCGATATGGTCTATAAAAGAGGTTAGATACGTAATATTATATGGAGTTGAGAGACTCGAACTTCTGATGTACGAGATCTCGTGATCGAAAGCCTATATTTTACCGATCTGAGCTGTAATTAGTGCTAATATATAGGATCTCGATCTCATGGTCGAAGGTGACGCAGAGACCTCGTGATCCAAGGTATATATTTTATGGAGTTGAACTATGTGCTTAAGTTGACTCGGAATAGTTAAATATAATATAGATTCAAATGATATTTTATTTTTTCTAACTAATTTCTTGTGTCGTACAAAATCAATTATCATTTATATAATATACTTAGTGATGTCATTATTTAGTTAACGATGTTAAATAAATTGATGTTACATGCCAGCTATTATTGTTATTTATGAATTAATTTTATTATTTGATAATAAATGTATTATTATATTGCTGCAAATTTGAAAAAAATAAGTAAATAGAATATTTTTACAAAGGTTTTACATTCATTTTAATATTTTTACAAATAAATAAATAAAATAAAATAAAGAGGAGAGAAGCAAAATTTCTAATATATTATTGGGAAATTGATAATAATATATTATTAATATTTTATCAATAATAAAAAAATATTTCAATTATGATTTATTTCTATAATTATACTATTTTTTAGATTTTATGAAATTATAATAACGAAATTTTAATTTTTTTAATATAGAGACTAAATTTTAATATTTTAAAAAATTTAACTTAATTTAAAATTATTATCTGAATTTATTGTTTAAAATTTTAAAAGTAAATCAATATACTTGTTTATCTCTGTGTTTTTCTTTTTTGTCTTTTTTAGAATTTTCAAAATGTCTTTTGATATTAAAATTTAAAAAATCATTTTGATTGGAAAAAAAAATATTTTTTATTGCTCAAAAGTCACATCAGCCGTAGAAAAATGGACCCATTAAAATATTATTATACTAAATTGAAATTCTTAAATAGAAAAAAAAATGTATTTTTTGTTTTAAAAAAGCTATTAATGGTAGCAAGGACTTTTAAATAAATAATAAATACTATTAATGATCAATTTAAAAAATTTAAGTTGAATGTTAGAATTTGCACTTGTATTTAGGTAGACTTTGAAATCTAGAAACCTTTTAATAAATCTATAACTTTATAGAAAATAAATAATTAATTTTAAAAAAATAGTAGAATTTTTAATTTTGAATCTACCAAATTTTAAAATCCATTTTTGTGTAAAATTACCATATATTAATTTTTGTTAATTTGTTTGAATTTTTAAATTCATAACTATTTAATCTTTAAAATTTAAAAATATATATTAAACATCGTTAAAAAAAAAATTAAATTCACTAAACTATTAGTTATAAAATAAAAATGGAATTTTGATGAAAAAAAAAAGTAAAATTTTGTTTATTAAAAATATATTAGACATAAAATAAAAACAATTAAATTTAATTATGGAAGATTAAATAAATATTAATTTAAATATTTAAAATGAAAAAAAAAAAGTAAAAAATTAGATAAATATTGGTACTTTATTTACTTGCATTAACCGTTTGAGAAACTTAATAAATTAATAAAAATAATTGAGAAATATGAACTTATTCGAAAAAGACTGTTCTGGGTATCACGCGGATCACCCTAATAAACTCATTCATTTATGAATTAAATTCATTCATTGAATCAAAAATTTAATTCCCAAAAAAAAAAAAAAAAAAAGCTTCAACGATCTCTGTGGGTCCTCGGAAAACGAAGACGCTGAGTTGATTTGATTGAGACAAAAAGGAAAAGAAAATTCTCAACAAAACTTGAATTGTTCAGTTGCTTGCACGATCTCTGGGTTCAAATCAATCCTTCTTCTACGTTTTGATTTTGCTTGGTTTTGATCGGACACAGGTTCTTTCTTCAATCTCTTTTCAATTCGATCGGGTTGAATCGTATCGTGTTCGTTTCGAGTTTCTTTGCTTTCTTGTTAAGCAACGGAGGCTTGTTAGCATTGCGGAGAAGAGTCGGAAGCGGTATTTATTTGTTTCTCTTTTTATTCTTTTTGTGTGTTTGGATTAGCAAATGGTGCATTCAATAGCGATTTCGGAAATGGATGTTTCTGTTGATGCTCTGATTGATATCGGATTATTGGAATGGTTGTTTTGATTCCATGAACTGTGATTGGAATTAGTGAGTTGAAATGATTAATTCTTGCTTGTTAATCAACTCCCTCATGATTCGTTCCATTATCTTCAAGATCGATGTGCTTGCTGTGTTTCTTCTTTGATCTTCATTCAGGAAAAACTGTATAGAATCATCATTTCATTTTTACCTGCAGGTGACAAACGGTGCTTTTAACTATTAAAAGCGCTTTTCAAGTTTAAAGTACTTTTTTAGAGAGAAGCACTTGATTTGTTCATCACAATACTATAATCCATTACGTCCAGTTGATTTGCATCTAATGACTGCTTATGAGTGTTTGAGAAGTCCTTGGTCTCATCCTTCACCATCATAATACCATGCACAATGTCTCCCTTCAGCAGCTCTACTCCAATGTTCCATTAAAGTGATATGTTTTGGTCCAAATCTGGCATTTATTAGTGGACCATCAAGCAAAAACATATCATTGTCTAGATGTTTGGGAAATCAATACTTTAATTTTCATTAATCTTCGTGGATGTTGTGGTTTCCATATATTTTAATCATGTTTGATAAACTTTCTTTTTGGATCTACGCTCATCTTCAAGTAGTCGATTTGCTAAGCATTTATGAAACTAAGTCGATATTTTTTTCTTTTTGAAAAGACTCCATGTTTGATTGACCTTATTGTGGAAGATTTCAAAGTCGATACACTTTATAGAACAATCATAGAGATGTGATCTTTATCCTCCTTGTTTCTGTAAAATTCTCATTCATGTAAGAAGTCTAATTAGCTTGTAAAATCAATGTGATTTTCATTAGAAAGGTAGAGAGTATTTTCTTTGATTTTTTGTTGGTTCACTTAGCATCTACAAACTTGCTTGTAAGCTCTTGAATTTATTGAGTTTTTCTTTTTGTTTGATCTTCAGGTAGTGCTCTCAAATTGTGCTGTTAAATGGTTGATGGGAGTATGGATTTGTCAATGTCCCCTGAGACCCACAGGTCTGATGGTGATAGGTTGAGAAGATTATCTATGGGAAAAGCAATCTCATTGAGTATTGATGAACAAAACAGTTTTCGTGACCGCAGATCCTCAATTGGTTCTTGTCATGATATTTGCAAATATGGACATAATCATTCATTAGAGACGAAGGCCAGAGTTCCCCTGTTGAAAAGAGCAATGAAAAAGGCACTTGATGCCCAAAATTCAGACCAGGCTGTGGTTGTGCCTGAAAAAAAGCACTCTGTTTGTGTGACCAAGTCGAAGGTTTCACCTAGTTCGAAGACATGTATTAGTGGTGGCACTGATGTGATTAAACGGGTAGTGCCCATAAGTTCTCCTAGCAGACGTCTGGTAGAGACTGGAGTTATGAGCAAAAGTAAGGAACAGGCAACGCTTGTAAAAGCTCCTAACGGGCAAAGTGAGACTGAAGTTACGAGCAAAAGTAAGGAACAGGCAACGCTTGTAAAAGCTCCTAACGGGCAAAGTGAGACTGAAGTTACGAGCAAAAGTAAGCAACAGGTAACGCTTGTAAAAGCTCCTAATGGGCAAAGTGAGACTGAAGTTACGAGCGAAAGTAAGGAACCGGAGGCGCCTGTGGGTTCTCCTACCAAGCAGATTGAAGTTATAAGTGAAAATAAGGAACTGGTAGTGCCTATGAATTCTCCTACCAAGAAGATTGAAGTTATAAGTGAAAGTAATGAAGTGGTGTTGCCTGTGAATTCTCCTACCAAGCGGATTGAAGTCATAAGTGAAAGTAAGGAACTGATAGTGCCTGTGAATTCTCCTACCAGGCAGATTGAAGTTATAAGTGAAAGTAAGGAACTGGTAATGCCTTTGAATTCTCCTACCAGGCAGATTGAAGTTATAAGTGGAAGTAAGGAACTGGTAGTGCCTTTGAATTCTCCTACCAGGCAGATTGAAGTTATAAGTGAAAGTAAGGAACTGGTAGTGCCTGTGAACTCTCCTACCAGGCAAAGTCCAGTAGAGATGGAAGTTTCGAGTGAAAGTAGCGAACGAGTAGTGCCTGAAAATTCTACTAGCAGGCACAGCTCAGTAGAGATTGAAGCTACGAGCAAAAATATGGAACGGGTAGTGCCTGAAACTTTTCCTAGCAGGCGAAGTCGAGTAGAGATTGGAGTTGGAAGCGAAAGTAAGGAACCGGTAGTAGTGGCTGAAAGTTCTCTTAGGAGGCAAGGGTCAAACAGGCGAAGTCCATTAAAGAGTGAAGCTATGAATGAAGGTAAGGAACTGGTGGCCAAGACAAAAACTAAGCCCATAACCTCAAAACCCAAGTTTCATAAAACTACAAAGCAAGTAGTTTATTCGTCTACCAAATCTGAAAGTTCTCCAAAACAAGCTTTGACCAGCGTTGCAGAAGCAGGGGGCGACAGTTTGTTGAAGCCGAAAGCTTTCAAAGAAAAATCAGTGATCTCTTCTGGTTCTTCTGGTAATATTGCAGCCCACAGTAACAACAGTTCTAAATCAGGTGAAGGAGCGGGAACCTTGAAAGGAAATGGAATGAAAGTGGTGGAGAAGTCCATAATCACAATGGATCCAAATTCTGTCGATACCGTGGTAAACTTACCTGCGATAAAGAAGAACTCGAAAGCTGTGTCTCAAGTCAAAAGTCAGAACAAAACGAGAAGAATTCAAGCCAAGGAAGCATCAAGTGTGGAATCACAAGAGAAAATCTTGCATGTCATCAATGTGGAAACTAAGAAGAACAAGCTTGTAGAATCTGACCAAAATGACAAGCATGGTTTGAAGGGGTATCAAAAGTCACCATCATCCTTGACAAATGGCCCATCTCTTTCACCTCTTAGAGAAGATTCTGGTGGAACTAAATATACAAAATACGAAGCGAATGCCACTGTTTCAGGATCGAAGAAACATGGTGGCATAAAAAAAGAAGATGACCTCAATGGGGTTAAAAAAGGCAAGTCCCCGAGAATGCTTCAGACCAAAGGAAAGGATTCTTCATCTTTCAGCTTAAGTTTCAGGAACAAGAAGGTAATTGACCTCGATTCCAAAAGTCATGGTCCAACGAGGCTCAAATTTATGGAAGGAAAATCGTTGGGGGACAACCAAAAGAGCAAGGATGGCCGAAGAACAAGCTTGAAGAAGGGAATAGTCAAGGGGATTTCCAAGAATTCCACACCACCATCTGAAAAAGTAGTTTTGAGACATCAAGATGTGGAAGGGAAGAAAGATACTCAGGTTTTGTTCAATAATGTCATAGCGGAAACTGCGAGAAAACTCGTTCGTACCCGAAAGAGTAAGGTCAAGGCATTGGTAGGGGCATTTGAAAAGGTTATCTCACTCCAAGACAAGAAGCCTACTTCTCTAAGAGCCACAGCTTGAACTGAAAAGGTAGATTTCGTATAATTCAGTAGAATTTGTATAGTGATGGAAGAATACATCTGGGAATGAACAGAAGGTGGTGAAATCACAGGATTGTGAGTCAAACTGTGCATTAATAACTTGTGTGCTTTATGCATCTGTTTCTTGTTTTTTTTTCTTTTTTCTCTTTTTTTCGGGTACTGCCCCTTTACAGAGAAACTACCATATGATATAAAGCTAAGCCTGGTTGGTCTTGTGAGAATAAAACTAAGAATAGTTATGACTTCATGTACCATGTCATTGAGTGTTGAAAGATGTTCGACCTTGATTTTGTTGGTTCATCCTTCTCTATTCAATTTAGATGTTTAGTTTCTTATTTACATATACCACCGCCAACCTCTTTCTCTTGCTCTCATCAGTGTCTTTGGTTGCTGCTCGGTAAAACGAAATCGAACCGAACCAAAACTGGTTTATTGCATATCACAACTTAGATGTTTTGTTTGGTCGCAAGTTTTTGGCTAAAACTAGACCACATCCAACTGTTGGCAAATGGTCATTTTCATACGTCTTTTTGCACCTGTTTTTAATTGGTTGAGAATGCATGCTTGACTCAATTTTTGGATAATCTTCTTCTGTTCTGCTGAACAACTTTATGGGCTGGAAACGAAACAATGCCATTCTCTGCTTCTCACCTGCCATTCTCTTCTTCTCACCAGAGATTGCTGTAGTAAACTCTGTAAGAATTCCTTCTCTGGTGCAAAAATGGGAAGAAAAAGAAAACCCTCTCCAATGGTCCCTTTGGTCTTCTTACATCATCTCTATTTAGCCCATAGAAAATCATCACGCATAGCTGACATCATAACAGTTGGGTAATTCTCTGCGATTCTTGCGCTGGTAAATAACACAATATCTAAGGCTTTTAATCACACTGAATTTGAAGCTCTATTCAAACAAGGAGGATTCCTTACACAAAATGGATATCCTATGGTATGATTGAGACCCCTTGGTTCTTGGTAGATTCGAAAGGGAAACATTTTTAATTGAAAATGACACGACGGGAAACATAAATTCTACCATTGACGCTTATACGTTCAAGCAACTTCAAGCAAACAAGAGCAATATGTTCAAGCAACTTCCATAACTAGAGGAAGGATTTGCTTGCCCCCTTTTGCTCCTGTCCTCTCAGCTGAGCATCAGAGGTAAAACTTCCATAGAACAGTTTTCAAGCGTGCCGGAAGCTAACATTGGGCCAATGAGCATCAGAGGAGCAACAAGGAGAGTGATGGAACCATCGAAGACTTGTGCCTAACAAGTTTACAGACATTGCAAGCAAGTAATTCAATTGAAGTGTGTGAAGGGGATGATCAAGTGTCAAGGATGGAAGCTTCAGCTAAGGTCATATCCATTTCACAAGGAGATTTCTAAGAGTTCAGAACATATAAAGCAATCCATTATCTTAAATAATAATCATTCCAGTCACCATCACCAATATCAAGTATAAGATCAGAGGTTAATTTACATGAAAATTATATGGTTCTACCTTTCAATCCAAAAGGATGTTTTTTTTTTTTACAAAAAATCTGGTTCTGCTAATGCTTCTAAGTCTCACCATTGAACATTTTCCCATAATTCTAAGCTGGGTTCCACCAAACAAAAGTGGAACGGACTAGAGGCAAAGTTCATCCAATCAGCATGAGATCCAAGGGCGATTGTGCAGGCCTTTTTATCGACCTGTTCAAGAACAATGGCTCTCAGATACACTAGCTCCCAAAAAAAGTTATGGACTCAGAGAACAAAAAAAGCAAAAAAATAATTAGTCCAATTGAATGATCCCATCAAAGTAAATTTTTCTTCCAAGTTGCAGCAAAACAAACTGTCACAACAGGCCCTTCCCCTCACTTACACTATAAAGCGCCCCTCCTATGATCCTTTCTTCCTCTGGTGTACATAAAAGACACCGCAGGCTTGTTAAAGAAACCATTCCCCTGACCAGATAATATTTCCAAGTTCCTCCAACGGAAACCAATAGGAGGTGACAGAGAGTTAGTTTTGCCACTAGAAAATCAGGTTGTCGGTTGGGAATTGGGATTCAATTCATAATGACCATCACAACATTTGCTTCAGCATGGTTGCAGATGGAAAAACAAAGGGAAAATTTAAACAATAAGTATTTGACTCAAAAACTTAGTGCTTTGGTTGCTCAACTTTCAAATCTATACCAGATTCTACAGAGAAACACGCATAAGTTAGATGTGGTATGTTACCTTTTCTATGGTGTATGACGTAGCTATCACTCGGACGTCTCTTCAGAATCTGACAAGGGTAACAGAGTGCAAATACCGACCATATGTCCATTGAGGCAGACATAGTAGTCGATGCAATCCTCATAAGCACCCAATCTGCAGCTTGCACTCGGTGGTATCATTTTAGCCTGTAGCATGCTCCATAGCTTGGCCTTACAATAAGGGCACACCTCAGTTGGATGAAGCTCTGCTCCTCTTTCTATCAGCATTTTCCTAACCTTTGACATTGAAAATGACTTAAAAATACCCCGGAAGAAACCGATATCTCCTTCTTCTCCTTGGTCGAGATGTTCACAAGGATCAGATACATATAAAATATCTGTTCTGCATTGTGGCATAAGAAAACTCTTGCCCGATGTCCTAGAAAATCGGGTTCTATAAACAAAATGACCAGGAATTTGAATGTTATTGAAGAGACCGCCCTTCTTACATCCCGAGCAGAAAATAAGCAGCTTCCCCAGTGCCCTCCAGTTCCCATCAACACTGTGACTCCCGCTAGATTGCAGATCTAGCATCATTTTTGGGGCTCTGGTCCTGCAAAACTCCTTCCATAGCACTCGCTTGGCAAGATCGTCAAACCATTTGCATGCACAGGAAAGAATGGCAATCAACTTCGGATTCCAGTTCAAATGTTGGAATACTAGAAATACTGCATCCTCACTGAGATGCCCCTTTGTGCACAGGCAGCTCGCTGAATGCACACACCGGTATTGCTTTGTTAAAATCATTCCTTCATGGGCATCTGGGAACCATTAATTAATCTGGCATGGGTTGTCAATAGATTAGAAGATTGAATGAGCAGCTGTTGAAAAACTAAGCTCCGATCAACAATCTTCACACCAATGAACTATTGTACACTGTATACATCGAACAAGCCTTAGACACCCATGATGTCTCGAGCAATGGTTAAGAAACTAAAACCAATACCAGAGACTCGAAACATCGAAGTGATTAATCAATCAAGTCAATTCAAGAAGAACAAGTAAATTTAAACACAAAGAAATGGATTAGCATTCACCATAGACTCCAAGGCACGCACAAATACTCAATTCACACATAAACCCCAAACTCTCTAGCAGAATTCTTCAAGCAAGTTTAGTAAATTAGAGTCAGATCCACAAAATCCTCGGCCACATACATCACAAAAAACAACCACCTAAATCAAATAAACCCCAAAAGAATTACTCATTCAATTTCAAAAAATAATAATAAATAAAACCCTACAAAATCCTTAAGAAGAACGAACGCACAACACCAGATAACAAAGTAGATCGTCTTTAAAAAAGAAAAAGACTCACCTCAGCGGAACGGACCTAGTCTCCCCGCGTTAACATAGCACCAAAAACCCGACTCTGCATGCAAGAAACGAAGCAAGAAATCAGTCAATTTCGTTCCCATTGCACTAAAGCCGAACAAAGAAAAAAGATAAACAAGAAGAGGAAAAGAAGAAAATGAAGACGAGCATTAAGAAGAAGAAAAGGGGAATTTGAAGCTCACATAGAACGGGGGATTTGGTGAAGAAGAAGAAGAAGAAGAAGAAGAAGAAGAAGAAGAAGAAGAAGAAGAGGAAGAAGAAGAAGAAGAAGAAGAAGAAGAGGCTTTGGCTTTGGGGTCTAAATTAGAGAAGAAGGAAAGGACGAGGGCTGAGGAATATTTTAGAACCACAGTGCTAAGTCAATTGGAAACTTAATGACCAATCAAAAACCTCCACGTGTAACCATGGCTGGGACGCTGTGAAAATGTAAATTTCTATCCGTCTTACGTGGCATTCTGGTAATTGGATGGTCACTTTCCGAAAACGACAAGCTAATGGACTCACTCAATGTGTGATCTCTTTTCCCTTTCTTTTCTTCTTTATTTTTCCTTAAATAGTAATTGTAAAAATTAAAAATAAAATAAAAAATACTTCTTTTTGTTATCTACATTATAAATTATTTTCAAAATTCAATAAATAAAAATCTTAATAAAATAATGGTTTTTTTTAAAAAAAAAAAATAATAATAATAACCATGCAGGCCAAACTTGGACAGTTAAATATAAGGCCTAAGGTAAAACCAGCCCCAAATTACATGGTATTATTACCTCATGTGAACTTTATAGAGTGAAAAAAAAAGGGTAAAAAAACATTAATCTTGCTATGTATATTCCCTACATAGGAAGTGTGTAAATACAAAGCGGCCTTTGGTTCATAGAATCTGAGCAGAGGCTTCTATGCCATCTGCGTTTGGATTGTCGGCGGCTTTGTTCTCCACTCTCCTAAAAACAAGCTTTTGCTGTGGAAGTTGGCCATTAGAGAATGCCGATACCTCTGTGTCTATTACAATTGTGTCTTCCTCCTTGAATTCTCCTCTCAATATGCCCTTTGCGATTTCGTTCTCCACGTTCTGCTGTATTACGCGCTTCACTGGTCTAGCACCGTAGTTCGGGTCGTACCCGAGACTTCCAAGAAGTAGAATTGCTGCTTCGCTCACCTCGATCTTCATCTTCTTGTCTGCAACTCTCTTTTGAACCCGTTGCAGCTGTGTAAGAACGTACAATGTGTGGTTAATTCATGAGAATTTTGAGTTACGGTTACGAAAGGAGTATTGAACATTCAAAGAGGTATAAAGGGTACCTGTAACCGAACAATACTGTTGAGCTGATCGCGAGCTAGAGGTTGGAAAACGATGTATTCATCAACTCTGTTCATGAACTCGGGACGAAAGATTGATCTTGCAGCTTCCAGAACTCGTCGCTTTATGGTTTCATATGCTGTTTCCTTTGGTTGTGTATCATCTTCAGTATTGAGAATATACTGTGAACCCACATTTGAAGTCATGATGATAACTGTGTTCGTAAAGCTCACAGTTCGCCCTTGTGAGTCGGTTACTCGCCCATCGTCCAGAATCTGAAGGAACACATTGAACACATCAGAATGAGCCTTCTCTATCTCATCGAACAGAATAACCGCATAAGGCCTTCGGCGAACAGTCTCGGTTAACTGACCACCCTCCTCATAACCTACATAACCAGGTGGGGCTCCAATTAGTCTTGAAACTGCGTGCTTCTCCATGTACTCGCTCATATCGATTCGCACGAGGGCTTCTTCAGTGTTGAATAAATAAGAAGCAAGAGCCTTGGCTAGTTCTGTTTTTCCAACACCAGTCGGACCCATGAACATGAAACTAGCAATCGGACGGTTTGGATCAGAGAGACCAGCCCGAGACCTTTGAATGGCTTCGGCAACGGATTTAACTGCTGGGTCTTGACCCACCACACGTTTATGAAGTTCTTCCTCCAAATGTAAAAGCTTCTCCCTCTCGGATTGTTGAAGCTTAGAAACAGGGATCCCAGTCCACTTGCTTACAATTTCAGCAATATCACTTCCAGTCACTTCTTCTCTCAACATGGACTTTCCAGAATTCATATACTCATCTAATTCCTTTTCTGCATCTGCAAGCTGGCGCTGCAAGGAATTTAAGCTTCCATATTTCAATTCAGCCGCTCTGTTAAGATCATACTCCCTTTCAGCTTGCTGGATCTCCACATTTACCCGGTCGATCTGCAAGAATGAAAGTAAAATTACCGAGCAGATAACAATCCGAACCGAAAAATTCTACTCTACTTCTAGTTTAGGCCAGATTATATTACCTCTTGAAACATCAAAAGTTATATTCTTCCAACAACACCATCACAACAGACTAAATAGTTGAATGTGTAAAAGATTTCTGTAACAGAAAGGGAAGAAGAACACCAACATACCTCCTCTTTGATAGACTGAAGGCGAGTCATGACCGACTTTTCGTGCTCCCACTGCTCAGTCAGTTGGGCTTGTTTCTCCTTTAGGAGAGACAACTCAGCTTCAAGCCGACTCAACCTATCTCTAGAAGCTCTGTCCGTATCGTTTGTTAGAGAAAGTCTCTCCATTTCGAGCTTCAGTACTGCTCTATTGATCTCATCAAGAGCAGTAGGTTTTGAAGTAATTTCCATTTTCAGCTTAGCAGCAGCTTCATCAACGAGGTCAATGGCTGTATTCAAAAAAATTACCATTAGCAACCATCATGACATGCATATTCCAAAATCCTTCCGCTAAAAGTTTTTCTTTACAATAGAGCTATGTCTATTTTCAACTACATCAAATAATTCCAATCGTCACAATGATATTTACCTTTGTCGGGCAGAAATCGTCCACTAATATAACGGTCTGAAAGAATTGCAGCTTCTACAAGAGCACTGTCAGATATGCGAACTCCATGATGCAGCTCGTATCTTTCACGAAGCCCACGGAGGATAGAAATGGTATTTTCCACACTTGGCTGATCAACATAAACTTGCTGAAACCGACGCTCCAATGCTGGATCCTTTTCGATGTACTTTCGATACTCATCCAATGTTGTGGCACCGATACACCGAAGCTCACCCCTACCAAGCATAGGCTTCAATAGATTACCAGCGTCCATTGCACCGTTTGTAGCACCTGTGGAGACACCAGTAACTTATTAAGGTAAAAGACCAATGCGCTCATCAGTCAAACAAGAGTTTCCACCATATTGGGAAGCCACCGCCAAGAACATGTGCCAGTGACAATAGGCTACAGTTTTCCAAATTTAAGATTGGATATGCTACCTGCTCCAACAACAGTGTGAATTTCGTCAATAAATAAGATAATCTGGCCATCTGATTCTGTAACTTCCTTCAGAACAGCCTTGAGCCTATCCTCAAATTCTCCACGATATTTTGCTCCAGCAATTAGAGCACCCATGTCAAGTGATATTAACTACAAGAAAAGAGCAAGTTATTAAGACTGTGGTAAACTGTGAATCCTAAAACACCTCCCAAAAGGGGATGGAGGAACAGAAGTAATCACAAAACCATGAAAGGGCCACCAGCATCTTTTATCAAGGAGAAATTTGTGAGAGAGACAGAGAGAGCAGGAAAAAGTCATTTACATACCCGCCTATTCATCAAAGCTTGAGGTACATCACCTTGAACAATTCTTTGAGCGAGCCTGTTTAATAAAATAGTATACAAGTACTAGAGTCGTTAGGAATATAAGCCAAACCACTTTCCAAGCAAAAGCATACGCTAACAAAAATTCTCTACGGAGAAAATTAAAGCAGCACAATTCCCATTTCGATATCAACCAGGAAATGAGAAGTCTAGCCTTCTCAACAGTATTGACGTCTTCCCGTTTGATCCATACTCAAGTACAAATCAAAACAATGCTAACAAGTCGGTGGTTGCCTTCATGCAGATAATATTCCCAAAGGGCTAAGCCAGGATCTTACAGTGCCTTAATTATTAAAAAGAATTCTGTACAGGGCCAAATACTGCACTTACCCTTCAGAAATAGCAGTTTTCCCAACACCAGGTTCACCAATAAGCACAGGATTGTTCTTTGTTCTTCTAGATAGAATCTGAATGCACCTTCTAATTTCATCATCTCTTCCAATGACAGGGTCAAGCTTCCCAGCTTTAGCCAATGCTGTCAGATCTTTTCCATATTTTTCAAGAGATTCATACTTGCCTTCAGGGTCTGCAAGAGATCACGATTACTTAAAAAATGGAATACACACTTCAAACTGCACATGCTACCGACATTATGAACGAGAAACGGATATAGAGAAGCATATATTATCGAATTTGCCACTGTATACATTCAAACAAGACAAAAAGAACAAGTACGCATTCAACCAAAATAAAATCACACCAAGGTGGTTTAATTTTCTATAAGCTCTAATGTATGTTAATTGCTGGAGGACAAAATGTCCCTCATCTCCATCCATTTTCCTTCACTGATTGCTTTAATAAGCTAGAATCATCAACCAATTTTTTGATGTTTTCCTCATGGCACATTATTGAGGATTGGTTTACATAGTTGCATGTAGACAGAACACAATCAAAATCAAACATCAGGTCCAACAAATTGCCTAGAGATTTGACTTGTGCCGCAACATAACCACATAAAAGTATTCAAAATACATTAAAAGAGAGAGAGAGAAGGTGTCACCTTGGTCAATAACAGATTGGCGCCCCCTAACGGACTCGATTGCAGATTTCAAAGTTGGCAATGATATTTGGAAATCCTTAAACAATTGCTTCCCAAAACGTTGATCTTGAACGAATCCAAGAACCAAGTGCTCAACAGACACAAATGAGTCCCCATACTCTTTCTTGAATTCTCTGGCTCGTTGGATCAGTGCTTCCAAGTCACGTCCCAACATTGAACCAGCTGACTCACCAAGAACCTAGTGCAGTATAATAGAGACTCGTTTAACATATTTTAGGATATAACAACTAAAATTCACAGCCAAAAGTTAGAAGTTCATAAAGGCCCAAGACTAATGGTAATATACATATACACATATAAGAATTTGATTCCATGATGCAATTACCTTAGGTTGGCGTTTGATGAATTGATCAGTAGCCTCCAAAAGACGGGTATTGTCAACCCCAATCTTAGAAAATATCCGACGAGCCAACCCATTCTTCTGCTCCAGTAGAGTCTTCATCAGATGCTCAGTCTCCACAATTTGATGCTTGTTTTCCTTTGCTATTTCTGGCGAAGAAACAATAGCTTGCCAAGCCATTTCTGTAAATTCTTGCTGTGTAATCTGAAGTAAAACTAAACAAAATCAGTAAAATGCATAAACTACATCCTCGAATTCAGATATCAGTACAAGTTCAAACCATTTAAACGCCACAAGTGGAAGTCAAAGATAATCAAATCGAACTTCAAGAAATGAGTAATAGCAATAACAAACAAAGAAAACAAAAGAACTAACCCTTCCATTTGAGGCATCACAGCGAACAACAAACCTCGAATTCCCCCCAAATCTGTGACACCCACCACTGGTATTCAACAGCAAGCGCGATTTAGGTTTCGCAGTGAGGGAAACGGGAAGCGGAGGCTTGAGAATGAGCGCGTTTCTAGTGGAAGAAGAAATGGAAGAGGAATGTGAAGGAAAACGAATCCCAAGTGCATAAAATGGCGCAGTGGTGGAAGCCATTGGTAAAGATTAGCCTCAACAGCGAGCAAACTCAGTGGGCAATGGATTGAAGTGGAAGTGGAAGTGGAAGAGAAAGAATCGGAAATAGAATATTGGAAAATGGAATTTAGAGAGAATTATTCTTGTTAACCGAAGTGGAGAGTCGGAGTAGAAGCGTATAAGAGGAGGAGTCGGGCAATGGTGGTGATTCTTCGGGAACCCTCGCGAAAACGCATTTGAAGATCCTAGAAATGAAAAATGCCACGACGTTGCTTTGAACAAAAAAAGAAATTGCGGGCCTTCGTTTTGAGAAACCGCCACGTGGCAAACAAACCCATGTGGATATGGTTCGAGAGGAAGAAAATATTATTTGCAATTTTTAACCCAAATTTTGAAAATATTAAATTATAGAAATTAGTTGCTTAATTTTGGTCCTTTCAAATTTTGAAATCTCAATTTGTTTTTCTTTTTTTCTTTTCTTAAATTTTAACCCAATAAATTCAAACATTTAATCTTTTAATAAAAAATCCAACTAAATTTTCAACCATTAATTATTAGGCCTCCATTTTTTTTTTAATTTACCTCATAAATAATATTTTTTTTTTTGCATAAAGTTCTTTTATTATTTTACTCTTACCTGGGATTGGCCGTCAATCCTGCGCAACTTAGGTGGAGGGTGAAGAAGGTCCTCGGAAAAGCTAGAAATCTAACTTGTGTCATAACCCACGAGCCAAAGGATAGTCTCAAGTAGACAAATTCTATGGGACATAAGCCTCCCAAAAGGTAATAGAGGTGTGCAAAGGTTTGCTCGGAAATTGGCCCTCAAGTGCAAAGACAGAAGAGAGCTTGACTACAAGACCCACCCATCTTAAGCAAGGACGAAAGTCGGTCTTAGTGATCCAAAACCAAAAGAATGAAAAATTAAATTAACTAACAAACCTTAAATATTGATGTTGATTAGATTATTTAACACTAACTTTGGATAGAACACTAATTCATAAATTCACTCTTTTGATTCCACAAAACTAAACAATTATAATTATTAATGGTTAAGTCAATAATCAATGTCTACATGACACCATGAGATAAAAGAAAAGCAATTAAATACAAAGGAGTAAAATAGAAGGACAAACATGAGAAATTATAGGACTTCTAGTAATGAGTCTCAAAAAAAGAGGGGAAAAATGAATTTTCTGCACATATTTTGGAATGTATATCGTGAATATTACAAAACGAATAGAGATATGAACCTAAAAAGAAGAAAGGGGAAAAGAAAAACCCAATTGAATGGGACTCGTAGGAGCAAATATTGTCCATAAACCTACTTCTAAAAAATGGCTATATCATGGGGTAATAATCTCAGATGAACGGCAGAAATTAAAAGCAACTGGCAGGAAAAATGTTGTCTGTAGGGCTGTCTGTCCTAGGCCTTCTGTGCACCTAATGGCATCAATCAATACCCTATTTCATATCCTCTTCTCTATTGCACTTAGTTGTAATAACCAGGAGAATTAAACTCAAACCCCTGCAGGAACATCGAACAACAGTACCCTTTTTGCAATCCAAAAAATATTTAAAAACAAAAAAAGGAAGAATTTCTATTGCTACAAACTGAAAGAATGAATCTGATGTGAGACGAGTGCCCATCATCGTTACCGCTCCATAGTAGTAAAAACAATTGGTGGCAAGTTCTGAACAAGGAGAATGTTTCTCATCTGTCCAACCAATTTGATTAAGCTTGCCTTCTTCTGCTGAGCTTTTAAAATGTTTTGTTCAGACCCCCTCCAAATCTTTCTTTCATCACCTTTTTTTTTTTTTTGGTTTTTTTTTATCTCCTTTCTGATGTTAGTTCTATGACAATTGTCTATGATTCCACAATGTGACAGTTTCTTATAAAATCATTGGAGTAATTGACATACTTGGTCCAGAAGGGACGGAGATGCTCGAAGCCGATTTCCAACCATGGCTTCAGTTGCCCATTGTAGTGGATAACTGCTGCATTCTTCACATTTTCGACATCCGTCCGTTCCTGATAGCCCAAGCCAAGCATGTGCCATGAAGGATCAATTGGATGAACTTGACCTCTAAAAGCAATCAAAGCAGGGGGTAGGGTACCCAGCTTCCACATTGTCAGGTTTGACCTCAGATTCTGTAATAGAAAACTCAACCATCAAAACAAATGGATAAGATGCATCCTTATTCGTTATAATTATACTCATACTGCGAAGAGAAAAACTAATCTATAAAAGAAACTGCATAATAGTCTTAAGTTCAATAGCATCACGCATTTCATCACTCACTTAAGTCAATATAAAAAATTAAAAATTAGTCCAGAAGATTGAAGCCAAAAGTAAATGAGGGTGACAGGATGATTTCATACAAAAGAAAACTGCTTCCATAAAAGAAAGGCAATGTATTACTTACCTTTCTCAGCCATGAGTGGTAAAGTTCCCTAATATTTGTCCTCCTCCAAGCATGAAGATCAAAGACATTCATCCCATAGGCCCAGGCACATTCATCAGGATTTAAATGCCTTTCTATAATTGGATGGGAGAAATTAAAGTAGTTGCGGAACCGCTTTGACATTACCCACTCATCATCACCATTACAAGTTTCCACAGCTCCATTTACCTTTCCTTCAAGGTCAATATCCCATAGGGGAGACAAATCACGCTGAACCACAACATCATCATCTAAGAAGACCACTTTGTCCAGGTTTGGAAAGAGCTGTGCAATTTACAGTGAATGTAAAGTAATTAAGCCTCAAACATGAAAGTTACATATTGCAGGCAAATAATATTATCTGGACTTCTATAATATAACCTAAACATGTTTTGCATTCCTTTTCAATTCACAGCTACAGATTTTAATTGTTTATATGGGGAAAAAGAAGAGAGAACTAATTGTCAGTTGAACAAATTCATAGTAGAGATTACTAATCTTAGTGGCATAACAAAACTAGGATGTAGCTTATTACCTCTGGTAAATAAATGCGAAGATGGTTTAGTAAGGATATATATTTTGGACTTCTAGCCTGCAATTTTGAAGCAAATATCCGTGGAGTTGTATCACTGAGATTCGCACCAACAATGTGGTTTCCATGGTAGTAACTTCTTATCCCATTCTGGTTTTCTACAGCTTCAAGCACTGGGATGTTTTCTCTTGTTAACCAATCAAACTGATGCACGCCTTTAACTTCAACAATTGCAGGTGCAATAGAATTTAGCGCAAACCATGAGTGCATACCAGAATAAGTTTTCTTGTCAGTAATGACATGAAATACTATCTTTTCAGGTCTGAGAGAAGACCGCACAGCAGAATTGACAACAACAGAAGCAGCCAAAATGTTGTCGGTTGACAAAATAAAATGATGGTATGAGTTATCCGAGAGTAAAGGAAGTAACTCTGGAGAAGGCAATTGTTTGCGTGCATGAGCATTGGACGAATATTCATCGGTTAAACGAAGAGATAGGCAGTGGATGCCTTTTGGAATGGAACTAGCAGCAAAGTGCTTGTGCATCAACTCTGCAAACTTAGATTCTCTAATGTCCTTTTCAAATTTCTCCATCTACGCAGAATAAAAAGCATTATATTAGATAAGCAGCACCTTGTTTGCAGCTTCAATCAGAAATCTGAAGCTGAAATATATCCAGAACAAAAAATAAGATGATGTTCGAACCTATTGGCAACTTCCAATGGAAAATTTAGAACCTTACCCATTAAACGGGCGATATTTTTTTTATAAATCTTAACAGTTATTAAAATTAAAATAATGGGAATAAAGCATGAATAACTAGAGAATTTGAACATAAGAGGATAATCATAAATAAATTACAAAAGAATGAGTTAAAAATTGCGACACTCATCATACGACACCAAGCTTAAACTTATTGTTTAGTACTAAGTTCCATGAGTTTGTATGGCCCTTATATTTCCAAATGAAAAGTTTGTTTCTTGCCCCGAAATTTTTTTTAAGCTGCATGTGAAGGACAAAGCAGTTTTTTATTCCTTTCTTTTTTCTTTTTCAGAAGAAATCAGGAAGGACCTCTTATGAATCAAATATATGCATAGAAAGAACAAAAACTAGATAAAACATGAGCACTAATCACTCCAGGAAAGAGAAGTCGGGAACAAAAGTCAAAGCAATCAAAGTTCTACAAACATTCATTAAAAAAATGTGAGTTTATATAGCATTGTGGAAAAGAAGTTAGCTGGAGGAAACAAGAAAGAATTATCTAGTGAATGAGAACGGATGTACAAATGGTCTTGTGAAGACATTGACTATACAAAAATTTCCAATTTCAGGCATGAAATACACATTAGAGTGATGCTGACAGATCATATATGTACAAAAAAAAAAGATTTAAACATGGTAAGAAAGACAAGAAGAAAATTTTATTTTCACTTAAAAAATGGGCAAGGGTTACAATCATATTATAAAAACACATTCTCCATAAAGAAGTTACTTCAACAGGAATGCATTAGACTGATCCATATCCACGTTGAAGAAAAAATTCATGGAACCATGTCCAACAGCAGAAAAAGCTACCACTTATCAGGTTTTGACATTCCAATTACATCATTTCATAAAGGTTAACAATATTATTCATGGATGTAAACTGAGGAAGAGAAAAGCATTCTACTCTGTTGCCCACCCTAAATAAATAGAAATGTTGTAATAGTTTCATAGGATAACAGTAAATTTACAGCAGAAAAAGAACACAGCGAGGGCAAAAAAAGTAACAAAAAACTTTTTCCTACAATATGCATATGAATTTGTAGCACAATACATACCATTGCCTTTAACATTATAGCAAAGGTCTTTGTATCATATTGGTTACTCTGCATTTCTGAAATTAATTCAGTGAAAGAATCTGGCAGCTTTAGCCCATCGGGTATTTCTTCAGTTTTAACTTGATTGAGAATCTTGTAAAAGTCACTGACAAGTTTCTGGAGCAACATTTAACCATGACCAAGAGGAAAGATCTCAAGTTAATAACATACACAACCGACTGAAGCATACATAAAATTCAAAACATTTGTTGCATTCAATTATGAAAGGAATTATTTACCCCTGAACCGTCAACCCTACCAAGAAGCCGTGGTCCTAACCGCCTGCCTAAACAATCTGAAAACAGAGGAAAGAAAAACATTAATATGAATCCACAATCAATCCAATGAAGAAAAAAAAACTAAGTATTGATGGTGGACAGGAGAAGCCAGCTACCATAGACGAAGCATTAAGAGTTAAAAATTATCAATTGAAAATGAGAATAATCACAGACCATCCGCAGACCAGATGTACAAAGAATAACGAGATTTTCAGCGATAAGAAGAAAAAGTGATTGTAAGTGTTTGTTTAGGAACCAAAAAAAATTCCATGAATGCCTAAATTGAGTTTCTATCGAGCTTCGCACTAGATCAAGGAAATGAAGATTTTCCAGCGCATTGTTGTACATTTGCATCCAGGAAAAGAAAAACGATTGAAAATTAAGAAAAGGAAACTTGGAAGACATAATTTCAAATACACTTATATCTACTATAGTCTTGATCTTAAGACTAAAAAACATCTAGAAATGCGTTCGCTAGATGTTTTCACAAACAAAACCATACGGAAAACGAAGAGCTATCACAAATCCGCCGAAATGGAAAAATCAGATCCCTAATCACATAAACAAATCACGTAGGCTTGAAGAACCATCGATAATCAGTCATTAAGATCTGAATCATAGATTCGAATACAAATAAACCAAAAGAATGTATAAATTTTGTTTTAAACAGGATCAAGAACGTAATGTAATAGAGAAGTAGAGTACCAAACGAGGAGCACTTATTGACGCCTTCGAGGGTAACGACGGCTGTGAGGATAAAGACAAAAGGCAAGAGAAATGCGAGGAGGAGGAAGGTGTGGAAAATGGTTCGGTAAGAGATATGGCGAGCTGCAACCTTGATCTTCATGAAATCAATAAAGCCATTATTGGTCGAGATCGTGATGCTTCTCATGCTAGGCGAGAAGTGAAGCTGCATCATCCTCTATGCAGCTTCCTTCAGATAGTAATCGTTGGCCACGACAACTCAACAACAACAAAAACAACAACCCTAGCACAGCCTCCCCACCATCCATGGCGGTCAAGCGCCACCATGAAATCTAAACTCGCATCAACCAATCCCCTACCGACAATGACTTCCAGATTGAGATCAAGACGACTTCACAAAAACCAAAAAAAAAAACCAAAAAACCCTCAAGATTTCCCTCCAATCCACGGCGTCCAGTACAACACCAACAAATCCAATGCGTTTCTCGAAAATACTCGATCGAGAATTCCAAATCGGAGTATGAAGGGTGAGAGCTTCTTACAGCCGAGCAATTTCCCTCCTGCGGATCAGAAGGTTGGAAGTTTAGAGAGAGAATTCCTGGTTGGTGTTACGGTGGATTTAGAGTAATTTTAGTTTCCAAAGGATTGAAAAACGTTCCCACATTGGATCTAATTTCTTCCTCAATATTAAAATTATTATAAAAAAAAACAAAATAAAAGGAAATAAATAAATGGTTATAAATAGTTCTTTTTTTTTAGTCAAATTAAAACCGCGTTGATTTCTAGAGAGAGAAAATCGTGGGGATAAAAGTTTGACCTCTCATGTTTATTAGGCCTTGGTAGAGAGCAAAACATGGGGGAAGGTAAATTTCGACCTTATTTTTTTTACTGCCGGTTGTTTTTTTTAATTATAAAAAAAAACTAAAATTTTATAAAACTAAAATATAAAACCTTCTCTAAATATTTTAAATTTTCATAATAATTTTAAGAGTTGTGTCAGGTTAGGTTGAGTTATAACCCTATTTTTTGGATAGTCAAGTTGATCCGATAAAAAAAAAATCAATTCATGAACTGACTCGAACATAATCAAACTTTAATGGTTTAGGTTAGACAGCTCATATTGGTCGTATTTTCTAGTCTTAAGAACATTCCTAATTAAACGACACAGTTTTTTTATTTATTTTTTAATTAATTGTTTGGATACTTATATTCCATATTCGTGCTACAAAAATAAATATGAAAAATCGATATACAGTAATTATTAAAAAAAAAACATAATATGTATTTTTGAATTTTTTAAAAAATAAAATGATATTAGTAAAAAAAAAAAAAAAAAAAAAATTAAAGTTCTATTATAAAAGTTAATCCAAAATTAATAACAATAATATTTTTTTGAATTTTTAGAGTATTTTTTTTAGATAAAATACAATTTTTATGAATTTAGATTTAAAAAATAGAGCAGAAATGGAAGAGAGAGACGAGACCTGATGACGTGGACTAGGCGGGGTTTTATCTCCAAATTGTATGGGTAATCTACTGAAGGAGTTTTTGCAGAAGTGAAACGAAGAGGAAGCCATGGACGTCGTTCAGCGGCCATTGTGGCTCTGCACCTCCCCCGTTTTCCCACCTCCCAGACTTCAAACCACTAGAACTTCGAGCCCGCTACAATATCCGCTTTCGCGCTTTCGCACTTCTCTCTCTATTCACTCTCGTTCTTCTCTCGGTGAGTCGATTAGAAGATTTCCTCCCCTTTAATCTCATTCCCAATTTCTTTCAATTTGTCGTGCTTTCTCGTTGTCACAATGATTCAAGTTCTGTTTTAGTGGTTTTTTTTTTTTTCTTCATTGAATTGATTCTGGTTATTCTGGATCGCCTCCTATGCTTTTGGTCTCGTTTATCTTCTTACAAATTGTTGAGGTTCCTTGTATTGGCAACGAATTCTAGTTTCTGTAACTTATTGGCTTCTTTCAGCAGTTCGATTTGCGACGCCCGAGAGCCAGGTGGGTGAGGAGGTCGATTCTGATACGCAAGAATGGGCGATGCAAGGTATGTTACTTTTCTTTGATTGAAAATACTGTGTTTTTGATGTTCTGTTCTAATTATTGAACTGCCTGTGTTGTGTTCATGTTTTTCAGTTATTCTTGGTTCAGCTAAGGTCGTGGAAGATGATAATAGCTTCATTAATATGATATAATGCGCTTTTTTACTTCTTTCAATGATTCAAGCTTTCATAAAACTGATATATTGTAGTTGTTCTTAGTGGGCAATTGATCAAATAAATATCTGTGCCATATTTTGACTTCAATCTTCAGGTTTCTACGAGCATTAAAATTTGGTCACTATGAGGCGCCAATGGTTTCTTGAATGATTGGTAAATCTTGGTAGGGTGGCATAAGAATAAGTGACTTACCAGTTATATTACATTCATCAAATGTGGTCAATGTCTGCCATATGAATCTTCACTTGAATGACAAATTTCTTAAGCCTTTTTATTATTTTTTGTTCTGGTAAGCCGGCAACTACTAAATAACATCCTTAAAATATTTACTGATACTATTTTTAAGACCCAACAAGCTGTTTATTGTCCCAAATTTTGATTTTATGCGTCGGTTGCATTACTGGATGCATCTAGTTCCCATTTATCCTTTTTTGATTCCGTGGTGTTTGCGACACAATGAAAATGATATAACGCATGCTTGTTGTTGCTGGCAGATTTTTACTCCTTAAGGAAAGAAGTGGAAACAGCCTCCGAGCGTGTGGAAGAGATAAGAAACTCTGCTGGTTTGTTACAGTTGGATCAAGAAGTTGCAGATTTGGAGTCGAAGGCAGCCGAGAACTCTTTCTGGGATGACAGATCTAAAGCTCAACAAGTTCTCATGGCCCTAACTGACGTGAAAGATAAAATAAAGATGCTTACTGACTTCAAAACACAGGTAATGTATAGAACATGGAATTTAATTTTTAGGAATACTCTAATTCGTTGGATAAAGTCGCATATAAAGACGTATATGGGAGCCCAAAACTGAAAGAGGGTAAATTTTAGATGAAGGACAAATGATTAATAAAGTCTTGGATCTAAGATATCTACGTCAATATACATAATAATATACACGTATCACCCTCTGAGTTAAAGCAAATATGGTAATCATGCTTAACTTGCTACAGATTTAAATATATTTTTTGAAGATATCTTCTACTTGTTCTCGAATCTTAAATTTCATTTTTTCATCCAGAAAAAACAATAAATCTTTAATGTCGTGTAGGCATCACTTGTATGTGCTTACAGATAAAATGAAGATCAACTTCAATATCATTTGTTTGCAATCATAAATGCAAGTGTTTGTTGGGGGGGCTGTCTTAAAATCAAGGTTCGCCCAAGTATATCGTCGCTATGGCTTACTCTGTATATCAATTGGAATTGCAATATTAGATCTTAAGGCCCCAATTTTCTACGTATGGTCATAGTAATGCTTGGAAATAATCTATTTGACGAAAATTAAACTAAAACTAAGCCTTAACATTGGGTCAATAGCGTGACCAAGCTTTTGAAAAGTGAATGAAATCATCACCTCAGATGTGGGCTGTATTATGATTGATTCAGGTTGAAGAAGCAGAAACGATAGTTAAACTGACTGAAGAGATGGACTCTGTAGATACTGGGCTTCTGGAAGAGGCTGCTAGTATCATTAAAGACCTAAACAAGGCACTGGATCAATTTGAATTAACTCAACTTCTTTCTGGTCCGTATGACAAAGAAGGTGCTGTCATCACAATCTCGGCTGGAGCTGGGGGTACTGATGCACAGGTAAGTAGTTAATTGCTCATCTTGGCAACTGTTTTCAAAGTATTTTTTGGTTTTGTCTTCTAAACGGCTTCTAAGAATTATATTCTGGTCTTCCATTTTAAACTGCAACGTTTTCACCAAATTTATTCCTTCCCCATATTAAATTTTTGATAATCTCCAGTGCAGGATTGGGCTGACATGCTTCTGAGAATGTATGTGAGATGGGGAGAGAAGCAAAGATACAAAACAAGAGTAGTTGAGAAATCTGCTGGGGAGGAAGCCGGAATAAAATCAGCTACAATTGAAATTGAAGGTCGTTATGCTTACGGATATATATCCGGGGAGAAAGGAACACACAGGATCGTGCGACAGTCTCCGTTTAACTCTAAAGGACTTCGACAGGTAATTTTAACACTACCCGAAGATGGCTAGTGCTTGGAGATACTAAGAAAAGATGAACAATTGAAGGGACCTAACGCTATTATGCTTTAAATTTTTCATGAACTGAAAATTAGAATCCAGAATCATTATTACGCTGACTAATAGTTCATGTGAAACTAAGTGACCCTTTAGCCTATCCGTTTTAATATAAGATCTATGCAGACGAGCTTTTCTGGTGTGGAAGTCATGCCTCTCCTTCCTGATGAGTCCATGGATGTTGAAATACCAGAAGAGGACCTGGAAATAAGTTTTTCAAGGGCAGGCGGAAAAGGAGGTCAAAATGTTAACAAGGTTGAAACGGCTGTACGCATCACTCATATCCCCACGGGCGTCACGGTTCGCTGCACAGGTTTTCTATCCTAATTTGACTGTCCTTGTTTATGGCACCATATCAACTTGATGTCTGTTCTCTTAGTGGTTAGTAGGACCGTGTCCTCGATCATCACTTATAGCAGAATCGTCCACTTTAAGTACTGATCGAGCCAATTGATTAAGTAGTTTAATCTGCATGTTTGAAGCTTTCTGTTTAAGATTGATGTAGGCAACCTGGAACCACCATTCATACTGGGTGGGCCATTTATGTTTCAATTTGACAAACAAACCTTTCAGACTTTTCCATGTTGCATGGTTTTAATAATTCAACCTGGCTGGTGACAAGTTTTGATTGAATCAAACATTTCTTCTCAAATTCGATTGTATATTTCTTAATAAGTTATGAACAAATCTCTGAATTAATGGCATTTCATCTTTCTCTGAACTATAATACAGAGGAAAGATCACAGCTAGCAAACAAGATCAAGGCGTTAAGCAGGTTGAAAGCCAAGCTGTTAGTCATAGCCGAGGAGCAACGTGCATCCGAAATCAAGCAAATACGTGGAGACGCCGTAAAGGCCGAGTGGGGTCAGCAAATAAGGAACTATGTGTTTCATCCATACAAGCTAGTGAAAGATGTTCGGACAGGACATGAGACATCAGACATTGTCTCCGTGATGGATGGTGAATTGGAGCCCTTCATCAAAGCTTATCTGAAATACAAATACAGTATGGCATTAGCTACTGGTGAGGTTAACTGAAAACTTGCATAAACTAGTGATTCTTAGCTTTGATTGGTGTCTTGTGAACTGTTCTTATGTAATATATTGAAATCGGCAAAGGGCATTAGGCAAAGTTCATTGCAAGCAAACCCTTTCATAGCTGTAATGACATGGAAAATCTCTATTCTTAATGGATTTTGAAGCTTTTTTAGTCTGACTTCTGTCTTGTTTGTTTCTCGTATATCTTAACCAATGTCGGATTAATTCCTCCGCTGCGTACTCAAACGAATTCTCGGCAAGAATTGTTTGGGTTCGTGCGTTCCCATCTTTGTGGATAATGATGGGCATGAGATTTTTGCGATGGGCAGCCTTTCCGCACGGTTTTAAGAGCATGGAATTAGAATGAGGTTTACCACCACATTATTGCATACAAGGAGTGTTCGCTCGATTCGTAAATTAGTCCGACTCGTAATTCACTCATGACTCTATGTTCGATAACCTAATCGTAGTAATATTAATGGTAGTTACATTCATCTTTATTACGTTTAGGATATATGTGAGAATCTAGATAGCCCTTGATAGTCACTCTCTTAAACGCGCCGGAATGATAGGCCTTTTAATCTGTGCGCATTTATTGAATACTTTTGCACTTGCATTGCACTGGAATATCTCTACTCTGTCCACGTCATTAACTTGCACAACGACACGTGGACGGTTGGAAATTGTGATCACCTTCACCAACTTATATTCCTTGGGTTGTCCTTTAGAAAAATATCTTTACTTTGGGGGTTTTGATCCTCTACAATCAATCCCATTCGTCTTCCAAAAATCAATTTATACAATAATATGTTTAGAAGCAATGTTGGTTAATTATTTATAATTATTTTAATTTTTTAATAATAATAAGTTAACTATTTTAATTTTTTAAATTTATTGAAACTTTGGAAAGAGAACATGAAATTAATAACATATTTATGCAATAAATAAAAAATGTGTAAAATATTAAAAATGGATTCTATCTTATATAGAATCTATTTTCAATATAATAAAATAAACTGGATATTAAATGAATCCACTTTATTAGATTGAAAACCTATTTTATATGAATGGTAAAATAGAATTAAATGGTTGATTTATTTTTTAATTCAATAATTTATTTAATTTAATAAAAATTTTAAAAAGGTTAAACATTGCTTATATGATTGTTGAATTAAAATTATTTGTTAGATCATTATTTCAAATTAATTATAAATTAATGTTTCTAAAATAATACATAAATCTCAATATTAATTATTTGGTTTCATTATTCTAATATTAACATTTGTACTTTCACATATTTTAATTTTGGTCGATTAAAATACCTGAATTTTATTATTGAATTTCATGAAAATAAAATTAAAAATAGACAAATAGGAATTAAATAAATTCTAAAATAATCCTAGCCGTTCACTTAGACACGTCAGACATTGGAAAAAGTCCGCAACTAAGACGATCGAGAAAATATCTCCGTGCGATTCACGACAAAACAATTGACGGTTCATCTTTCAATAAATTAAAATTAAAATAATAAATAATAATAGACGGTTCATCGTGCATCCCCAAGTCCTCTCACATTCTAAAAATATAAAATAACAAAAAAGGGAAAAATAATTCGCTTATTTTAATCTTTGATCACTTCAATTTTGGATCGTGATTTATTATTATTAATTAAATGAAAATAGGATAAAAAAAAAAAAAAAAAACTCGCCCCCTAAATAATTGCATCTCGTCTCACTCTGTATTATAGTGTAATGTTAGAACATTTTCGTCGAATGAATGTTGAAATAAGAGGTAGAGACCCGCGCAAATAAGACTTTTCTATTTTCACCTCGACATTTCTAAATAAAATATCATTTATTATTATATCATTTAAAAAAATAATTGCTTAAAAATCCTAAATTTCAAAAAAGGAGGAAAAATAAATAATATAGGGGAGAGTATTTAATTGGAAAGTTATATATCAAAATGAGTATATATTTTAAATTAATGTATGTAAAATGACATTTATATGATTTATGTCACCTAGCAAAGTTTAAATGAACCATTATTTATGACATTTGCTAAGGTTTGTGGGGCTATATACCATTAATTATTTTGAGTAGTCTATATTAGGCAACTTGGTTCCCACTATGGTTTTACCATATTTTTTGAATTTTTAATATTTGTGGGTTATATTTTAATTATTATTCTAATAAATTTTTAGATGTCTATAATTAATTATTATACTTAGATTTTAAAAATAAAATCATTTCTAAAAATTACTGTAATAATAAATTCGAATATGGAATTACAAAATTCGAAGAATCGATTACAATATTTGCGGGTTTATTACTTTTCTTTTTCCCTCATAGAGGAAATAAAGTAATGAGATGGTATACGATATGTATCTGTGTACTCGAGCTCCTTCTAACAACCTATGCATTTTGTTATCATTTCGAATTAGACGATCCATTAATCCAACTGACAGAGGATTATAAATGGATCCCTTTTTTGGATTTTTACTGGAGATTGGGAATCGATGGACTTTCCATAGGACCCATTTTACTGACGGGGTTTATCACCACTTTAGCTACTTTAGCGGCTTGGCCAGTTACTCGAGATTCCCGATTATTCCATTTTCTAATGTTAGCAATGTATAGCGGTCAAATAGGATCATTTTCTGCTCGAGACCTTTTACTATTTTTTATCATGTGGGAGTTAGAATTAATTCCCGTTTAGGCAAAGTTAAGAAGATTCAAGCGGTCTATACATTGCATCTTCATGTTAGCTAAGGTACAAATTGAAACAAATACTTTTGAGCTAAAAAAATCTTTACAATATTAGTATATCAAATCAATAAAATAATAAAGTGATAATAAACTGTACTTGATATTGGAAAATGATTAGAATACTATCAATTAAAACTATTTATGTCGTGCTTTTATTTTCTTAAATTTGTATTTACTAGCTTTTTTGGTACGTTATGTTTAAGTTAGCTGGATGTAATATTCATGTTTGGGATTATTGTTGAATACAAACAAAACATTTGGGAATGTTGTTAAGTTAGTTTTATTTGGGAATGTTGGCGCTTATCATTTATGTTAAATGAAAAACATATAAACTATTTTTGTAATGATTTTTTTATTTATATTTAAAAAAAATAGAAAATTGAATATGTTTGACAATTATTTCATTTAACATATAAACTATTTTTGTAATGTTTTTTTTATTTATATTTAAAAAAAATAGAAAATTGAATATGTTTGACAATTATTTCAAATTTAGAGTTATAAAATATAAATAATTAGGGATGGGATATTAGTCGGTGAAAAAAAAAAGATAAATTTTAGAGTGAAAATAGTTATATAAAGAAAGAAATTTGAGAGAATAAAGTTAAAAAGTAAAAAACATGTTTGACAAAGTTTAGAGATAATTTTTTTTTAAAGGAAAATATATAATTTTTAGAGAGAAATTGGAGGGAGTAATTAAAGTAAAAATAAAATAGAAAATAGAAAAAAATACTTTTCTTATTTTAAAAATCTTAAAAAATATTTATAAAAGATATAGAATAAAATAAATAAATAAATTAGTCATGTTATAATATTTGGTTTTTTTTAACTTTGTTCGTGTACAATAAAATTATATATTTTAATACAACTCCAATTTTTAATATTTATGGTATATTTAAAAAAACTAATAAAATTTATAATTATAATCATATTAGACATTAATAGAATATTAAAAACATTTTAGGATAAGAGAATTAAAATTTAAAACTAAAATGACATAAATTAAATTAGGAAAATATAAGAAATAAGATGAAGTAGAATTGATTTATTTATTAACAAAGAAAATAATTATGCAATTTTTAAAATTAAAATAGAATATTTTAGAAAGAAAAAATTTGGAGTGACTATCGCTAAAGTATATATTCTCGAATAAAAGATAAAAAAAAAATTGAAATGAAAATAATTTTTTAATAAAAAAATGTGAATAAATTAAAATATGAATTTAAGTAAAAGGGTGCCTAAAAATAGGATTTGAAGTTGTTCAAAATCGATTTAATTAAAAAAAAAAAAAAAAAATTAAAGGCGATTGGGAGCCACTCATACAATAGCTCACAACAGTGGCTGCACGGGATAAAATCCCACACATTACGGATGCGGTACATGGAGGGCCCGTGATTTCGTCACTTCGAACGGCTTGCTCATGTCTTTATAGCTCACTCATGATCTGGTTTCTTACACATCAACGCTCTCTCAAACCACTGGAAGCCAAAATCAAGTCAGTCCAGGCCACTTTCAATACGCAGAATCATTCAATCCATGGCAGCGAGCTCTCATTTGACCGTCGCTTTGAATCGAGCTGAACCGTTTTCGGGCTCCAATTCATTGCCTTCTCTAATCGGTTTGAGTACCAGGTATGGTAAATCCAGGTTGCTTCTGGTCCGGACCTCGAGTTGGCGATCGCCGAAGCGGACGCTTGTGGTCAGGAATGTGTCCAGTGAGCCGACACAGAAGTTGAAGGATCCGGTTGCTGATGAAGGTAGTTTGCTTTTTCTCTGGTTTGATTGATTGATTTTACTTTCGGTTTTATGAATTGGCGTTGAGGTTGATGCTTCCTCTGGATTATGTGCTCATTGTATGATCTTCTTGTGTTATATTTTATTTTTCATTTTTGAAATCGATCGCTGAGGTTGTCTTTTAGTTGAGAGGTTTTATTTTTACATTCTGATTCACTGCTTGTGCTGGAAAATTGTAATGATCGGCATTGGCTGTGCATCGGAGGACGTCATTTGATTCATTTCTTCATTTCTTCATTTCTTTAGGGAAGATATAATGTACTGATTTACTTTCCTGATACGATTCGAATGATGTTGTCGAAATTGACGATTGGTCATTTAGCGTCCTTACGAAAGAAATTGACATCTTCTTTATATAATATATATTTGTCGTAAGACTGAAATCATGCTGCATTATGCGATAGTTTCCATGTCATTTAATTTTGAAAGCTTCTGTACTAGTGAACTATGCTTCATGCTATACCCCATTATTTCCTTCAGAATCAGCAACCGGGGCGAGTACTTTTGAGCCGGACTCCTCATCGATTGCCGCGAGTATTAAATACCATGCAGAGTTTACCCCTCTATTTTCTCCCGATCGATTTGATCTTCCTAAGGCCTACTTTGCCACTGCACAAAGTGTTCGAGATGCTCTTATCATAAATTGGAATGAGACATATGAACTTTACGAGAAGTTGAATGTCAAGCAGGCATATTATTTGTCGATGGAATTTCTGCAGGTTAGTGATTCACCACCATGGACTATTTTCCACATCTTCCTGGAGCTACTGGTTTTCAGAGTTATTTACATGTTTTTTTTTTTTTTTTTTT
>NW_019272034.1:2313944-2333936 GCF_002738345.1 Cucurbita maxima | reverse complement strand
ATGTTTTTTTTTTTTTTTTTTTTATATTTTGCCTTTCTTCCTTGTAGGGTAGAGCACTGTTGAATGCAATTGGTAATTTGGAGCTCACTGGGGCCTATGCAGAGGCATTGAGCAAGCTTGGATACGAATTGGAAAATGTGGCTTGTCAGGTATGGTTATTTGATAGGATTTGCTTTCAGTTTAATGTTATCCCTAGAACATTTTCCTTCTTTTGCTGATGGTGAACACGATGTTCAATTGCCTTTTCATGTTGGTTATTCGTTCGTTCTAACTTGCGTATTGCTGGTTACTAAATTATTTGGAATCTCTTCTGTCCATATAGGATTGCTTATTCTATAGTTTCTCTCGTGGAATTCTATTTCTGGTTCATTTCTTTTATTAAAGAAGCATTACGATGAAAAAGTTAATTCTTTGAGATTGATTATAGGAACCAGATGCTGCTCTTGGAAATGGGGGTCTTGGGCGACTTGCCTCCTGTTTTTTGGATTCCTTGGCAACACTGAATTACCCGGCATGGGGTTATGGGCTAAGGTACAAGTATGGCTTATTCAAACAGAAAATTACCAAGGATGGTCAGCAGGAGGCTGCTGAAAATTGGCTCGAGGTATTTTTTTTTTCTCCTTTTTAATTATCAATACCCACACTTTCTGCTTTGACTTCAATGTATTTTACTTTTGTACTATATCTCCATTCCAGATTGGCAACCCTTGGGAAATTGTCAGAAATGATATAAGGTATCCAATCAAGTTTTACGGGAAAGTTGTTGTTGGATCAGATGGGAAAAGGAATTGGATTGGTGGAGAGGATATAGAGGCTGTAGCATATGACGTTCCAATTCCAGGATATAAAACCAAAAATACAATCAGCCTGCGACTTTGGTCAACAAAAGCTCCAACGGAAGATTTTGATTTAGCTGCTTTTAATGCTGGAGAACATTCCAGAGCATCAGAGGCCCTTGCAAGTGCTGAAAAGGTTCATATAACATTTTTCCTTGAAAAAGGGGGCTTTGCCCTGTCCTTATCTTCAATTTGTATGTAGAAATTCATAGAAGCGGTTTGTCTTATGTACTTCAGATTTGCCATGTTCTCTACCCTGGGGATGATTCATTTGAAGGAAAGGTTCTTCGTCTGAAGCAGCAGTATACTCTATGTTCAGCATCTCTGCAGGATATAGTTGCACGCTTTGAGAGAAGATCTGGTGCAAACAAAAAATGGGGAGAATTTCCAGAGAAGGTTGCTGTGCAGATGAATGACACTCACCCAACCCTATGCATTCCCGAGCTCATGAGAATTTTATTGGATTTGAAGGGTTTAAGCTGGGAAGAAGCCTGGAATATTACTCAAAGGTAATATATGCTAATTGTGGTAGATCTACAAAGGCTCATATATTTCAGTGAATAGCTATGGGTTTTCTATCATTTGATAGTATAGGGGAGAGCGTCATGGTTGCTACTACTATTTTATGTCAAAAATATTTGCCATATTATTCTTATTTGGAATCCTGTAGGTTCTAACTGTTTGAGCGTAAGCCTATAAATATATTCTACCTTTTGATGCTTAGGACTGTGGCTTACACAAATCATACCGTTCTACCTGAGGCATTGGAGAAATGGAGTTTTGAACTCATGCAAAAATTGCTTCCTCGACATGTTGAGATCATAGAACTGATTGATGAAGAGGTATTGCTATGCAACGCCCTATGTAAAAGACCACAATATTGAAACTTAAATTCTAATTAATTCTTATACCTGCCTTATTCTTTTCAGCTTGTTCGAAGTATTATTTCCGAATATGGCACGGAAGATAAGGTGCTGTTACGTGGAAAGCTGAAGGAGTTGAGAGTTTTAGAAAATGTTGACTTGCCAGCTGCATATTCTGATATATTTATTGAACCTGAAGAGAGTTCTATCATTGCATCAGCTGAAGGACATGTAATCTCCAATTCTGTTGATGATAAAAACTCATCAAAATTGGCCAAGTCCGTTGATGGAGATGAAACTGTTAAGGGAAACGATGAACTTGAAAGCAAGAACATTAAGGATAAGAAAGTGAAGCTAATTTCACCACCACCTCCACCACCAAAGATGGTTCGTATGGCTAATCTATGTGTTGTAGGTGGTCATGCAGTTAACGGGGTTGCAGAGATACATAGTGAAATAGTAAAGGACGAAGTGTTTAATGCATTCTACCAGGTATATACTTGATAGAATATTGAGACCTTCTTGAGTTTTCCATGTTAGTTGTTTGTACTTATTTCACGTGACCGATGTTCTACTTTGACAGTTATGGCCTGAGAAATTTCAAAACAAAACCAATGGAGTGACACCTAGAAGATGGATTCGTTTCTGCAATCCTGATTTAAGCACACTTATTACAAAGTGTACTGGCTCAGAGGATTGGGTCCTTAACACTGAAAAGTTGGGTGAACTGAAAAAGGTAATTCACTTTTTAGGTCATTGATCTTATTATATTGCCAGTTTGTGTTCACCACTAAATGACTCTCTCTCTACCGCAGTTTGCCGATAATGAGAACCTTCAAAATCAGTGGAGGATAGCAAAAAGGAACAATAAGTTGAAAGCTGCGGCATTTCTGAAAGAAAGAACTGGGTATACAGTGAGCCCAGATGCGATGTTTGATATCCAGGTCATTTGCTTTTAATGCCTCCACAATTATTAGAAGTTTTAGAGTATATGCTCAGATATGTTTCTGATTTTTTGAATCCCTTTTCAGGTGAAGCGCATTCATGAATACAAGAGACAACTATTGAATGTATTGGGGATCGTTTACCGTTACAAGAAGATGAAAGAAATGAGTGCAGCGGAAAGGAAAGAAAAATATGTTCCACGAGTTTGCATCTTCGGTGGGAAAGCATTTGCCACTTATGTGCAAGCCAAGAGGATCGTGAAGTTTATTACAGATGTGGGCGCTACAGTAAACCGTGATCCTGAAATTGGTGACTTGTTGAAGGTACAATCATGCACTTGAATCATCATCATTTAATTCAGCATATTGCCTTCTGCGATCATTTGTACGAGAGTCTAGGTTCAATATTTCACGACCGTACTGCCTCTTTGCCTCAGGTTATTTTTCTTCCCGACTACAATGTCAGTGCTGCTGAAATACTCATCCCTGCTAGCGAATTGTCGCAGCACATCAGGTAACTAGAAATCTTTGTTTCATAGTCTCTAAATTATACGCACTCTGGTTCTGGTTAAATTGTAACACCTTACTCATGTTCATAACGCTGTTCTTCAACGCTTTTTGCGTTTCCCAGTACCGCTGGAATGGAAGCCAGTGGAACAAGTAATATGAAGTTTGCAATGAATGGCTGTATCCTGATTGGAACCTTGGATGGAGCCAATGTTGAAATAAGGCAAGAAGTTGGAGCTGACAACTTTTTCCTATTCGGTGCTGAAGCCCACGAGATTGCTGGTCTTAGGAAAGAAAGAGCCGAAGGAAAGGTATGCATGCTACTAATAATGCCTCAAAACTTAATAAATAAATGTACATATCTGTATCTTGTATACTAAGATTGGTGTGTCGTGTCAATGTAGTTCATCCCGGACCCACGGTTCGAAGAAGTGAAAGATTATGTTCGAAGTGGTGTGTTTGGGGCTTATGATTATGAAGAAATGATAGCATCATTGGAGGGAAATGAGGGCTTTGGTCGTGCAGATTATTTCCTTGTGGGAAAGGACTTCCCCAGCTATATTGAATGTCAAGAGAAGGTTGATGAGGCCTATCGTGATCAAAAGGTAACATCTATCTTTATTTGGATGCTCACACTTACTGCTTCAATAGGAAATAACTTGTTTTTGGTACACAGAGATGGACGAGGATGTCGATATTGAACACGGCGGGGTCATACAAGTTCAGCAGTGACCGAACCATTCATGAATATGCCAAAGATATCTGGGACATTAAGCCTGTTGAGCTACCATAGGTAAATAAATTGTGTTTTGAAGAACAGGGTGTTGGATGTTCTGCTGAGAAGTATATGTTATGTTATCAGGAATAAGAATGTGTAGTTCATGTTCTGAATGCATTGCATTTCAGGAACGGTCAAAAGTCAACTTTCTATTTATTCAGTATTCTTTTCTAATTTTTTGTTCCTAATAAATATAATTTTATATTTGTCTGTTTTTGACCCTAAAATTTTGTCTTTCAAAAATATCTCTAAATTTTTAATAAAGAGTTAAATATCATTCAGTTAAATATCTCTAAATTATTTTTATATAGTTTAAGAGAAAATTAGAAAGTATTTTTACAAGATAAAAAAATGTTTTTATTAATTTAACGTAATAAACTCATCCCAAAAAAGTATTTGAGAGTTAAATTTGAACTCAATATAATATGTTAGTCTCATTCAAATCTAATTCCAAATCCAAGGGAAAAAAAAAATTCCCTAACCCATCTTTGAATTTTTCTTTTTCTAAATAAATACCAAAATCTTTTTTTAAATTCTCATAATCTATCAATTTGCTTGCTTTTCGTTCCTAACGATGTCATGCTTGCTTTTGGTACTTCAGAGAAATAAATCTTATAGATTCAATCTGCTTGATATACTTTTATCGATATGCTTTTGGTGAATGCCTCTTTTTTCCTAGAAGTTGTTCATAATAAGATATTTGCTACAATTGAAAATGTCTTATCGATAAAATTTCCATTTATCCCAGATTCGCATTAAACGCTGAATCGGAAGATAAAAGTATATCAAGCAAAGGATAGAAAGAAAACAATGATTGAAATAAATCTACGCTTCTTGTAAGTGCAATTTTCAAATAAAAAAATTCCTTTTGTCGTGTACCTTTTGGGGATTAAGTCAATCCTACTCTTAACAAAAGGGGTCCCAAAGCACGGCCATGAGAGCTTATGCTCAAAATCATACCATTGTAGAGACTCGTGTTCATCTAGCATTCAATGCAAGTCCAATGGTCAAAGCAGCACAACCATGAAACTTATGCTCAAAATGGACAATATTATATCATTGTAGAGACTTCTTGATTCATCATGCTATTGCTTTAGGTTTACATACTATCTTAGTAAAAAAGCACCTAGTTCCAAATTAATGTCAGAGATGGTACTTGTGATATTTCGGTTTGAGATACTTTTTATTTGGCCATTTTCTCGATTTTATTGCTTAAATTTTAAAATTTAACTTTTTAGTTGATATATATTTTAAATAGTTGAATCATATATATTTTAACTAGTTGAAGAGATCGTGTAGTAATGATATCAAAAATCAATATCCATATTACAAGCAAAGAATTTCATGAATCAAATCGAGCCTTCATCTTTGACGAAACTTACTTCTATATACTTCATCTTTGATGAACTCAACAAGAAATGTGGTCAATTCGAAGAAGCCAAAGCCTCCACCAGCTGCCGCCCACCATTATGATGATCATCACCATCTCCATTCCACCATGGCTTAAACTCATCATCATCTTCTTCATCTTCATCATCATCATCCTCGTCATCTTCATCATCATCTTCTTCTTCAAGATTCATTAAATTTGGTTTCAAAAGATGAGCTCTCTTGTGGCCTCCTAAGGCCTTCCCAGATCCAAACACCTTCAAACACACACCACATTGATGTTTTCCCTCTTTCCCACTTTCCCCATTCACTTCTTCTTCACTAACTTTCACATAAAATCCCTCAATCTCGCATTTCTTCAATGGTTTCAAGTATCTCCCAACTTCTGGGAACACTCCCACTTTAGCTCTCTCTTCTTCTTCTTCTTCTGAATCTAAATCCAAATCCAAATCCAAATGGGTTGCTCTTTTCAATGGCAATTTAGCTTTGAAGCCACTACAATGGCTACCCCCCATGGATTCAGAACTAAACTCACCCCCATAATGATCCACCCCTTTTGAAAGCATCAATAAACAGAGAGCTAATTCTTCTACATCAGGCTCAATTCCATCAACAACACAAGAAGATGAATGTTCAATCAAATCAGAAGAACAAGGAGAAGCAGCACAACAATAAGGGTTACTCAACTTACACCGTGTTCTTCTCGATCTCTTCCGCCGCAAAAGCCCTAACGTTTCGCCGTCCGATTGCCCGGCACCGATCGGCGATTGACATCTGAGAGATTTCAAATTCCCTAAGTCTTTATTATTGCATTCTTTTTCTTTAGATTTCTGGATGGATTCCTTTCTTCTTCCGGAATGGTGTCTCATATGACCAAACAGAGCTTTGGAGGAATCGAAGCCTTTGCCGCAGATTTTGCAGCAATTTTCTTGCGAAGGGGTTTGGGGATTTTGGGGGATTGGAGCTGAGAATTTCCAAGACTTTTTAGGGTTTTCTCTGAGGCTGTAGGAAGCGGTGATTGAGTTCTTCTTGCGCTTTTTGGGCGGATTTTGAGTGCTGCGATGAGACCTCATATGGCCGCCCAAGACCTTGCCATTGGAGAAGCTCTTGTTGCAGAGCTTACAGAGGTGCTGCTTCGTCTGTTCTTGATGATCTTGAAGATGAAGCTCCATTGAAGGATTTTGAGTGACCTATTGAGAGAGAAAAGAGGAAATCCATGTTAGAAATTAAGCGGTTTCGAAGGGAAATTCGAAGATTGAGGAAGAAATTGGAAAGGGAAGACGAACGCATCCAGAATCAGAAGCAGAGATCATGGATGGTTCTTGGTGAGCGATCGAAATGAAAATGGTTGCATGCAATGATCGCCTAATAAAGTGATCGCTGTATCTATAAGTTGCAGACCAACAGATTGTTCAATTTTAATAATATCGTCTAATTTTTTATTTTATTATTTTTTTTAAAACATCAATTTATACTTATTAATTAATTTTTTAAGGTAGAGAATTTTATTTTCATTCATATTTATTGAACTAAAAAATGTTAATTGCTGCCATTTAAAACAATAATAAAATTATATTTAAAAAAAATCTGAAAAATATGTAACAACCTAGATCCACCTATATTGTCTTCCGTGTGCTTTCCCTTATAGCTTTAAAATGCTTCTGGTAGGGGAAGGTGTCCACATGTGTTTTGTTCTCCTCCTCCACCAATGTGGGACATCACAATTCACCCGTCTTCGAGGCCCAGCGTCCTTACTGGTACATCGCCTCGTATCTAACCCCCTTCGATTAACTGCCAGAAGGCTAGCACATCGTTCGATGTCTAGTTTTGATACCATTTGTAATGGCCCAGACCCACAACTAACAGATATTGTCATTTTTTAGCTTTCCCTCTCGGGCTTCCCACTCAAGGCTTTAAAACGCGTCTACTAGGAAAAGGTTTCTACACCCTTATAAAAATTATTTTGTTCTCCTCCTTAGCGGATATCACGGAATAATTTAAATTTTTTTTATGTATTATTTTCTTTATTAAGGATCCCTCACATTTCTTTAAATATACCACCTCATCATTATAATTTATTTATTGATTGAATTAATTATTTTCAAATATAGTTGAAATAAGTTAAATGACATGTATATATTTTTTTTTAAATAATGGTTGTATTTGTTATGGATAATTTTGAACCAAAATTACTAGAAAAATCGGAGGTGAAACTTAATTCAATGTGGAAAAAAAATTTAGGTCAACAGAGAATTATCGAGCTATGAAACAAAGAAGAGAAGAATTTGGGCAAAAGTCCAAATGAAGCTACTAAGCATTTCAAGGAGGCACGCGCCACACGTGCTCTCATCTCGTGGGTGGTTTAATTTGACTTGGTACGTTTTTTAATATAATTTATAGGGAAAATAAAAAAAGCCGGAAGGTTCTCATATGATCTACCACCGAAAATAAGTTTTTTTCATTCTTAAAACCCTTGCTACACTAAAAAAAATCTTCTAACTAACTTGAGTATTCGAGCTCGTGAAACAAGTAGCCTTCTAGTTCTTTTGAATTTCATGCAAAGTGAGGTATTCACATATTTTAGAAGTATTTTTTTTTTTTTTTTTTGGTTTGTAAATCTATTGAGACAAGTAAACACTCTAGTTTCTCAAATGGTTTGCACATTTGTCTAGATGTTTAATCGTAGTTAGATATTTAGTAAGTATTTTCATTTGAATTAGTAGGTGAAGGATGTCACAGTCACACGCACTCAGTCAGTATTCGCAACGCAATTGTGTGACACTTATTCTCACCCTCGAGTAAGTTACCAGCTAGAATTTGGGTCATCGTTGACCTGAGCATTGTCTCGTTCCTCATAATATATTATAAAAACAAGGAAAGAGAAAGTTTTAGAAAACGTTTGGAAATCGATTTTAAGAAATCAATAAAATAGGCTAAAAACAAATAAGCAACAACCACAATCTTGATAGGAAGAATTGATGACTAATCACATTTCGTGTAGTACATTTTGAGACATTTTAGTTTCAGTAAGTATTCGACATGATTTTGGTGAATTAATATATACCCCGGTATTAACATACCAAGAATGGTAAAAACTAGCCTAAAACTTATGGTTAAGATATGAGCATTTTATCGTGTAGTCCAAAATGCCCTGTCCATGGAATCTGGTTAAAGAGGTGTGTCGGTGGCGAGGAGTACAAGTTAAGTTATTCGCAACCAGCCAACGAAAAGGGTATTTTTGGTATTTTTTGGCACGTGCTGAAAAGAGTCATTCTCTATCAAATCACGTGTCCAAAAGTTTTCTCAATGTTTCATATCAAAAATGAAAAAGGTAAATTACAGGCTGGCCTAAAAGTTTTAATTTTGATTCCATTTACAAACTCACACTTTTCGTACCTCAGGTTTAAATTAATTACCGATAAACTCAACTTAGAAACTAAATAAAAATTCAATAATGTTGTTCAGGCAAATTATTTTAAATGAAATAAAGTAACAAAAAATAAATATATATATATATATATATATATATATATATATATATAAAATTTAGCAATCATAATTCAACGGTAAATGGAAGAGAAGAAGATCAATAACTGACTTGCTAAAAGAAAACCAGAAAGTGTTTGAGATTATAAAAAATAAAAAAAATAAAAAGGTCTACAAAAGGCTCATTGCATATGGTGACTTATGGGATCCTAAGGACAAATGGAAAGACATTTATAAAGCAAAGAAAAACGTAATGAACTTTCTAACAAAAAATTTTATGGGAACATAAAACGATAGAGATCGAGACAATTGTGAAGGCAAGACATATGGTCTCAAACCTTCGAGGGTCCTGACAAGACGAGAGATATGATATGAGAATGAAAGTAAAAACAAACAACAATACATTAAAAATATGGTGAAGAATCCAACTGCTTTTGTTGCCTTGCATGCAAAGAGGAAGAAGCCATTGTGAAGGGGGAGGCAAAATCTAAGCCACTGCTGGCATGTCCTTAAGCCATGAATCAAGAGGCTTGCCGATGGAGAAGACGATGAAACCGATCTCACGCAGCTTATCTGCATCAAGCACATTTCGGCCATCGAAGATGAATGCGGGTTTCATCATGTTGTTGTATATCCTCTGGTAGTCGAGAGACTTGAACTCGTCCCACTCGGTCAGGATGCAGACTGCATGAGCTTCCTTGGTTGCTTCGTAGGCGTCCCAGACGACGCTCACTTGCTTAACAGTTGTGGGGCTCATTGGCTGGAGGTGAGTAGGATGGTCCCATTCAAACTTGCTGAGAGTGAGGTCCCTCTGGATCTGATCCTCAGAGACTTGGGGGTCATAGATGCTCAACCGGGCCTTGTCTCCCAAAAGTCCTTTGCATACATCAATGGCAGGGGTCTCCCTCGTGTCACCGGTATCTTTCTTGAAAGCAAAGCCAAGAATGGCGACCTTCTTGTTTGACACTGTGTTGAACATAGAAGCAACTACCCTGTTAACGAAACGGTTCTTCTGGTAATCATTGATCTTGATCACCTGTTTCCAGTACTCTGCTACCTCTGGAAGGCCATTGCATTCACAGATGTAAACTAGATTTAAGATATCCTTTTGGAAGCAAGATCCACCAAAACCAACACTGGCATTGAGGAACTTTGGTCCAATTCTGGAATCTGTGCCAACAGAATAGGCAACCTGAGAAACATCTGCACCAGTGGCTTCACAAAGAGCTGAAATGGCATTAACAGATGAAATTCTCTGAGCCAAGAAAGCATTGGCAGCAAGCTTGGAGAGCTCAGCAGACCAAAGATTGGTAGTGAGAATCCGCTCCTCAGGTACCCAATGAGCATAAACGGACTTCAGCATACCGATGGCCTTTTGACCCTCAGGGGTCTCCCTCCCTCCAATGAGGACACGGTCTGGGTTAAAGAGATCCTTAATTGCAGTTCCTTCAGCAAGGAATTCAGGGTTTGAGAGGATTTGGAATTTTATTCCTTTGCTGTTGTGGGTAAGGATTTTTTCAATGGCCTCAGCAGTTTTCACTGGGACAGTCGATTTTTCAACAACAATCTTGTCAGATTTTGATACATCGGCAATCATACGAGCAGCGCTCTCCCAATAAGTGAGATCTGCAGCTTTACCAGCTCCCAGACCCCTAGTTTTTGTGGGAGTGTTGACGGAGACAAAAACAATATCAGCTTCAAAGACATGTTTCTCCACATCAGTGCTGAAGAAGAGGTTCCTGCCACGGCAGTCCTTCACGACGCCATCAAGACCTGGCTCGTAGATTGGGAGCTGGTCACTGTTCCAGGCATTGATGCGAGACACTGAGATATCCACAACAGCCACTTCAATTTTCGGGCACTTGAGTGCAATAACAGCCATTGTAGGTCCTCCGACATATCCCGCACCAATGCAGCAGATCTTCACCATTTTTGCCTTTTCAATTTATAATCTGGACAAAATAGTGGTTGCAATATAAGGGGAATGAAAACTAAAACTATGAGAACGTCACTAAGTCTTCCACCTAAAATCATTCTATACCATACGAATAAGGACAAATCATAAAAGAAAATTTCTCGCTAAGGAAACTATGTCATCGAACCAAGAGGATTTGACTTCGTTAGAAAGCTCTACTCCTGTCTTATAAAATATCTAAACAAAGATCTCAACACGAAAACGAACAAAAATCACCCCGAATGCAGCTGAATCAGAATCATCAATGATGCATCTATAGGAGTATAATTTAAAGAACACTGACATCTCCATTCAACCTCAATGAATCACAAATAACGAAGAAAGCGCAAAACAGCATGCAGGACAGCCGGTAGTTAAAAGCAACACCAGTCAACAAAAACATCAAACCAGTTATCATAACCAGAGCCCTTCCTAAATACAAATTAACGTTCCTTTCTAATTACGATCAAATCATGCAGATCCAATCAAATTACCAAACAAGTTCCAGAAGATCTAAGATCAGAAGACGACCACACTAGTGGAGAAACAATTCGAACAAAATCCACAGAATTAAGTCAGATCTGGCATGAATCATACTAACAGTGCAACTGGACAAGCAACAAGACGAAACAAATCGCAGATCAAGAACGAAAACATGCAATCAGAAACAGATCCGAATGCCGAACAACACAAAGACGAGGAGAAGAGGAATTGAAAATCCGAAGAATTCAATGAATGAATCAGAAGGAAATTTGAGGGAAATTAAACGAAAAACATGAATGAGAAATGTGGAAAGGAAATTGAAAGAAAAGAGAGTTGAAAGCATTACCTCTCTCAGAGAATTGGTTTCTGAAACTTCGTGCGAGAGATTCAGAATGAAAAATGGAGGAAGAAGAAGCTGGTTTTAAATACGCAAATTGTGTTCAAAGAAAATGCCCTCAAACAAATAGGAAAAGACGATTAAGTACATTCATTTTTTATTTTTTATTTGGACAAAGGAATTTGCAGTTGCATGTTCCGGTGGGGCTGTCAAGTCTTCACACGTTTGAAACGCCGAGAGGGATAGAACCGTAAAATTAACATTCACAGCATAGAAAAAAAAAAAAAAAAGTTACCATAGCCTTTTCTCCCTAAATTGTTCCTTTTCATTTTTATTTAAATTTTTTATGCTTAAATTATTAATTTAATGGTAATATATCTAAACTAGCTCGTGTTTGAGATCGATAATTCTCGGTTCGGGAATCCAAAAATATAATTAAATTAAAACTTCAAATCAATTTAGGACTCTATCTTCATAGCGTCGAGATGCTACATATAAAACTTGTTGGTCATATACATTTACAAAATGGAGTCATGTCGAGCGTTGAGCATGGTGCAGTCGTAATGTCGGGTAGAATTTAGTCATTGCATTTTTTTGCAAGTTCGTATCATCTCAACGCTACAGCATTTCTAGCGTTCGTCACGTGTGTTTATAGTGTTGAGAAGCTACTAGCATTAAGCACAGTGAAACTATAGCATCGAGTAGCATTGATTTCATGATGTCTTGTTACTAGCTCGTAGCATCGAGTAGCATGATTCGTGACGTCTTTTTGCTAGCTCATAGCATCTCGACGCTTCTTACTCTAAATTTTGTAGCTTCAGTTGTTTTTTTTTTTTCACTCTCCGTAAATATTTTCCTTTATGTCATTTTTTATAAAGAAAAATCATTACGTTAAATATGTGTTTATTTTGGTGTAAATTGACCAATTATAATTATAATCATCATTGATTAAGACTCCAACATCATCCGTGAATACTATAATTATTTATCTTTTTTTAATTTTAAAAAAATTAGGGAAAAGAGAAGAAAACTTGAAATCTAAGCATGGACTTGCTTGGAGACTCAGAAAATTAATTTTGAGTGAATTTTAAGATTCATTTAAAAATAAAAATAAAAAACGTAATAAAATTAGAGGCCAAAACCCACAACCTTAAACCTTAATTAATGATGCCTCCTTTTTATATTTTCAAAAAAGTCTCTTTTTTTTAATTATTTTTTAAAGGAAATTAAAGTGTTGATTTTTCCACAATTATTATTTAAATTTTAACTCATTGCCAATATCATTATTTATTTTATTACCAATATATGTCTAGATTTATTTTTAAAAATTATTAAAATTATGATTTTAAATATTTTTAACTATTTCTTAAATAACTTAATTAATAATTTGAAATTATTTTTGTCTTGAAATTTTATAAATAATTATATATATTGTATACTTTAAAATAAAAATAACAAAATTACTGTCACATGGAGGGGAAACGCCGAGATCTATTTTTTCTTTTCTTTTACGTTATATTCATCACATTTTGACTTTTTTTTTTTTTTTGTTATAATTTATTTTTAGCCTCTAAATTTTTTCATTTTTAATAATTTGCTATTTAGTCCATAAAATTCGACTAATAACAATTTAATCTTTATATTTTTTTTGAATTTGTTAATTTTTATAGTGAACATTACTATCGGCCAACATTTGTATTAGTAAATAGGAGGTTTCCAAGTACATGCCCGAGTACTTATTACTTCTTGGGTTGTAATTGCTATCTTATTAGGTTCAGCTATTATAGTTGTTCGTAATCCACAAACCATTCCTACTGACGGTCAGAATTTCTTCGAATATGTCCTTGAATTCATTCGAAACGTGAGCAAAACCCAAATTGGCGAAGAATATGGTCCGTGGGTTCCCTTTATTGGAACTATGTTTCTATTTATTTTTGTTTCGGATTGGTCAGGGGCTCTTTTACCTTGGAAAATCATACCGTTACCTCACGGAGAGTTAGCCGCACCCGTTAAATAATATAAATTTACATTTAGTTTTTGTGATTTTTTTTTAATAATAAATTGTTATGCATTAAAAAATATAATAAATAATTTGTTAAGAATCAATTTCTTATTAATTATGAGTCATTCATTTAAATAAGTTATAAATATTTAAGTTGACGAAACTTTAATTAATCAATTACTGGAATTAAAAAAAAATCAATTAATGGAATTAAAAAAGTCAAAATGGAAGGATGGCTAAAGTACGCCGTTGTCATTTATTTATGCGTACAATTATTTATGAAACTTAAAATTAAAATTAGGTCATTTATTAATGTTGACTTATTACATAACGTCTTAGTAAGTTTTTTTTTTTTTTTTTTAGTTTCTAATAAATAATTAAAAAAAAAGTTTTATTTACGAAATAAATGTTACAATTTTAATTTTTATAATAAAGTATCGCGTTAAATATCTTTTATTTTGTTTTATATTTCAGGTGTTAAATGAAGTATAAAATATACAAATATGATATAAAGGGATGCATATTTATAAATATGTATTCTAAATATAAATTATAAAATATAGACTTCTTAAATATGCATATTTAGAAAACGAATCAAATATCATGTGGGCCCAAAACGCTAGTGGACTGATACTGCCTAGGCCCAAAGACCTATGGGCTCAAAACCCTAGTGGACTAATACTGCAGAGGCCCAAAACCATAGTGGGCTGATACTGCCTAGGCCCAAAGACTATATAGGCCCAAATTGAAAAACCCATACCCCACACTCGTCGGAGATAACTCAAAAAACCATGCCCAAAAGCCCATATAGAAATGGAGAGATAACACACTCGTAGGAGACCAAAGAAACCTCCCGCCATAGAGAAGAGATATCGACGGCTAGGTACCCTCGATCATCTTTTCCTTTCACTTGAGGGGTCATCACAGGCTAGAGAGAAGCTGGTAATAGGTTCGATAGAAATAGACAATTAGAACAAATTTTGAATCCGGGTGGTTTTTCAATTAAACCTAGTAGATATTTAGAACCGTAATTTATTATAAGAAATTCAACCTTGTTATAGCTTTTTAAATTATAAGAATTAAATTCAAACTAATTTAAAATATTTTATTTATTAAAAAAAATTATTTGGGAGAGAGATAGGAAAATTCGGTCTAACAGCATCGAAACTAGGCTCAAATGCCGGTTGTTGAAAACGAAAACGGTGTCGTATGCTTGAAACGACGCCGTTTGCATTCCCGCGAAACACTCCCAATCTCGCCCCTTTTCCACAAGTTCCTCTTCTTCTTCTTCCTGAAAGAACAATTCTGTGGCCGCTGCAAACCCTAGGGAGCAAGGGGGCAAAATCAATCATGGCGATCAAACATCTTCTCACCCTCGCTCGCACCTCTCACCGGAGGTTCTCCGCCTCCTTTTCTCGGGCTGTGAGATCGGCGTCAACTTCTCCGGCAGTGGCGTCGTCTTCTCCACCTCCCTCTCCTCCGCCGCCCAATGCGATGATCTACGATCGCCTCGCGGAGGGGGTGAAATCGAAGCTCAAACAGCTCGAGAATCCCGACCCTAGGTTTCTGAAATACGGGTCGCCTCATCCGACCATCACTGACCACACTCGGATTCTGTCCGCGCCTGAAACCCGCATCACTACTCTTCCCAATGGACTCCGGGTTGCAACTGAATCGAATCTTGCTGCTCGGACTGCGACGGTTGGAGTGTGGATCGATGCCGGCTCGAGGTTTGAGACCGAGGAGACTAATGGCACTGCTCATTTCCTTGAACATATGATCTTTAAGGGAACAGAGAGACGGACGGCGAGGCAGCTCGAGGAGGAGATCGAGAACATGGGTGGTCATTTGAATGCATACACGTCCAGGGAACAGACTACGTATTATGCCAAGGTCTTGGACAAGGATGTGCCCAAGGCTTTGGATATTTTGGCCGACATTTTGCAGAATTCCAAGTTTGAAGAGCACCGGATTAGTCGCGAGCGGGATGTGATTTTGAGAGAAATGGAAGAGGTAAGAATCATTCTCCATTTGTTCGATTTGCGAGGTTTGTAATGGATAGTACGACGTAGTTCTCTTCTTACTTGGAAATGTTTATAGATGGAAATAAAAATAAGATCACATGAACCGCAACTTTTCCCCCATCAGAAAAGTTAGTTTCTTGTATATATTGATAGAGCCAATGAGTCTTGTACCTGGTGGCATTGTACCTGGGGTTATTTAGTTCTTCACACCGCAAGAGTCGGGTTTCCTTTTGATAGTGGGGTTGGCTATGACTTAGGACTGTTGCGTTTTTATATTCTCATGACATGTAGTTTTATGACGTTGACTACACAGGTTGAAGGGCAAACAGAAGAAGTTATATTTGACCATTTGCACGCGACTGCATTCCAGTATACTCCTCTTGGTAGAACGATTCTTGGTCCAGCTCAAAATATCAGGACAATTACCAAGGATCATCTTCAAAGCTATATTCAAACGCATTACACTGCACCAAGAATGGTATGATCAATTTATTTCATTGTTTAATTACTCTTTGAAAGAGGGTATATACTGATCGTGATGATTGTGTTGTATCTTTCTCCTACTTCTCTCTTCAAACAAGATAGTTGTTCAAGGTTTCATTGGAAAATGGTTGTCAATAATATGTTGCCACTCTCTGTTTCAGGTTATTGCTGCTTCTGGAGCTGTTAAGCACGAGGATTTCGTTGAGCAAGTGAAGAATTTGTTCACAAAGCTGTCAGCGGAACCAACCACAGCTACTCAGCTGGTTGCTAAGGAGCCAGCAATTTTTACTGGTTCCGAGGTACAAGAAGAATATTATTTGGAATCCACCTTTCTTTCTATTGATAACTTACAATACCAAAATTTTATTTTCACTGATAAACAGGTTAGGATAATTGATGACGATGTTCCTTTGGCACAATTTGCTATTGCTTTTAATGGAGCATCCTGGACAGATCCAGATTCCATTGCTCTGATGGTCATGCAGGCCATGTTGGGTTCATGGAATAAAAGTGCTGGAGGTGGAAAGCATATGGGGTGATTTTTTCCTTCCTCCTTTAGCTCGTTATTATCTCCGTGTCTCAATTTCAATCTTAAATTTATAACTACTACTTACCTGTGGAAATTATTTTCATAATGATAACTATTTTCATTATTCATAATTGTTTGTTCTTTTTTAAAAAAATGTATGAACAGTTCTGAGCTGGCCCAAAGAGTTGCCATTAATGAAGTAGCAGAGAGTATGATGGCTTTCAACACCAATTACAAGGACACTGGTCTTTTTGGTGTCTACGCTGTTGCAAAGGTGATTGTCACAATAGGATCATTGGCCTTGAAATATTCTATTCCTTAATGCGTACTTCAATTATTCCTTGATAATTTACACAAGTATCATGTCCTTTATTTTACTTGGATATTACAAAGTTAAATGCTAAGTCTTGTAAGGTTGTATAGCACCACTTGGACCTCACATGCTGCAGCGTTTTGCTATAATGGTCTGTTAGAAATATGCACAATGGATGCCATCATTTTTTTTTTTTAGTTCCCGAACCATTTATGCTGTCTGAGATTTCTGTGTTGAAGAATACAAGATGCTTTTCTTTCTTTCTTTTTTCTCTCTCTCTAAACGTTTCAATTTTAGTTTTCTATAATAGAAAATACCATTTGATCCTAATATAGACAGAAAAAATACTGGTTCTATCTTTGAGTTTAAGATGAGCTGCATAAAATGTTTTTTTTTTAAAAAAAAAAATTCGTTTTTGTGTGATTGATTTTTTATTTATCTTATTTATTTGTAAATTAATAAATTTTTGGAGTTGCTCACCTATCTATGTGCACTGGTTCTAAATTAGGGACTACAGTTAGACTTAACAGTTACCCAAGCTTGGTGTATGCATCTTTGTTTCCAACTTATTGATTAGCTTGGAGGCCCATAATATTCTGATTTTCAACCTTCTAAGTTGTGTGCATTGTGTGAACCATATTGTGATATTGATAATCTTTTGATGCAATTTTCCCCTGGTTTTGTTTGAAGAAAATTTCTCAGTGCTTTTGGTTGTTGGTTCATGATGCCTGTGTCATTGGCTAACTGAAGGTTAAAGCTAGTAGAGAGGCTTTGTTTTGGTAATTCCTTGAGTGAACTAGAAGAAAATTGAAGAATTTATTATCTGTTTTCTTTTATTTTTTCTTTTTTTCTTTTTTTCTTTTTTTTTTTAATAATAGGACGGAGGATGGTTAGGTTTTGGTTGTCTGTTTGAGGGGGTTTTTTGTGCGCTTTGTGAATAGTGCCCTTCTACAAGCCACGGAAGGTTTTGAGATGAAAAATGAAACCTAGTCCGTCCATTCTTCTGCTGTCTCTTTTTTCCAATTCATTTTTTTAATGAGAAGATAACTGCAGTTTGATTTCTTAGCTGAAATATCTATCATTGTGTCCATGTTTTCAGCCAGACTGCTTGGATGATCTGGCCTATGCAATAATGTACGAGACAACCAAGTTAGCATATCGGGTTTCAGAAGCTGATGTTACCCGTGCTCGCAATCAGGTAGATGCTTCATCTCTCTTTCCTCTTCGTCTAAAGTTGGCATTTCCTCCATTTCATAATACTAATTGAACTTGGAAATGATAAGGGGGAAAATTATTATGACTTAAATTCATATTATGCTGAAATTAGAAGGGATGAACTTGTTTTATACAAGCTAGCATACAAAAGTTGGGCAACGTAATAGTCCGCGAGATGGAAATGAAATCCCAATCCCAACAATAAAATAAAATAATTAAATAAATAAATAAACAAGGAGAACTGGTGATAAGACCTGCATCTCTACAAGTGTGTTAAAAACGGAATTAGCGTATTTCACCAGTACCCAAATACTAGAGGTAAAAGGAAATAGACTTCCACCGCCGGAGTTACTTGTTACTTTTTTTCAAATTAATATTTGACTTCATCCTTCGTCTAGGTGGCCATAATCCTGCAGCAATTAAATGCAAATTAGAATCTTTCTAGTTTCTTGTATTGGAAATAGAAGCATACTTGTTTCAAGTCTTATCCCGGTCCCTTTTTGTGAAGAGAAATGAAAGTCAGTTCCGGTCCCTTTTTGTTTAGGTAAAAAAGTATTATCCCGATCCCTTCAGAGTTGTAAATTCCCAGTTTTTATGATGAGACATTGTGCCCGGATGATGCAATTGTGATCTATATCATCATTCCACATTGCTCTCCAACATAAGAATCACCATATATTTTGCTTATAGCCCGTGGGCATGTTTTTTTAAAAAAATTCTTTCTGTAGTCAAATTCGACTCCAATATTTATGTGTCCATTGACATACTCTTTTGTTGCAATCTGCAGTTGAAATCTTCTCTTTTGCTTCACATAGATGGAACAAGTCCTGTAGCAGAAGATATCGGTCGTCAGGTGGGTACTCCTCTCCTTGCCATTATCTTAAATAACAACATTCTCTGCAGATCAATTCTTGATTCGAGAAATTTTGGAATTGGCTTAGAGGCCCAAGTATGTTTGGGAAAGAATAATCAAATAAATAGGAGCATGACGAATTTTCGTTGTCCTTTCCTCAGTCTTATGCTTGTCTTTGTATTCTGGTGTGGTTGTGAAACTAATCAAGCTTTATTGATGGTATTACAAAATGATCCAATTCCTCATATTTCATTGGGTTGCAGCTGCTTACATATGGCCGTAGAATCCCCTTCGCCGAATTGTTTGCAAGAATCGATGCTGTTGATTCAAGCACCATAAAACGTGTTGCGAACCGGTTTATTTACGATAGGGTAAGAACTGAGGAAGAGTAGCGAAAAAGTGCTTGAGGGTTACGGTTTCCTTGCTTAACTTTAATCCTTCACTTGTACAGGATATTGCAATTGCTGCATTGGGTCCGATCCAGGGTTTGCCTGACTACAACTGGTTCAGACGCAGGACTTACTGGAACCGATATTAGACGACGTGACTTTCAGTATTCTCGCAAAATAAAGCTTACGTCCTTTCAGAGAATAGCGGGCGGATTAATTATTTTTCTTTGCCATTTGTAAAAGTCATACAAAGGTATAAGAAGTTTGTATCTTCCTTGTTCATGTGTGATATTAACTTTGGCATTGGAATTCTCCAATCTTTGACATTTACGCTGAAATTTTTTTGATCATTTTTGGTTTTGGTTGCTCAAACTTCCATGGAGCCTTTTTCTCTTCTTGTTCCCTTTTTTGTGAAGAACTTTAGCAGTTGTTTATATTATGTTCTTACCTACACATAATTTCACTAATTTTTCTTGCCAAGGGATCATCATGGTAACTTAAATTTTATATGCAATTTATACATTTTAGACAATGATATTAAAGCTAGGTTTTTCTTTTTTTTTTTTTTTTTTTTTTTTTTTTTTTTTTTTTTTTTTTTTTTTTTTTT
>NW_019272034.1:2284710-2313558 GCF_002738345.1 Cucurbita maxima | reverse complement strand
TTTTTTTTTTTTTTTTTTTTTTTTTTTTTTTTTTTTTTTTTTTTTTTTTTACATTAATCGAATTTAATTTAATAAGAAATTTGTTTTTCATTACTTTAGTTAGTTTTTTAACAATTTTTTTTTTTATATTTGTTTTATCTTTTTTATGTGCCAATTATAGTTATACAATTACTTTAAATTTTGTTTTTAGTTTATTAATATTGCTGTTTTATGTTAATAATGAGTGAGCTTGATTAAAGAATACAATTAGAGATGTCTATGAGGTGGTGATGGGTAAGCTTTGTCTACGGGTAAGCTTTGTCTACGTCTCATTTGTGAAATTCTCTATCTATTTAATGTGCACTTTTTATTTTCAATAGAAACTATTATTTGGTGTCGATGTGGGTTTCTAGCTAGCGGGTAAAATGATGGGTCCCTAGCTAGCGGGTAAAATGATCTCTATTTCGTATACAACTTTATTTAAACGGTTAATTTTATTTTTATTTTAAAAATGCCGTCCCAAGTTTTCATGGGTATTTCAAAAATAAATTTATATTTTTATTAAATTAGCCTTTGAGCTAAAACCATCATCCAATTTCATGTAATTTGCAATGAATGAGAGATAGAGATAGAGAGAGAGAGAGAGAGAGAGAGAGAGAGAGAGAAGCATAGAGTGTTTGAAGGTTGGAGGGAAGAAGAAAGAAGGTTGGAGCGTAAAAGCAAAGGTATGAAAAACGCATGCGATGATGTGTTGTGTGTGAGTGGGTTTGTTGTGTTTCGTTAAAAAAGAAAAGAAAAAACGGCGATATTAATTTGATCCAATGCTCTCAACTCTCTCATCGAATCGCATTGTTATTATCGAAAATTCATCTGAAATCTCCAACTCCATTTTTTCATTTTCATTTCCACTTTGTTTCTTGGATCTCATCGCCATTCTTCTTGATTTCTTACTCAATACCCCTCTTTTCCCGCCCTTCTTTTTCGAGGATTTTTGTTTGTCAGAACTGAGAAGCTCTTTCAACCTTCTAGGTTGCTCTCCAATGGCGTCCTTCACGCTCCCATGCTCCAAGGCTTCCGCTCTTCCCGGTTATGGCTCGTCGATTGCTCAGAAGAATTCGCACCAGAACCGCATTAAGCAGAATCTTCCTCTTAATCGCCGTGGATTTTTACTGAAGGATCCTTTTTCGTTCGGATCTTCTCTTATCGACTCCTCGTTTTCTGGGATTGAGGTTTGTTACTGTGTTCATTTCACATTCTTGTTATAATGTTCAATCTATAAACTGTAAATGTACTCCATGGTCGTTGTACTGAGAACGGTTCTTTTTTTTTGGTAAATTTTATCTGACTGTAAATGGTGATGTTGATGGTGAAATTTGGTATGGAATCAATAGCATAGAAACTTCGTTGTTAAGTGAAGTTTGGTACTCTGTTTTTTTGGCTGTCCTGGTGTTGGTTGCTAAACCCTTTTTTCCTGTAACTCCTAGCAAACTTTAAGGCCTTTGTGTTTCTTTCTAAACCCAGTTTCAGTTTCATGTTTCTTTAGACTTTCCACTCTGGGCTTCCCCTCAAGGTTTTAAAACACGTCTAGTTGGGAGAGGTTTCCACACTCATATAAAGAATGTTTCGTTCCCCTCTCCAACTGATGTGGGATCTCACAATCCACCCCTCTTAGGGGTCAGCGTCTTCGTTGGCACACTGCTCAGATACCATCTGTAACAACCCAAGCCTACCAGATATTGTCCACTTTAAACTTTTCCTTTTGGGTTTCCTCTCAAGGTTCGTGTCTAGTAGGGAGAGGTTTACACACCCTTATAAGGAATGATTCGTTCCCCTTTCTAACCAATGTGGGGTCTCACTCTCTTAGCTGGGGATCCTATCATTCATAGCTCGGAGTCAGAGTTTTTGTTGGTCAAAGGAAAACGTATCCCTTTGAATGAAATTTTTTTGTACCTACTTGTTGAAGGTTGATGAAGATGATGTTTTGAAGCCGATATTGATGACTTCATTACTATCATCCTACACTTAACAATATGATAGTCTGTAAAGGGTGAGATGTTTATGTTTTTGTTACATTTTGTATGCACTTTATTGTGGTTCTCAGGTGTCAAACAAGAAGAGATCTGCTGGTTTAGTTATGAATGCACTTAATGAGGTTAGTTGGTGGCATCAGTTACAATTTCTTCTTTTGAATACATACATTCATGGATTTTTAGATGTTTGTATCTTTGTTTATTGCAGGTGGTTGTTGGAAAAACGTCGAATTCTGCACCTGCACTCGTCTCTATGCCCGGGAACACGCCATCCGGAGGAGAAATGGACTCTGCAGTTGGAGTTCCAGATCAATATTCTCTTCCAGATGAGTCGTCAATATCGACCTTCATGAGCCAAGTTTCAGATCTTATCAAGTGCGTAACTTTCGTTCGTATTGTGAATAAGGAATTGACGTTTGAGCGTCTGAGTCGTCATCTCGACTAGAAACATCTTTTATCATTGAATCTTTACGTAATCTTTTATCTGCAGACTTGTTGATTCAAGAGACATCATGGAACTGGAACTGAAGCAAGGGGATTGCGAAATCATAATAAGAAAAAAAGAAGCTTTACAGCCATTAGCAGCAGCACCAGCAGCTGCACCAAGTCCATACATGGCACTGCCACCACCTCAAGCGCATAGCATGGTTGCACCTCCGCCCACCCCTGCACGCGCAGCGGCCAGTTCTCCCTCTGCAGCACCAAAAGTGGGTAGTTCTCATCCGCCTTTGAAGTGCCCGATGGCCGGAACGTTTTATCGAAGCCCTGCGCCGGGAGAACCTCCATTTGTGAAGGTAACTTGAGAATTAAGAGCAGAGATGAAGGGGAAAAGAATTGTCTTCGACTCAAAAACTTTTCATTTATTTGTTTGTGTAGGTGGGAGATAAAGTACCGAAAGGACAAATCATATGCATCATTGAAGCCATGAAGCTAATGAATGAGATTGAGGTTTGTATCTCCCCATCACTCCAACCAGCATTTTCATGCATATCCTCACTCTTCAGTTTCTTATTTTATTTTCAATTTCAGGCTGATAAATCTGGAACCATAGTTGAAATATTGGCTGAAGATGGCAAACCAGTTAGCGTAGACACGGTAAGCCTCTCTTGATCTCGACGATATCGTATCCGTACCGAACCCTTGCTTTATATTGTATTATATTTTATCTGAATTTCCAAACCTTCTCGTGTGCAGCCACTTCTTGTGATCGCACCTTAATGACCTTCAAGAGAACAGAACAACCTTTGCGTCTCCTCTTTTTTATAAATATTTTAGGTTCCAAGTTTTAAATTTTACAAACCTCTGGAAGATGTTTACTTGATGATGTATCATACTCGATCAGTCAGATGTCATTTCGACTTTATGCATATTGTAATTTCCTAGCATGAAAGTCACAGTAACTTCTCTTTTTTTTTTTTTTTTTTTTTTTTTGGGATAAATTGAAGTTTTTGAAAATATTCTAATCTTCATTCAAAGATCAGTAAGTATGTGTAAATTTTGAGCAATTTACACAATCACTATTATTGATTATTATATGTTCACACTGATGAGATGTTGTATCAATGTATTCAGAAAATATGAACACAAGAAATATAAAGAAACAGAGAAAATAACAGTAAACTCAAGTTAAGGATAGAACAAAAAAGGAATCGACATTCTTTTTACAGCACTCCACGAGAGACAGCATCACTAATGATTGGCATTCCCAAACTTACATCCAAAAGTGCATATTGTTTATTAGAATGCCATACGCAGCATTCCAACTAGTATCAACAAATTTCCTAAGCAAAATTATGGAAACTAATGTTTAATGAAAGTGCTGAATTTTAATTAACAAAAGAATGCAACCAATATGATATTACCAAAAACAAATTACATGATTATGGAACAACAGAAAAACTGGCTATTTTGGAGAGCCCCCTATACTATTCCACAACTTTTTCCTATCGGCTGTTTCCAAATCGATTGCCTAATAAACCCTTTTCTTTCTTCTCCCGTCATTCTCTATCCTCTCTCCCTATTCTATTTCACTTGATTAATGTACAAGTTAGCCTAAACTATGCATTACATTTTACTTACACCAACTATCACCGTTGCCTACTTCCTCGGATGCTATAGCTACCTTTCCTCCCACTGCTACCCAACCTCCTGCCTCCACTCCAATCCTCGTCCTCCTCCTCGTCCTCGCCACCCATTGTAGATTTCCGTCCTTTTCTTGGGGTTGGTCGCTTCCTTTTGATGTTCACTGTGTATGCAGAATAATCGAATGCATCGTCCCTAAGAGTACTCTTGAAATCCTGTGGAGTTAAAATTGTGCAAATTAAGAGAGAGGGAGAGAATAAATGGAACATGGGAAAGGGAAAGAGACTTGTTTGAGTGGTGAAAAGATGGTTGCGAGGGACTGGTTTAGATCGTACCTGGTATCTTTGCATAAACTCTTGATAAGTTGTTGGTAAAGTGGTGCATGTGTCGCTGATGTCGAAAGGAACATTCTGCTTGGACAGAAACTCTCCCGGTTTTGGTGGTTCATTTGGATTGAAAGACTAATTTAAGAAACAGAACACCATGAGCCAATTGAATGGTTGTCTATTTTGTGAATAAATACCAATTAACAAGCATTTACCTGGCATCGAGCATCATTCAGGCTGTACATGATTTTTAAATGTCTCTTTAGCTTCAAAAGAAGTTGCAGTGCAATAGCTGCCAGGCTCATTGTCTGCAATGGGTAACAGAAAAATTAAGACCAATTGGAGTTACTTTTGAGAGCAGAGTTATATGATTAAACTATCTGTTTGAAATCACCTGAATTTTCTGAAGGTCATCTTTTGAGATGCTATACTGGTCCACTGAGCAAATGTTGTGGAATTTTCCCTCCAATGTATTATTATTATTGCTCAATTCATGATGCGCAACTGACTCTGGTGGGATTTGCTGATTCAAATCCATCGATGTAAAATCACAAAAAGGGCGAGACTGATCGTGCTCCACGGACCCATTCATATCTGATAAAATTATATTACCAGAAAAAAGAGCAGGTTGTTGCGGCTGAATCATTCCATTTTCATAATGAAAATTCTGGGGATTGCGTTGCACCAAATGCATGCCCAATTCTTTGATTTCTTCTTGAAGTGCTCCACCTCTTACTTGTATTATTCGATTAATAGCATGAATCAAATATAGGGGCTCGTCGGGGAATGTAAATGGTAATAATGCAAGTATTTCCGCACAGTACCTACAAAAAAAAGGGAGAAAGGGTTGGTAATTTTAAACAAGAGATCATATTGAAGTAGGGGGAAAATAAATGGATTTGGACTCACATAAGGAAAGGTATCATTGAGTCATTCAAGCGTGGGTTGTCAAACTTCCGCACAATGGAGGATATAAAATTGTTCCTCGAAACTCGGTTTCCCCGTATGAGCTTGTAAATTCGAGAAACCCCAAGTCTTGCTTGAGTCAACGAACTGCCATCAGATCTGCCTTTCAAATTGCCAGAGCCCTTGGATTGAATTTTTTGATTTGCATTGTCGGAACGACTAATAGTTTGGATGAACATAAATGACATTTGAAGACCATCCCCCAGGCGGCTTTCAAAAAATGTTGGGTACCTGGAAAAAGATGCATTAATTAGTTTTAGAACTCAGACATTTATACAACCCATAGAATAGATCCTGTTCAAGTAAGGTCATGAGATGCATTAATTATATTGCATAAATATTGCTTAAGCTGACAAATTAATAAGTTGAGTTTAGGGGATTACTTCTCATTCATATTCATCAATAGGTGGTGAGCCAGCTTCGCATTTGCCTCATGGGGGTCCGTTTCTAGTGCGATAAGGTATGGAACACAAGTAATAGGATGAACAAGACCTTGGCGAAGCACCACTTCCACAATCTGTGAATTGGAAAGATAGCAAAAGACAATAATGCTCAACTAACCAAAAAGGTAGGAAACAGGCCCGGTGCAGGAAAATGAATAAATGGTCGAACACACATTCATGAACACAGACGTGGAGCAAATTGTCTGTCATCATGCTTTCTTATAGATTAAAAACTGATATCCAAAGATCTTCCCAGTTTTTCAGTTTGGCTATGAATAACATGAACATATTAAATCAGCCATCCACATTACAACGGTTTGACACACAGCTTTCTAGTAAACTTAATTATGATACAGAACATGAAAATAAAACCGGGTTTATTTTTTTATTTTATTTTTTATTTTTTACCTTGAGGGCAGTTTGACGAACTTGGCCATTTAAATCTAGGCTTCTCCCTAGAACCTTCTCCCAATAAAACTGAACAATACCGCCACATATGTTGGTATCTCCGGCACCGGCAGCAACTGGTACACTTGGGCCACCATCCACAGCAGCAGTAGGGGCAGCTCCATCATCTGGTTGATCTGTTCCCATTTGACTTTCCGCATCAAGAAGGTAATCATACATATTTTGCAATGCTTGCATCTGCCCAGAAAAATAATTCAAACGTACGCCCATGGCACTCAAGGAAACCAAAGAAAATTATTCACTCACCTTGAGACGAACATCAGAACCAGATGACAATGCTTCCTCTACAATTTTCCCAACATCTTCTTCCAGCATAAATTCAGGCCTAGCAATAAGAACAAATCCCAAAGCCTACATAGTATATAACGAATTAGAGTTTGCCTCAATTGTAAACAGAAAAAAGTAATTCAAGAAGAAGGATGCAAGTGAGAGGATACCTGCAGCGCTCTAACCCTAATAACCAAATCTTCCGTCACCAGGTACTTCTTCAACAAGCTGAGACTTTTTGTGACATCAACATTCTTGTTGCTGGAATTGCTCAACAAAGGACTACCATAGCGAATAAGTAATCCAAGACAGAAGAGTGAACGTCCTAGCAGCTGCAATTTCACAATCCAAATTGATGTCTTAACATTGTACCAACCAACTTCATCAAGTTTGTTCTGATAGCCAAAGTAATAAAATGATGGCATATAGATCACATTTAGAAGAACAATTCTTCAATAATTTGATTAAACTAAACACGAAATGTAATGAATAATAATCAATGATCAAAAAGAAAGGCAACGGCAATGCAGGAATGACTAGTAGCACTTCAATCGCAACCATGCAATCTACAGTGACAATGTGATAGATCCTGAAATTCATCCCAATCAATACTTAAAGAGACATGGCAGTTCACTAGCCCTAAACAAGAAAGTACAAACGAGGAAAAAAACTATGTAAGAAAAAAACAAACTAGAAGTGCCTAACAAATAAATCAAAATTCTGCGAGGTACTTAAATTTAATAGCTCATATATAAATACCCAAAAGGTGAACTTAATTAAATCCAAATCAAAATTTCTCTTGTCCGTTGTCACATGCATCAATCATAATCAATACTCAAGATTCCAAGCTTTCTCTCTCCAAACTAGGCTTTTCTTGTTGCTCAGAAAAAGCTATACCAATATACCAAAAAAAATCTAACCTGTTTGTTATCAATCCCTAGAGAATCCAAGCGTTTGAAAAACGCCTGAATAAGATACCCAACAACCGATGCACCTTTACCTGCTACCTTACTCAAAGAGCAAAGGCACCTGTGGATAGGGAAAAAGAATTAGTCCCTCACAAAATCTGAGTTGCAGATAAAGTCCACACCACATAATCCAATTATGCACAAGGTAAGATAAGTAGATAACTACATAACACTGTTAAGCAATGATATATGTGATGCAAATAAGAGAAAAGCACAGAACTGGAGAAAGAGAATAAGTACTTTATGCAAGCATGTACGACTGTCAAGAAGGAGTGCCTAACAATCATGTGTTTCAAGTCTTGCTCTAGGTCTTCAGAAACATTTGGAGATAACTTCCGTAGCAAGGGCAGAACCGCATCAATTATGAATATGATACTCTCAAGTAATTGAGCAACCACTCGATTATCAACCTAACAACAATATTAAGTAAGTTAAGGAGTAGGCAACCTCACATTTATTTCTGAATTAAGAACATGGATGTTTAAAAAAAATGTGATCTCAATGAGAAACTAATGGACTTAATATCTGATGTTTGTGTTTGCTGAAGTAAATTAAAAAGGGGAAGACCTAGACCACCAAAACATGAACACTCCCATAAACTAATAAGAGAAGTTACCTACCTAGATCCAAATTGATTTGTAAAATAAATTGGTCTATTCAAGACATCAATTTTCAGGAAAACCATCTTAACTTCCAATTATTGTTTTTCAAACTATAAAATTCATTTTTTAAGTTCTTTTACCGAGCATAACATCATGTTTCCAAAAAAAAAAAAAAAGCTTACAATTTTTCCCCCAGCAACTTTTAGAAGGTGTTCGCATTATCATTATTACCTTACCCCAAAAAAGAAAACATTATTGTTTTTACTATACCACCAACATTAGAAAGTTGAGGAGCATTTTATTCTGTTGCATTCAAAATCAAACATGAGTATTATTTTTCTCCCTAAGTATGTAAAATTATGAATCGTGGTAAAAGAATCTATAATGCTACAAAAAATAATGATAAGTTATATATTGATCATATATGAATGTGGGCTTTAGCATTTTAGATATAATAATTTTGTTATTATTTTGAATATTTTCCTTTGCATGGGGCTCAACTTTCCTCTCCCATCTTTTGTAATTCTATATTATCTGTGAAATTATTTCTTAAAATAAAATTATTATTCAAATATATCTTTTTAGACAAATATTCAATAAACTATAATGTTAGAAAATTAGAACTCAACGTGTCTTTCAGCTTTTTATTGAATATTACTTTTTTCAGAAGTCATAGATTAATCTGATAATTCTATTTTTGTTGTCTAAATTTGATGGTTCATGCAATTTATGAGAAATTACGTTATTTAATCAAATTGTTGACATCTATTATTATGATTATAGATGATACTAACAAAAAATTTGTGACATAGGTAAGAAATCAATTCGTCATACCTAAGAATTAAGTTTACAAGTGAATTCATCGTAGATATATATATATATAGTAATGAGAAAAGGAGTTTATATCCTAATGAAAAGAAAGGCAGTAACCTGGGTCTTAAGGTAAGGTTGGAGAGTAACCACAAACTGGGATGGGTTGGAGGCAGGTGCACAGAGCATTGGATCCACAACACAAAATGCATGCAAGACCAATACATATGGAAGTGCACGCACCTCGGTGTCCATATTACTTCTCTCCTCCACCTGAGAGGCAACTTTTAATGTAAATGATCGATAAAAAAAACCATAAGGAACCAGCAATTAAAGAAAATGGGAAGGAACAGTCTTACCTGCAATATCCTTTCCAATAAGCACTTACACATCAACTCACATCGCTTGCGAACTGAGGTGAGGGAAACAGGGTTGATGCCAACAGCCTTAGTTGATTGTGGGAAAAAATCAAGTGCTAAGTTTCTCTTAATAATTGTCACAAGTAGTTGATGATTTGGCATTTTCCTCAATATTTCAACAATTTGCTCGGTTTTCTTGGCGATCTCCAATGGAACAGAGCTATCATCTCCAAAGAACTGAGTTTGTGAACCAGAAGGCTCCTCAAACCAGAACTCATAAAATGTCTTACAAACGAGATCCTATGCATCACAAGTATAAAGAGGAAACATTCAGATGCCCGGTTAAAACAAGACAATAACTTCCATATAATCAGTTTTAGGCACCTCCCATTTCAGTAAAAGGAATCTTTGTTGCATAATCTAATATTAGACGAGAAGAACTGAGTTTGTGAGCCAGAAGGTTACAAAATCTCATTAAAAAAATGTCATGCAAATAAATCCCATCATATATATTTTTTATATCAGATTTATGCATCTCCTACTTTAGTAAAAGGACTTTTTGTGGCTTAGAAAGAGTTTAGTTATAGTTTTAAAGAAAGGAATACCCAAAACACATGAAACTTGGACAATTTCAATTCTCTCAACTATCTATTTATTCATAGAATAGAACAAGGGAACGAGGTATCAGTTCAATGCAATTGAGGAAGAAACTAATATTGACAGCAAATTATGCAGGAAACATAGTATGTGAAATACTGGCAAATGGAATTTAATTTAAGGAGAGCAGTCATCAATGAAATGCACTTGATTTAGACCTACCTGAATACTTGATTCATCATCACCAACTCGAGAGATTATCTCTATGCATGCCCTGGTAAATTCCGAGAAGTTTGCATTTGATGTGCACATATCTCGAATGATTTTGATGGCACGTTTCCTCACACTAACTCCAGTATCTTTGGTTCTCTCAGCAATCTTATCAAAATACTGCAAATCAAACACATTGTTGGGAGCAAAGGAATGAGAGATTAAAGATAATCATGTCATAGAATGAGAATTAAAAAATGCAATTACGCAGACCTTGAAACCAAGATCAGGATGGGAGGCAATATGCCTGCCAACAAGTTCCAAAGCTGCTTCTCTGACAGATATTGCAGAATCGCAAAACCTTCCTTCAACAGCCAATTGGACACGTTTGTCTCCCAATACCTCTGGATCAGCTTCAACTATAATACTGACCTGCTTCATTAAATAGATAAAACATAAGTACAGTTTAAGATACAATGATATGTTAAAATAATATACAAATAAAATAAAGGGGTGAAGAGTATAACCGCTCGTAAAGCCTTGGCTCTAATTACCGGAGAATTTTCCCTTAAACTTGCCTGGATGAGGACAATTATGTTATCAGAGTTTCAGTCGTACATCAGACATCTATAAATAAAATCAACAGGAAAACAAAACAAAACAAAAAGTTAACTAACCAGAAGCATGTGAAGGATCTTATCAAAACCTCTAGAGAAGGAATTATTTTGTCCTAGTGCGAGAGTGATTTTCTTAACTGAATCCCTAGTCAATAATGAGGAAGTATTGCCACCGTCCCTCACTATTGCCATAGATTTCAATCTAGAGAGATAGTAAATAAACTTCTGCTCAGCTTTTGAATCATCTTTGTACCACAGGCAGAGATAAAACCTACAATATGTGCATTTATATCAGAGCGATAGCAAGCTTCTAACAAGAAAATAAAAAATACAATAAAATAAATTAACAACAAAATAAGGGGGTCAAAACCATACAAACCAGCGAACAAATAGATGAACATCATCTGAAGAACCAACTTCCTGGAGATAATTCAGAAGCAACTGCTGAACAATTTCAATGTTTGTGACAAGCCACGAAACTTTGGATTCTTTATCTGACCAATCTTTGCTCTTCTCACCATCATTTTTACATTGGGATTTGCAATATGATTGTAATACCTGAAGTTGTTTCCTCGAGTGGCAAATTTGACAGTACCAGCTCCGGTTAGGAACTTCATTTTCCCTTCCTCCAATGCAATCTGCATGAAACAACCTCTGGCAATCTTGACAGACAAAGAAATACTTTCCTACCCTGCCATCCAAGCATATAGAACAGACATCTTTAGGATAACTCTCATCAGCAACATCCTCCTTATTGCCCAACTCTTGCAATATCCAAAACTTGTCTGTGGCACAAATGACAGCATCACGTTTCAATCTTGCAGCAATCATGCCAAGAAAGTCAATGGCCATAGAACGAGCAGAGACATCTTTAGATTTCAGTCCAGCATTCTGAAGTAATAACACACATAGAACCTGCAAATGAACATGCCTTAGGATTTGAATGATGATTCTAAAAATATAAAAGGATGAGAATTTTTTTTTTTTTTTTTTTTTTCCAATTATAAAGAATTTGAATTGAAAGATCACTACCTCCAAAATAGGGGCTGATGCAGGATATTCGGGTAAATTTAATGTTGTTAGTAGATCCAAAACCATATTTTCCATCATTACTTTCACTTCAGATGCATCCTGAGTCTTCACATTAGCAAAGCGCTGTAGTACACGAGTCCAGAAAAGACAGCATGCCTCCGTAGCTGTTTCATGGCATTTGGTAGGACAACTACTATCAACTGAAACTTCAAGGATGGATTTACTGTCTGATGCTTGCCTCAAAGCTTCAGGAAGGTTTGCACTATAATGTACCAGTTGAATCAATAGGGCAGAAATCATTTGAATTTGCCGTTGTTCTTCATCAGGTAAGTGATACGCTCTTAAAGCCCGCTTCGTGGATGGTAATTTGAAGAGCATCTGAACTAATTCATCTATCAAATAATTACGATGTTGTGTATACGAATAATATATCTGCACCAAGTTTGAATGTATCATCAGAAGATTTAAATAGTAGCAACCAATTGCATTCAAATCTATCTAAAACCAGACAACGGCATATCTTGCAGAAAGAGAAGCAGAAATCCATACCCCACAAATTAAACCAATTGCCTTAAGTTGCAAGAGCTGAATATTGTCCACCAAAAAAGTAGAAAAGCTTGTTTTCACTAATTGAAGAATACAGCTATCTGGTAACCTCTCTATCAGCAATAAATCCTTAAGTAAACCAAGAATGGTGCACATCTTCTGAAGAATAGTATTAACAGCAGTAGATACCCTGTCAAAGCAAAAAAAATATCTGTATTACTCATTAAAATTCATTAAAATTCATTGTAATGTTCAATGCTAAAGGGGCAGAATATGATAGGCACACTTGTTGAATGTAGGTTTCCTGATTTTAGAAGTCTTAACACCACGACGCTTCTTACTCGATGAACCATAGTCACCATCAAGTTCTTCATCTTCATTGACTGGAAAATCAAAAAAATGTAATGGAACTGATCATAGTTCATCTGTAAGGTATTGTTAACAAAAGACATACTCGTGACCTTTTTCCTTTTTAATTTCAGAAGCAAAGGATAGAATACAATTAGAGACTTAGAACATGTTCACCAGAACTACTACACAAATGATATACATCGGCACATCCTTGCCCTAAAAACGTATGATACAAAGGTGGAAACAAGTATCAGATTTCCACAGAGATTTACTAAAATAAAATGTTCCAAAAAAGGAAAAAAAAACACATCATCAACAATCTATTAAGTGCAAATTCCAATGTCAATAATTTCAAAGAATGAAAGCCACAAATTCATTTCTACTCCAATCACGATCTGGAGTCCAAAGAACTCCAGAAATCTTTTATAATTCTACATCCAAATTTCTTAGGGACGAAAAAAAATATACACCAAATATCTTCTATCTAAATTAAATTACTGACCTTCAAACACACCATTTTCACTGGCTTTATGCAACGCACGATATGAAGGATCATAAGCACACATAATATCCATTATGTGATGCCGGGAGAACTCCAGAATTCTCTCTATGATCTGATAAGAAAAAGAACTATAATCAATAATTCATCATCAATGGATTACATATATTGTCAGCAACATTTCAAAAAGTATAAAGTGCACTAAAGCGTAATAGTCCCTTTGGAGGATTATTTACAGTTTTAAAAATAAGTTAAGAGCTCCAACAAAATAAAATGCACAGTATATAGAGTTTATATAGTTTATATGATATTAGAAATTAGCATGAAGTATGAAATAGTGAAAATAAAGGATTAACTAATAAAGACACAAAAGTTCAGAACAAACACAAAATCACATATCAAAAGCCTAAAAATTAAAACCCATCACCGCAAAATAAGTTCTCATCTCTATTTTCCCATACATAGTTAGACTCATAGCCCTAGTTTAATCTTATTTCCATGTTCCTCCACATCCACATCTATTGGAGAGCGAAATGGTAAACTTTGGATAAGAGGGTTGAGAAAGAAACCAACAACTTTTTGTTTAAATTTTCCTTTCCTTCGTTTATTGAAAAAAAAAAGTGTCAAACTTAAGAAAGGTGGGGAAAAAAACTCAAGAGAAATCCATACTACTCTCAACACATTGAGGAGCCTGACATAGCTTAAGAGTGAAGCACGCTTACATCACACTTTCAAGCTTCCTATAACAATCATGTCAGAATAAGCAAAATACTTGATACACAGCAAAATGCTAATCAGGATTAGAACAATGCAAGCAACTAAAAAAACAAACCTCTTCTTTATAAAGCAACTTTGGCATTTGGTCATGAGCCATTACTGCAAGAGATGCATGTATGGACTCCAAAGCACAAAAGATAGTTGCAACTGCATCTGAATCTAACTGAAATATGAAGGGGAAAAGATAATCTGAATTAAGCTACAGAAATTATAAAGCAATGGCAGAAACCAATCAGAGTAGAAGTCACTTTCTATTCCAAAAAACTCAGGCCACAAAAGAAAACAGTTCCCATGAAATAAAGGGAAGAACAATTACTTACACCATATACATATTTCATATAAAAGATAGCTCCTTAACCACCATAGCACCAAATTAAATTGTACATTTTTTTTTTACAAAAGTTCGCCTGCATAAGAACCAAAAAATACAAATGGGGAGGGGGAGATGCATCATCAACCAACCCAAGGATGTAGGCCAATGCCACATCTTCTGAGCCCCCCAAAAAAAAATTGCACTAACACAAATAAGGCTAGACTTGCACACCCTTTTTTCTTATAATTCTTGCTTTAAAAGGTGCCCTTCTTCAAATCTTCAAACTAACATTTTGTCAAACAAAATCTGAGAGAGGGTGTAAATAGATATACTTGTAAAAAGTTCATAAACTAAATTTATACCATTATTAGTTTGAGGTTTTGATTGATACAACCCCCATTGTTTAAAGGTATAAATTGATCTTCGCCCAAATTTTTATTTGGAACTGAGGAAAGTTCAATGGGAGAAAACATGCCTTATGATTCAATTTAGAGGCCTAGAAGTGGGATACCTTTAACAAAGAAACTTAGCTCTCCTCATGAAATAGCTGTTGAGATTTACACAAGTGGAAAACACCCCATGAGCCAGAGAATAGTCAGTATTTACAGACTGGATCATCTTGGCTGGGCCACAAAGGCTGGGAAGAAAGTTAAAAGGTTAAGTTTATGGCCTGAGGTTGGGAAAGACAGCAGGTTTTTTTAATCCAATTCTTGAACTTCAGGGCAGGGTCTGGCAAAAGAATTTGGTTTGGGGAGGATAGGTGGATCGGGCCTCATACTTTGGCTCATCTTTACCCGGATATTTTCGTTCTTTCAACTAAAAAAGGAGCCACCAGTTTTCGGAATATGGAACATCAATCTTGGGATTTGAGCATTAAAAGAGGAGGTACGTTTGACAGGGTCGAACTCTCAATGAGTTATCCAAAACTTTGTTAGTTGTGAAACTCTTGGCTTGATTTTCATCTTTCTTGGTCTGTTGAAAAGATAAGGAAGAACTCCCTTAAAGAAATTTTTTTGTGGAATCATTTGCAGTCTTTCTTGAATTTTGTTGTTGTTTAGCCCATGAATTTCTTCAACGTTCTAACTGGTTTGAACCCACCATATTCTTTGATCTTGGTTGCTAAAGTAATAGCATCTACTAGATAGGCTAGTGGGTGTAAGTTGGCCACTAATTTGATGTCATCTTTAAAGCCACTAGTTGGCCACTTTGGCTCTGAAGCGATGAGACTCCAACATGTAATCAAGAATACAAAGCCCATCTTGTTTGCATTGTTGATTGATTGTAAAGTATTTGTTCATAGTCGAGTGGAAGGAATCGTTTCTTCATTAAACAAGAATTTTCGGCCATATTTTGATGGGTTGTTTTCCTTAATATCTCCTGTTATTTTGTAGTTGGTACTACCAAGTTGAAGTGCTACTTTGAAGTTTTAAAGTCACTAAACTTAGCTTTTGAGCTAACTCATGAATTACACAAATATCTCCCAACTTAAGGCTAATCCGCTAACATCTTATTCTCAACTAAATCTGTTTTTCCCCCACTTAGTTCAAAAGCTTGTTCATTTGAAGGCTCCTTTGGTGGATCTAGTTTGGAATTTCAAATATCCAAAAAGGGCCAAAATGTTCATGTGGTCATTGGCCTATAGAAGTTTGAATATCCATGCCCAAATTCAAAAGAAATTCTCTGGATGGTCCTTGTTCCCATCGATTTGCTGTCCGCACTACAAGAAGGAAGAAATGTTAGACCACCTTTCTCTTCACAGTCTTTTTCATGGGTGGTGTTTTATTTATAAATAACATGGGATTAGAGCTTTGCCTCCCTAGGAGGGCAGAAGATTGGTTGGTAGAAGCTTTCTCACGTTGGAGCCTTAGAGGTAAGGCAAAGCTTTTATGGAACTGCATGGTTAGAGCTCTCTTATTGCTGATTTGGAAAGAATAGTACCAAAGGACCCTTTGAAGATAAGATATCTTCTTTTTATTTTCTTTCTCACTCTCTCTCTCTCTCTTTTTTTTTTTTTTTTTTTTGGTGATAAGTGCAAAACTTAGCTTCTCGATGGTGTTTAAATCAAACTAAATTCTTTTGTAATTACATCATTCTTTTGACTTTGACAGATTGGAAGACAATACTTTATAGTCTCTTTGGTAGAAGTTATCTCTACACTGGCCCCTAGGATGACCTTCTTTCTCTTTGAATATAAAAACGTTTGGCAAGTATAAAGTGAACTCAGGAAGGCCAAACTACAATCATGTAAAGATACGAGGGTTACAGAATGACACAGCTTTATATTTTCAGCATTGCACAAGTTGGCTGCATATGGTGACAACTGAATAACCTGAGTAGATATATGCTTTTAGAACAAGAATGTAACATGATTGTATCTCTGTTTTTCTATAGATGACATGGACCCTGACATCCACATATCGGCCTAGTCTTGTCATAAGGAACATTATATTTGTCATATAACCCGACATTAGACAGGCAGTAACTGTTTATTGGTGATTTAAATCAAATAAATGCATAAAACCAAGAAAAACATTTATGGTTTACTGGAACCTTATACTTCAATAACAGAACCCAGAAACAGAAGGATCAAAACACATCAATGATTTGAAGTGACTGCATAAGACAAAAGATATTTACTTTTTTCATAGAATTAAAAACTACGCATCCAGCTAATGGCAAATGGACTTCAATTCAAGAACTCAATCAACACTGATTTACTTCACCATCACAGTTCAAGTACATAGGAACAAGCAGTAATTGAGAATAAGAATAGCAAAATTACAAAATGCATATGCTAGAACAGTGAAAAACCATAAAGCAAAAGTAGCAGACTCACATGTTCACATTCTTCAACAGACAATCCTTCTGCTCTATGTATCTGATGATCTAAAACCTTCAACAGCCTTGTCAGGCTATCTAGAGAAACCAAATGAAGAAGTTTCTTTGAACGAATGGACATTATTTCATTGACAAGCACTCTTAGATCAGTAAGAGGCAGAGCCAGCCACTCTGATTCATCACGATCATCACTGATAATTTCAGCTCTGCCACAGAAGTCCTCTAAGAACTTGCAAAAGTTTGCGAGGGTGGTGTCTACAATATTCAAAGTAATATTTAGTCCATGAAAAATGAAGATCAAAACTTGTAAGGTGAAATATGGTGCAGCTTTTCTTTCCAAAAAATGGCTGGAACAACCTTGAAGCTCAGAAGAATCTGTTCTAACAGAAGACATTTCATCTCTGCCTTTCTTCTTAACTTTTACTTTTCTAGAAGATGATATTGGTGCATCCTGTCCAATTTTATAGCCAGGGTTAGCAAAGCACAAGTAATAAAATAAAGAAACTGGAAATCCTACTGCCTGCATACATTAGTTGGCATAGATTCAGGCTTATGATTTTGAATTGTTCTAGATTCTCCTTCAACCTGACTTCTAATAGGTAGCTTTTGCTCAAAAACTTTCCTATCAGATACCATACTGCTAGAGACGTGCTCCATAATAGGACCTGAGAAACTTGAACAGCACAATAGACAGTAAGTTCAAAAATAAATGATTTTGGAAAACCAACCAAAGGTACATATAAAGATGATGGAGCAAATTGCATATTTCTAAATGGCATAGCATTAAAATATTTTCGTTCCTACTTTTTCTATTTTCATAATCATTTGTAACCTTTTTCCCAAATGTAATATATTTTTACTATGTTATGATACTTAATATGCCTATGCCAGCAAGAACATAATAGTCATTGAAAAAAAAAAAGTTTAACCTGAAGGTCTCGGATTCCTGGTTTGCATGACTCAAAAATTAATTTTTTTAATAAGAAACAAAATAATATATTCCAAAAGACAAACAACCAAGAACAATTTAGGAGCGGGGGGTAGAGAGAAGCCCCCCAAGAAACTACAATAGAAGAGTCTTTCAATAATTAAATCATTAGAAGATTATAGTTATAAAGAATGTTTCTAGAGCTTGGTCATCACCAAGAAGCAGGATGATGCACACTAATACAAAAGAACTAAAAGAAGATAACTATCTTTCAAAGTTTCCAAGTTTCCAACCAGCATATACTTGACCAATAGAGCTATTTATGCATTACAAAAAGTGATAATTTCACACCAATCAGAATAAGAGATTCAAAAGCTTCTTCATTACTTTGGAGAAACGGAATAAAATAGTTTGTGTTCCTCAAATTAGGTTTTCAAAATCTGATAAGATAATAGGCAATGTAACTCACTAATATTTCCGTTAAACAATGAGGAAAAGCATTTCAAGACTTCGTTTACCTGGAGTAATATACTTGAAGGCATCAACATCATAGCGAAGAACTTCCTCATAGAGTTCAAAAGGCTCCACAGACCCTTCAGGAAGAACTTTGGCATCTTCTCTGAGATTTCTGTTGATTGCATCAAAGTGAATGATAAAATCAAATAAAATTTGGAAAGAACAGTATGGCAAGCAACTGTTTTTTAAAAGTTTATATGAAAGAGATAAACTATATTAGGCTGCAAAAAGAAAAGAAAACATCAACCTAAAGGCTTTAGAGATGAGGAATCACAAAGCCGAAGAAGGAGTCAGTGTACAGCACAATTCAGTAAACTCTAGTTACTTGACAAATATCAAACACCTTCGCATTACTAAATACTGCGAGGTAAAACATAACGCAAGGACCATGGCATGCAGGATTCATGAAATATGAGCATTCTGCACTAGGCAAGAGTTAAATCTTCTGTGATTAACTAACTACGATGCCTAGTCACCTACAGACTTCCACGATTAAAAGATGAGATAATGAAAGGACAGGCGCTTTACATGCAACTCTACAGCAGAATCAACTACTACATATTAAAATTAGTAGACTATGAATGAAATCCAAGTAGTAACCGCGATTATCTTCACTAATCCGAAATTCTCAGTTAATATTGCTAATACAGTACGCGGTTAAAAAATTTTAAATTTACAGACTATAACTGCTGCCATTCGCACTAATCTTGTAGTTCCAACTTCAACAATGCCGACATCAAACTCCAACACTAAGCGAAACACTGGTCGCATTACAGAATTAAAAGAAACCGCGAGAAAGAATAATTCTCAATCAACGGTAAAATAAAAAATAAATAAATAAAACGCATGAAAATTCCGTTGAGGCTGAACTGAAATTCAGTCAACCGAGCTGAAGAATCACAAATTTCGAATTACCAGAACTGAATTTCAAAATTAAGAACTCACAAGTAAGACACGTCAGTAGCACGAAGCAGATCAGCGATCTTCTTAGACTGAGCGAGAACATCACTCCTCAAAGTAGCATAGCTCCCAGCCGGCTCATCGAAGAGTCGAAGCTCAGGCTCGGAAGCACCGAAGGAAACCGGAAGCGAAGGCAAAGGCAAGCAAGGAGCAACCTCGGAGTGAATAGTATTGGACAAGCCGATACCACGGAGACCGGAGCCAGAGGCAGAGGCAGAAGCGAACGGCGGCAAACTCATCGTTAAGAGAACCGGAGAGAGCACGATCCACACAGCAAGAGCATGAAGAGTCCAAAGCTAGAAGAAATGGAAATCGTGGTCGAATTCGTAAGCCGGAGCACAGTTTACAGAGGACCAGAGGAGAGAGAAAGAGAGAGGAAGACGGAGCCCTAGCGATAGGGGAAGAGAGAGAAATGAAGGGAAGCAAATGGCGGGGAAATTGTGTTTACGGGGAAAATTGGAATTTTGGGGGATTTTTATTTCGGGTTAATTTGGGGAATTTGCTAATAATTAAGAGAGAAAAAAAAAAGAAAAAAAAAAAAGATGATAAATGTGTTGGGTTTCGCGTCTACTCTCGACCTGCCACTGAACGCTTAAACAAAAGCCAATTCAACTACCCATCTAAACTATATGCTACTTCTTGTAATAACTAATTTTGTTTACGTGGCTTCTTTTTATTGGTTTATACTTTTTCTTTTATAAATTACAAAAAAAAAAAAACAGAAAATAAATTACTTTATCCCAACTTTAATAACTATTACAATATTTACTTCTAACTTAAAAACGTTTATTTAAAAATTTCCATACTTGAGTTTATTAAATAATCAAACATATTTTAGAATTAAATTGATGAGATTTATAAATTTAAAAAAAGAGAGCTAAATTTAGCTGTTTTTTTTATAAAATGTATAAATATAATACGTAATATTTAAAAAAAAACATTATTAATTAAGTTTATTTTTATATTTTTATATTCGAGTGAATAAATGTTATTAATAGTACTTTTGAAGAAATTGTATTCTTTTTTAATCAATTAGTGAGTGGTTGTGTATATATTTAATATTTTAGTTATATATATACATATATTGTTTGATCTATGGTTCTAGTGGTAATTTTGGACTGATTTGGGCTATTTTGTCTATTTTTTAATTGGGCTGATTTTGATGGATCCATATCATTATTGGGCTTTTCATATTGATTTTCATGTTTTTTTAATTTAATTTATGGTATTTTAATTATTTTTCTTTTTTGTGAACTAAAACTGATAATAATTAATTTTACAACGTGAAATAACGATAGAAGTAATTAAATATTCACTCGACCAAACGAGGAGGGAGTTGTCCTCTCACTTTACTCTTTCACTCAAAGTATTCGCGATGAATTTTATTAACGAACCCTAAATCTTAACAAAAATAAAAATAAAATGATGAAAAGATAGTTAGAAAGGGGAACAATACATCTCTAGTAGCTTCACGACGATACGTAATAGGTCAAACCAGACAATATTTGATAGTAATAAGATTGGATCAGCGAAGATGTTGGGCCTTCAAAAAAGTAAATTGTGAGATCTTACATCAATTGAATAGTGGAAGACTATCAGAACTAAAGAACCAACGGTACTATTTCTAGGATTTGTCATGGATTGCCTACAAAAACAAAGTGGTGGAGTCCAAATAATTAACGGCAAAATTTGGAAATTTTAAAATATAAAATAAAAATAAAAATAGTGGATGTAGACAAAGCAAGTAGGGCCCATGGGCTTAAAACCAAAAGGGACAGTGGCCCATGGGCTTTTAATATAATTGCAAACCTTCTGTCAACCAACAAACAAAAGGAATAAAGCATTTGGAAAAAAAAAAAGGAATATGAAAGGTTACATCAAATTTTCTCAAAGTCGCAAACTATTGTTTTACCAACCAAATTTTCATCCTCACATATGACCTAATCTATTTTTGGTTTAGGGCAAAGCTTTAGGGCTCTGAAATCCACACATGCACATCGCAATCAACCCTCTTTTTTATCGACCCGCTCAAGAAATAAAAATCTTTTCCAAAACTATTTCGAGGTTCAAATTTCTAATTTTTGTTTGTTAAATATATATCCATATGTTTAGGTCAACATACGTACACATCAACTAATCTAACGAAATAGTTATTTGACCTAATGATTATTAAGAAACTCGTAGAATTTGATCACGAGAGCTTCAACTACTACATATCTTGCACGTCTTAATAGTACGAGAGCTTTAACTATTTGACACTATAACCCAATCATTTGTTTAGCATTGCAGCCGATAAACGAGACTTTATTTGATGTAGTCTAAGGACATGTTCCACCTCTTTGATCATACGAGTATATATTAGGTCATCAACTCCACAAAAATTCCATAAATATCTATACTAAATCATAACTACCATCTTTATTAAAAATTAAATTAAATTATTATAAAAAAGAATATTATTCATTCCAATCATCTTTTAGTTACCAAAATGACTTTTAGACAATGATGACGGTTTAACTTTTCCACGTAGGCGTAGGTCTGTCTTGTCACAAAACAAAAATATTATTCAAGATTAATAAAATATAATAAGAAAGTAAAATTTAGTACTGAAATTAAATTTTTAAAAAAGGTTTAATCATCATCATATATATATATTTACTTTCTCAAAGCTTTAGCCCAGATTTTGAATGAATCCAATCCACACAGCTTTAGCATCATTTCCTTTTCATCATTGCTGCCACGCCCATTGTGGACTATAATTTAAAACCTCTCTCTCACCTGAGGAAGAAAATTGAAAAATAAAAAATAAAAAATTATTTATTTCCAGTAATATGAATTTTGAATTATGTTTTTATTTATTTGTGTATGGTAAATATGCGGTTACAAATAATAAAAAATTATTAATATAACCAAGAATTTTGAATTTTATATTATGATTAATTCGATTAATTTCATGTTTGTTTAGTATGATTAGCTAAAATATAAAATAAAAAACCTAGTAGTCTAAAAAGAATGGTATTATGATAATGAACGAATGAGACCACATGGGGGGTTTACACGTGTGTCACATGGTGGATAGAGAGAAAAGAAGGCATGAATTCCAAGTGTGTAAGCATGTGCCAAAAATCAAATAATTTAAAGAAAAAAAACGCAAATTATAATTATAATTAAAAAGAAATAAAAGGAAAAGGGGGAAAAGGGGTGTTTGGATGCAGGGAATGTGCAGAACATGGCGTACATTTGATGCTGCTTTAGTGTCTCTCGCTTGGACATTGTCACATGCATAAGCCCCTCTCTTAAAAGCTAGCATCCAAACACTCCCTTACTTTATTATTTATTTTTATTATTAATTTTATGTATTATTTGCCATGTGCTTTCCCATGTGCCTCTCTCTCTCTCTCTCTAGGCTTAGTTAGTTATATCCCATTTGCTATGTGTGTGTGTGTGTGTTGGCCCATAGCACCTCCACATGCATCCTTTAGGGGAGCCACACCCCTTCTCCCCCTAATATCGAATCCCCTCTTTCACTCATCTCCTTATCTTCCCCTTTTTCGTATTTCCTTTTTTACCCTTCTTTCTTTATTCACACTCTAACCCTCTCACTGAATAATATAAATAAATTATATACGTGCGTGTCAGATCCTACGTTGGAGAGAAAAACAAAACATCCTTTATAAAGAGGTGAAAACCTCTCTCTATCATATGTTTTTAAAACCGTGAGCCTGACGATAATATATAACGAGTTAAAATGGACAACATCTACTATCAGTAAGTCTGGGTTGTTGCTAATATATATAAAATATATCTCTAAACTTAACCGTCTAAATTTGGAGCATTATCAAACAAATATTTAAAAAAATTGTAAATTAAAAAAATATGTAACAAATCTTTAAAATTTGAATGTATTTAATATTTGAAAAAGGGTTGCTTAAACATAAAATTAGCAATTTAAAAGTTTTTATATAAGAATAATTTTATTTAAATGATTTAAAATTTTAATTTAAAATAAAATGGAGTGAAGTAAACAAAAACGATTTATTTACTTAGAAAATTTTAAAATTCAAATACATAGTTTAGAGTTTTAATGGATTTAAATGTGAAAAGTGCAGCGATAAAATTTATTATTTTCAATTTTTTTTAATAATGATGAGTTTGAAAATATACTGGTGGGGGTATTTTGGGAAACATAAAAACTAAAAGGTCCTGGTTTCATGCCTTTGCATGTGGCGTTACAGAGGAGCAGGCTTTGGCTTTGACGCTCGCAAGTTGTGCCTTGTTCCCGCTCTTCTTTGTTGTTATTATTATTTTTTTTTTCTTTATTATTTATTTTCCATCAAAATTACAAATAATTTTTTTGAATATTTCGACTTTCTTTATGTATTTTATTTTAAACAATAATTTAATCCAAATAAATTATATTTTAAAGTTAATATATAGAAGAAGTAGATAAAAACATAGAAACAAAAGTATTTATTCAAATGATTGAAAATTAAAGAAAAATAATATTTTTCAAATATAAGTTTAAAAGAGTACAGTCAAAGGACTCCTATCATTCAATAGTTTATCAATTCATTAAATGAATTTGTTTTTTTTTTAATTATTATTTCCATCAAATCAAAGGAAACTTATTACAATTACATTTTTCAAGGTTATTCTAAATAAAAAATTTGTTTACTTTGATTATATTCAAAATTAATTTTATTAATTATTAATTTTTTCAAATGTAATTATATTTATTTATTTTGGTTCATTTCACTAAGGCCTATATATTTTTTTTTTAATCCTTAAAATTTTGAAATGTAGCAATAAAAGAATTTTTATGTTCAAAATAAAATTTTAATTTGTGTTTTAAATATTATAAGAATTGACCCAAAGGAAGGAAAAGAAAAGAAAAGAAAAAGGCATCTTCCAAATATTCCATTCATACAGGCTTTAAAATGACTTTCGTGAATTAAATAATATCCAAGAAAAGGGCTACGGAATTATCAAAAAGAACATATTTTCTAAAATAAGAAATTAATTTGTCATTTAAAAACCGCATAAAAAGATCGCAAAACGACAAATGAAAATCCTGAATGGTATTTTCGTAGTAAAAAGAAACAAGAGGGGCAATCAGTTATTTTATCGTTACTTAAACTATGAGTCCTCGAGTTCTATTCAGCCTAAGAAACGAACAGTCGTAAAAGCTTCTTCTTCTTCTTCTTCTTCTTCTTCTTCTTCTTCTTCGTTGTCGTCGATTCCTCTTTCTCTCTCTCTCTCTAAAACTGGCGCATAGAATGAGTTCGATCACAAAGAAACACAGAATGTCATGGAAGCAATCAACGAGAAGAGCGGTTTTGCGATCGAGGTACGGTTCTAGGATCCTCAGAGCTCGTAGAATCCACAAAAATGGCGGAAAAGCGTGCTCATCAGACGTATCGGCGAGGCTTGAGGCGCTCCAGAGTCTCATTCCGACTCAGAACAACGGCGAAGGACATCACCGGAGATCGGAGGAGTTGTTTCAAGAGACGGCGGATTACATCGTGCTTTTGAAGAATCAGGTGTTCGTTTTGCAGAGGCTGATCGAGTTTTACGGATCCGATGAGAGAGAAAATGCCGTATCATCGTAGTTTACTCTTCTTGATTCAGAGAAAAGGAAATTGAGAAGAGAAGACGGTCGGAACGATCGATAACTTTCTGGAATTTTCATTTTGCATGCCGTGTTTGGTTGGAGAGAACGTGGAGAGAATTTGAATAGCGAAGTTTAGAATTTCTTTCTTTCGTTTCTTCTTTTTAAAAATATTCATTACATCAATACGAGTTCATTTTGACACGCACCGAATCAATCATATGCACATCCAAACTTCATTGATTGTCCTCTCTGATTTAGGCAAGTTTTGTAGGTTTTGAGCAACACAATACGCACAAGAGAAGTTGAAATCTCAGGTACATACAACCGTTGGATTTCAATTTCTCTACTCAAGAATTCTCCAGAAGGTAATCATTCTTTTACTCATTCCTTCATGAATCATGATACATAATCAGAATTGCAATTGCTTTCGCGTTTGTGAATCTACATTTCATTATGAAATCACATAGTTAGAAATATGGAATTCCTGGAAACTCAGAGCAAGGGAAAAATAGAAGTAAATTTGTTTGTGAGGGAAATTGAATGTGGTAAAAGAAATGCTGTAGTGAAATGAAAGAGAGAGAGAGAAAGGGAGAAGGCGTGGTGAGTGCGGTGAGAGAGAAGAGTGGCAATGCAAAGCATGCAGTTAAAGAAAGAAGGGGCAGAGCAGAGCAGAGCAGAAGAGAGGTGTGGTTTCTGATGCATTTTCTCTTAATTATCGCAGTGAGATGGACATCAGAAGCCACAGTCTGTGTCTCAATGGTTGGGCTCTGATGTTGACAAGTTTTTAGAGAGAGATAGAGGGGAGAGGAAAGGGAAGGCCATGTGCTAAAGCCAACTTTTAAGGGATGTGTCTGATTGGATTTAGGTTTTGGCTGAATAGTCATAATACCCACACACACTTCATACTTCACACCTATGTCTGGATGTGTTTTTCTGAATAAAATTCTTTTTTAAAGTAAAAGTAGAACCATACTATAACATAAAATTGTAAACCTCCTTATGTTATATAAAGTTTCAATTAATAAGTTTGTGTTGCATTGTGAGTGAGTGGTTCATATATTAGACCCAATGAATGATGATTTTTCAAGCTATAGTAATTAATTATGTTAGGAAGTAGATTCAGAATGCAGTTTGCTCTAGTTATTTATTTATTTATTCATTAAACTTTTATTTTATATAGCTAGACTATTTTCTTTTATGCCACACGCATCAATATTTAGAATGAATAAAGTTTCCTATCGATTGATTTTTTTTATTTATTTTAAATATAAACAATATTATTTTCAATTTAAATTTACCTAAATTAGCACCTAGTAATTTAACCATTAAAAGAATTAGGCATTTTATTGGGTATGTACTAATGTGAACATATCTCTGACTAGTTAAGAATGAAACTAGGATGAACTTCCTTTTATCATACTGACGTTCGTACATTATTAAACTAATGAAGTTGAAGAATCATCCTGTAAACCAATTAATTACTAAAATGGTATGTAAAGTTTGAATTAAACTACCCTCTAATACTTTTATGGGATCGAGTCAAAATTAACCTATTTATTCAATTTCAAAGTACACCCACACTTATAAGTCTTAATAAATTTCTATGAACTAAACTATTTAGCTCGTTATGTATTGTCGTCAGTTTCACAACACTCTTATAAAAAATGTTTCGTTTCTCTCTCCAATCTATCTCACAATCTACTCCCGTAATGGCTCAACCACTTGGTATTTGACTTTGATACCGGCCAAAGTCTACCACCAATAGATATTATATATTTTGACCATTTACGTATCGCCGTCAATTTTACTGTTTTGAAACATGTTTATTAGGGAGAAGTTTAGTTTGAGATCTCGGAAGAAATGAGGTTAAAAGTAGGCTTTAGAGGGGTTGAATGCTAGATTAGTAGCCATGGCCGAGACTAATGGCTGAAATCTGTTTAAACCAAATTAAAAACAGTATAGAGAGTGGGGCAAAAGGTCTATGAAACCCATGCACAAAGGTTAATCTGGTAGACCTGTGCTTTAAAAACAAAAGTGTGAAAACAATTAATTTATTATTATTTTTTAAAATCAGTATTTGAATTTCATATTTTCAATATTTTTTAATATGTGTCTGGTAGAAAATTTAAAACTATGTTTGAATTTAAAATGTGTTTGTAATAAATGTATAAATAATAAAAATAATTCTAGTTACCAACTACAAGACTTTAACTATAATTAATTGAATTACGAAATGTTCTACGTAATATAATTTGTATAAATATCACTTTACAATATTATATAATTTATAGTATATATTTTTAACAAAAATAAAATTAGTTTACAATATATAAGCATACAAAATATTGTTCTCATAATTTTCATGAATTACAATCAAATAAATATTTCTGAATCCATTTGACTTAGAATATAAAAACAAAAACATAAATCTAGATTGTCTACTAATCATGTCACTATCACACCATCTGTGTGCCACGTGTCACCTTGGGATTGCTCACGTCATCATTAGCTATGTAGGATTATTTCTTGCACACGTCAGCTTTGGTTGCAGTCTGTTGTCCAACTGGAGGTGTTCTCGTTCAATATTTGGTTGAGAGGGGGACTGTTAACGAGTAATAAAATGGAAGTATTCTAAATATCAAATTTGGAGAATGTTTGTGTTAAAATTCAAATGAAAGTAAAAATCATGATTCACCTGTGAAAATAATAGTTTTGGATGGTTCGTTTAAGAAATAAAAAATAAATATCATCCTAAAAAAATCTCGAAATCACGGTTCATATACCTCGAATTGACCATAATTTACAAGAACACTATGTAGTCTTAGTAAGACGGGGAAGGGTTAAAGATTTACTTGGGGTGAGATATCACATTGTTCAAGGAACTCTAGATGCTCCCAAAAGTGAACCCAAGGAAAAATTTAGCTCATAAGGAAAGAATAGACAAACACAAATTGAATAGAAATGAGCTTACGCAAAAAGTTTAATGGAAGTAAACAATCAGGGGGGAGAGGACAAAATGTAAAAGATAAAAAATCTCTTAGATTGCTTGTCGATCTAGCTCGATTCTTCCTTTCTTAAGAAGAATCAAGTTGTTACAAGCAAAACAATAAACATTTTATTCTATACTGCAAATCTAGGGTTCTTCAGCAATTGGTGTAACAGTAGCTTGAATAGTTGGTGGTTGATCATCTCACTTGAGCATCAATGTCTTCTTTTGATGTAGCGGCGACCTTTAGGGGTTATATAGCGAAATCAAGAGAAGTTGTCTGAGCCATAAGTGCCATGAATTGGGGAAGAAGATTGCAAAATCAATAAATCCCTGGAAATCTTGGCTCAATCTTGGTCAATTTAGAATCGCATCTAGCCTCCTAACTATGCAGTCACAACCAAACAATAGAAAATTTGATAGATAATACACAAAATCATCAAAATGTATAAATTTTTCTATCCCGATTCTTTTTGCATGTGAACTCATAGGAAACTATGGGTGCAAATTCAATCATTTCAATTTGCAATTTTAGATGAGAAGGAATTTCCCATGGAAATCCTATTTAACAGAAGGATTATGACCTTGTTCTTCCAAAACCCAACTAATCTTCACAATCAAATACCGTTACTCTATAGGTAGATCCGATTACAAGCTAATTCATGAGTAGAGCCAAAGAGAGTTTCATATCTTGAAGAGAATATGATCAAATTCATTTTCCACAGTGCTTATTATTTTTTTTTTTTGGGGGGGGGGGGGGGGGGGGG
>NW_019272034.1:2241065-2284551 GCF_002738345.1 Cucurbita maxima | reverse complement strand
GGGGGGGGGGGGGGGGGGGGGGGGGTTGACCCGTAAAAGGAGCTTAAAGTTTTGGGGACCAAGGCAAATGAAGAACTGAAACCAGGAAAAGACGGAAGTTCAGCATCTTCACATTGATTTTGAAGGGAGGAAAGGATCTTTGTTCTAGACATGCAATGCTAACCATATGCTTATATCAGTCATTGTCTATTAACTATTAAGCATGTTATTTGGCCATGCATCTCTCAAGTTTTGTGACTTAAGTATGATATGTATTACTATTACTGGTAACAGGCTCATCTTGACCTACAACAATGTTTGTAAAATTTGAAGAACTACACAAGCATTACCAATTTAACATTGAAAAAGAAATTCAATTAGGGAGAACAGAGTATTACCTCCATTTAATAGGATTATTGTCTCATCCACAATTGGTAATCTGATCCTTTGTCAACAAACTTCTGCCATTTCCCATCCAACTGATTTTCCTTAGAGGGATTCCAATCAAAATGTCCAAGCTTCATTACCAGATTATCTCCAACCTGTGCAACATATCCTTCATTGTTTGCATGGAAGATCTTTACAGAGCTCCGACAGTGGATCCCAGCACGTTGACGAGCCTCAATTAACTCATTGATGATTTCACGAATACCAAAATCATAAAAGTGGTCGTAGAAAACTGTAGGCTGTAAAATGAATGATAAGGACAACAAAATTAAACTTCAAAGGAGAAAGAGAGGGCAGCGACATGACTAACTGAATGATTCCTAATCTTATTTAGATTCTGAAAAATAAAATGAAAGCATAAAGCTTAAAAAAAAAACCTACAACCTCACTTTAAGAAATTTAAAAGACTGCAGCTCACAGCAACAGATTACAAGCTTATATTATTTTAACTAGATGAAATGAGGTTTTGTTTCCATGTAATCTGAACAAGAAGATTGTATATCAGTATAGATATTTCACAGTTTCTCTAACCACAGTTAAAGGAGCAGGGGAGGACTTGAATAATAGTTGCCCAAAGCCCCTAAAATGGCTGATATAAGTCAATTAAAAAATATACAACTTCAAGCAATTGAATTTCATGACTCAAACAAGAGCTCATTGATCAGTCATTAGCTTTCCATTGCACTTGATGAACAGTTAGTCTAAGAGCTCTATACATTGAACACAGGTAAAGCAGTAATGCTTGGGGATCACACCATCAATTACATCGTACATGGAAATTATTCAAATAGAAAAAGGAAACAAAAAGTCCTTACTATTAGAATATGATCAGAATCCATTATTTATGTATTTATATGATTCTTTTATAAAAAAAAAAATGGCATGTTGCTGCCATTTTGAAACGATTAAAGATAAGTAATGTCTAAACACAATGATTAAAGGCAAGGATAAAGGATCCTCAACAAGTAAAAATATTTTTCAATTGTCTCAATAACTAATTTTTTTTTTTTTTTTTTTTTTTTATAATTTTTATTCCTCGCTTCTTGAATATCCTCTTAATCCCACTCTTCAATCTCTACAACTTCCTCCATTTTTAAAAATTTTTATCTTCTAAATTATCATCCTTTTAAATAAATAGGAGCTTTTCAATCTCTACAACTTCCTCCATTTTTTTAAATTTTTATCTTCTAAATTATCATATTTTTAAATAAATAGGAGCCGTTTCATCCCTGAACATTTTCAAACATAAATATAAAAAAACACCCAAATAATTGAAGTTATATGGAAAGAACCAACTTGAAAACAAATCAACTATTTGGGTGTTAAAATTTTATATAATTGAAGTTATATGGAAAGAACCAACTTGAAAACAAATCACTAAACTTAAAAGCTTAATACTTCACACATATTAGGTTAAATTAATAAAGCATTATACTTTATCTCAAAAATACCCAAAAATACTCACGAAAGTTTCAATAATATTCTTAAACTTTCAAAAAAAAATAAAAAATGCTCATATTGTTGAAATCTTTAATATTTTGAAAGTTAAAAAAAAAAAAAAAAAAAACTTTCTCGTTACAATCTCACATGATCATGCCCTTCAGTTGCTAACGTGGTGTGAACTGTGAGGCAAGTATAAAGGAAAAATCAACCTTTTCAACTAAGAAGTAAGAAGTAAGAACTTACTGTTCCAGGATGAGTCAAGATATATGCATATCCTTGCACAAGTTTATCACGTGGAAATGGCCAATGTCCCTGCAAACAAACAAGTAGAAAAATTCAATTTCTACTTCCCCGAACTCATTAGCTTATAATTAATAAGCCCTCAGCCAAGGGAAAACTTAAATAATGGAGGCTAGCTTTAATATTAAGGTGCTTGCAAAATGAGATAAATTAGTATTATATCAGACAATAAATGTGTGGAGGAAAATGAATATTGGCTTTTAATAAGAGCACGCAGAGTCTGTTCAGGCAGCTTAGTAAAAGGCAATGTACAGAAACTCTTGATTCAACAAGAAAGTATTTTCTTTTCTGTGTACATGCTCAATCTTTGATTTCTTTAGTTTTTCTGCATATGTTCAATCCACAAATGAATCGGTTGGAAAATATTACAATCTCTGATGTTCTTCATTTTTTTTGATTGATAACCATGGGTCCAAAAAGTTGATGCACAACTTCCTTAAATCCAGACAATTACTCAGACTCTACAACGTATAATATTGAAAGCCTTATATGATATTTAATATCCTATATAAAAAGCATCACAAATTGAACTCGTGACTTCAAAGATATTTGGTTTACTGTTCACCCTTTGGCTTCCGAACCAACCCACAATATTTCATTCCATTTTCACAATTAAACAGAAAATCTGGAACAAAATGCAAGCATGGGGAAGCCGTTTGCATCAAATCAACTCATCCTCTGAACTACAATTATTTTTTCACGTGTGACACAGATGTAAAACATATCGAAATTTTACTGCCATTTATATATGCTCATTCATGAAAGTGAAACCTGTTGCCTAATCCAAATGATAAACTCGCTGCTAGTTTCAAACCTGTGTGGACCCAGTGTCATGGTTTTCTAAGAAAGTGACAGCACGCGAAGGCCACCATCCCACTACTCCTGTTGGTTTTCCTTGTGGGTCTATCAATCTCCAATATTGGTTATGAAGGGCAGAATGGAGTATCCCCTGCGAATGAATGATGAATTACATGTCAAGATTATCAAACGAAGAAAACACTTCGATAGGATCCCTACTATAAGAAAAAACAGAAAATATATTGCAATATTACAATATCAAAGTGAAATTATATTAAATAGTCTTTCAGAGGGTCACCTTTCTCCCATAAGTTCATAAGTTGCAAAAACCTATCAATCCCCTAACATCTCTCTCTCTCTCTCTATTTATAAGTACCCACCCTAAAATCTACAATGTAATTACAATTATGCCACAACTAACATCCTAATAACATTCCCAATATTTCCCTATTTACTCTAGAATTACCCGCCCTCTAAACACACACAGTCCTCAAAATGGGACAATTGATTCTCAAAATAAACTAAATGATTATAGCAGGGAAAAATTCATTAGATGTGTCTAACCTCTAATGTTTTTCCACCCTTCTTTTATACTTTTTTCTCTCTTCTTTTCAATTTTTTTTTAAGAAACATTTCATATGACACCCTTAACCCCAAGTCATTCCTTCCAATCCTAAATTTGATTGCAATTTTTGGGCCCTCCTCCTTTTCACAACTCCAACTTCCTAGAGTCACTGCTTTCCGCAACCCTGTCTTTGAAACTCTTCCTCTCCCAAGCATTTTATTTTTACTTTAACCACTACCGTCTCCTTGCAATTCTTAACCTTTGTGATTTCTTCATTCATTGCCAATAATTTTTGTTTTAACATCCAAGAGAAAACTTGCCATCCCCATATTTAGCCTGATTACATGTACACACTGGTTTCCTTGAACACAACAGTTTCAATCAGGTCTACTCGATCAATTTCAGTCAGTGTTCTCTTGTATTATTGCTGTTGTCTGGCCACCCCTAGCCCTTGCTCAAGAAGGCTTGGTTAAACAGGGTCGCTCGATGTTTGCGATTTTCAGCAAATGATGTTTCTTTTCTTGCTCTGATCAGATTCAATATTCATTTCCGTTTTGATTTATGTTCTTTCATCGCTCTTACTCAGACTTATCTTTTCTTCAATCTGCAGATTCTGCTGTTCTTCAGAATTTAAGCATTTTTGGATCCCTACAAAATCATTTTTGCATCTGTGCTATTATCAATTGCATCGATCTCGCCCATCCATTAAAATTTTTTTAGCATTGATCTTGTAATATGTCTCACTTCAAGCCATGGCCTTTAAATCGTCGACTGACTCTATATCTAGACCAGTAGTCAAATCGATGCTCTAATACCAAATTGCTAGGACCCCAAATATAAGAAAATAACAATGAAGTTATTCAGCAGTATCACAATATCATATAGAGATGAAAATAGTAAGTAATACCCTTTCAAGAGGCTATCTCTCTCACACAAAATGAATAATCCCAAAATTCTACCTATCCTCTAAGCTCCCCAATTTCCCCTAGTTGTAACCATCCTGTCATATCAAACGACCAAGTATTACAATTATACCACTACTAAGGTCGTGATTCCATGTAAGATTTTTTTTAATTAAATAGTTAATTTCCAATTGAAAATTTTCATTTGAATGATAAATTCCAATGTAAAATCTCAATTGAAAGAGAAATTTATTAAACCTCCTAATTGAAAAAAATAATATTACCCATCGAATTATGTAATTATACATATCTAGTCCAAATGTTCAAGCAAACAGTTCAAACATATCTAATTATTTAAGTTATTAATTAAACACCCTAAATTTTTTCCCACTCCCCCATTTCTTGCCTTAACAGCGATTCCTATGAGGTGATCCCGACCGGGTAAATGAACATTCCTACTAAATTCCAATTAATAATCTAACACACTTGTATATGAGGAAATATTTGACGAAGTATAAAATTTTTAATTTTTCCAGAATTTGTTACAAATAGTTGTACTCATTGCATCATACCGTCCTTCACAATCATCAAAATTAGGAATGAAACATAAAGATTAAGACGAATACCTTTGTGGTGACATCAAATGCAGAGGAAGTGCCACCAGTGGCATTGATCCAATTAACTATTCGTTGCCGATGAGCATCTAAATGTATGAGAATAATTGGCATAGCGTAAGGTCAATGATCAAAAAAACATGGACGGAATTTTTTAGCATATAAACTATACTTGGGAGTTGGACATAGTGTCAACCACATAACATTTTGTTCACAGTTTTCTTAAAATTGTACAGCATCAAAATAATGATACGAGGAATTTTTTTACACATCTAACTTGAATTAGTAGTTGTGGACCTAATGACAACCTCTTGATTAAAATAACCCTACTGAAGCTCCGATAGGTTGAAAGAAATCAATGACTGGATGCACAGTCCCTTCAAATCAGAGAATAACAATAAAATAGTTCATGAATACAGTCCAAGAATGTAGAGCAACTTCCTACCTTGGTTATAGCATAAATTCCCATGTTCATAAGCCAAACTGTCCCAGTATTCTCCAATAGCAAAAGTAGGATCTGAAGTCTCAATATATTCTTTAACATATGTACCCGAGAAACCTCTAAAATAACAAAGAAAAAGAATCAATAACCTGGATCATAAGAATAACTAATTTTGAACTATGATGGTACTTCGATCAAAATTGTCCCAATTGTAATACCAGCTGACTGTAAAAAAATAAAAATAAAAATTTTGAAACTTTATAAGCTTGATTTTTTATTATATTAATCAAATTTGGTTGTGTGTGAAGGCTAATTCATGATGGGAAGAACATAATGAACAGAGAATATTTTCTTCAATTTAGTATTTAATTATTATTTATAAGCAAGCATCTATATTGAAAAAAAGAATCGAAGAAAAAATTACCTCACAAAATCAAGACGCCAACCATCGAAACCGATATCACTCCGAAGCCAATTTAGCCATTCTTTTATGTCTTTCCTCACGAAGTCCTGGGAATGGTCAATATTTGGTGCTGCATGAAAGATGTCGCCTACAGGCAGCACAAACAAAGAAAAAGTAGCATCAACAACCAAACTAAAGCTTTTTATGGAACTTATTTGACTAATTTCAGAATACTAGTGAGCAACATATCTCTTCACTTAATCTTTGTGCGATCTTACGCTGGTTGTAATTCTTCTCCTTGGAAGATTTTATGCTAAACCACGCAAAAACGAAATTCTATAGATATTCTTATAAAGAAACAATCTTAAACTATAAATTATCGAGAGTTGGAAGCTATTACAGCTTACAAAATTAATTACTTAAAGCACCTCATTTTCATGTCAAGGCAGACACCACAAGGTGATGACACTGACTAGTCATCTACATAGAATCTCAGAGAATAGTATTCGAAGTTAAATCAGTAGATAAAGCTAAAGAATTACCACTTTTAGGATTTCCTCGACCCTGAAAATTCGGATCATCACAAACAATTGCTTCAGGTCCCCAAGCTAGCTTGCCACCAAAAATGTTCCAAACACCATTGGGACTCTGCAAACAGAAAGAACCCCAAATTACATTAAGGTACAACTACTCTGAGGCAGCACCAAAAAAAGGTCCGTTTGTGTCATGGAAAAATTCTACATGCTTTAATCATTAATGCACAAAGCACAGCAGACACCTGACACAAGGGTCATTCAACACAGTCTCTGAAGTTAGGAATACAAAAAAATATACCTTTGAAATTTCAAAACAAACAAATAACTAAAATTGAGAAAATAGATTCAGTCCTATCCACTGAGGAGACACATTTAATCAAGAAATATCAGTTTCAAATTTCTTTGGTTGTTTAGAAATGTAACCATCTTAAACAACATAAATTCATGAAAAAAAAATTGAAATAATAAGTAAATACGTAATATTCACTGCATGAGTGTTGCAATTTCAATTATTAGATAAGTTCTGAAGTGCTGAAATGCTACATGAAAAACACATATAAAAGGATGTGATTTTATTAACAGAAAAGGAAAAAGGGAGCTAAGAGTAAAATAGTAAACAATAACAGTATGGACAGGAGTAGACCTGCTTGTGTGCACATCTATGATTGAGTACAACATCACCGAGGGCCTGGAGGCAGATCCAAATAACATTGGTCAAAAAGAAGGGGGAACTGAACACTAAACAAGACATTAAAATAAAGCTCATACATTGTACGTAATCACCTACAGAGTTTACAACTTACTAAAGACTATACCATATAACTAGTGAGAGTTACATGCCCCTCCTAGACTTGCGCATTCACAATTGTGGTCTAACAGAGCTCTATTTCATATAATTTGCAACTTTCTGATATGGCATGGTTTTATTTTCTTAATATAATAACATGTGAGTCAGGAGATTTTGGCACAGCGCTCCAGATGCAGAAATCTCTTCCAATTTTTTTTTTTTTTTTAAAAAAACTATCTTCCACTAAAGTTTCCTTTTCAATGATATCTTGAAAATTAAGTAGCGTAACTTTCTGACAGTTTCTAACACCTGTCTCTGATGATACAGTTTAACATATAAAATTCTACAAACAAACACTTGCTTGAATACATTCTTAATTTCTTCACATTCCAAGAATAATTGAAACAGATAGAGGAATTAAATAAATACGCAATACTTTGGACAAGTTTCAGACCATGACATACCAGAAGATCTTGAGAATGAAATTCTTCTATACAGTATTTGAGTTCTTCCTCAGATCCATAAGACGAGTTCAAATTATATAGGTCAGATGGCATATAACCTGTAAGACATTCCCCACTGTTCATAAGTTGTAGCCCAGACATCGAAATTATCCCATGTTAACCAAACTGGGAAAAAAGGGTTGAGAAGCGTTTGAACAATAGTAGATGCTAAGAAGAGCTTATATTTTATTTTATTTGCCTCAAACAATATAAAATAAAAATGAAATGGAGCAAACCTTGTGGAGCAACAGATTCTGTTGGTGGTGGGAGCCACACTGCTGTTATCCCAGATTGGGATAAATCAGATGCTTTGGCAGCTAATTCCAGGTACCAGCGTCTTCTCCAGCTTTCCCAGTTGAAACCTTGAAACTTCATGAGGTATCCATTAACAATCATCAGTCATGGTTGGAGCGGATTGATAATAATAAAAATGTTGTAATAACTGAAAAAAACAATAGGTTCTCGATGGGGGGGGAAGTCCACCGATAAATCAATGGAAGGGGGGATTTTTTTTCAGAAGATTCTGAACTTCCCAATATTGGCTAATTCTAAATAGCAAGTACTTGAAACTGAAAGTTTAGCATAACTTTCATATGACTTTTAGGGGAAATATCATCATTTGAGCAGCAACAAATAAATGGAAAGGAAAAAAAAATTATAGATTCTAATTGTAATTCCACCGGAAGTGAAGAATTTGAAACAGGTAGAAGTAAGCAATATATGCAGCTAACATTGTGCCATGATCTATAGGACTTATTCCCTTCCAATGAATAAAAGCACTAAGAAACATGACAAAAAACCTGATACAATAGACGAACGGTGTGATACCAATCCCTTACTAACTTAAGAACAAGAGATCAACTACAAGAAAGTCAATCAGCAATGTCATTTATTTTAAAGCTCAAGTAAATCTAGTGTGATGCAACTAAGAAACATGACAAAAAAACCTGATCAAACTCAATTGGAAAATATTTTTGAACAATTAACCCAATATTCAAACTAAATATTGAGTTTGCACACCAAGGAATTTAATTATGTAAATCAGAGTAGAGTGCATTAATTTATTGATGTCATTAGTGAAAACTAACCACAATTTCGTGTCCAGTGCCAGTACCGGGCTCTGCATCAAAGTCACAAGAATTGAATCTTAGGAATATATAATAAAAAAATTTCTTGATTACATAAAAAGAAAAAGGATAAAGCCAGCTGACCTAATTTTGTTTGATCCGGTGTCCTTTGCCATTGTATGGTTTTTCGTTGCAGTGCACGCTCAAGAGCCTTTCTTTTCTTTTCTATTGATTCCTTCTCGATAACATGCTCAATTAGTGTATCCCCCACTTTTGGCTTTTCTTGAGCAATTGACCATACTTCTTCAAGTTTGGGCAAGTCCAATGATCTAAACTTTGATGTTGAAACTTCAGTTATATCAATCTTTCTTGGAGGAAACTTGGGGCGAATGGTTCCAATTCTTCTTGCCATCCATTGAGGTATCGCTCTTCGAGGACCATCACTCAAGAGTTTCCACTTTTGCGACTCATCATTTGTCAAGAGGTCTATCCTCCCACCATTGACAATATAAGCTGCCTCTTCATTATCTTTACCAAGGGTTCTTTCCTTCGATAAAAATGACTCAGCCATTTCAGCTCGTTGTTGCCACATCTTTGTTGCAGCTTCCGAAGCCCTCAATAATCTTTGCAGTGCTTCACATCTTCTCATATAGGCATTGTCTTTTGAATGTGCAGTTTCTTTGGCAGCTTCAATGGCAGACTTAATACCTTCAAGCTCAGCCTTGAAAGCTTTGGAAGCAGCTTTCTTCTTGTCTGTGAAATCTTTCTTGATTTTCTCCATCATCAATTTAATTTCTCCCTCCTGTTGGATTATCTTTTCCATACTCGAGTTTTGAAATTCAAGCAACACTGTTTCAGCATTTTTGGCTCGAATTTCTGATGCAGTTGCCCGTGCTCGGGCTTGCTCCAGTTCCAACTTAAGGTTATCAACATCAGCTCTTGCAAGTGATAAGTGAGATTCTAATTCATCCACGACACCTTTCAACTTAACACTTTCTGATTGGATAGAAGCGATCTCATCTAGAGCATATACCTCATCAGTAAATGTAGCTACAGCCTTATTTGCATGAGCACTAGCTTTTTCAGCCACATCCAATGCCTTCTCAATAGCTATTTTTGATTGTTCTACAAATGATAGCATCGAACCTTCAGTAGCATCGCTGATCTGTTTTTCAATTTCATAAGATGCCTCGACAGCAGAAGTTTCTGCAGCTGAAACTCTTAATTGAGCATCTTCTAATATGTGTGACGTGGCCTGCTCGAAGGCAATTGCAGCTAACTTTTCAACTTGTACTGCAAGATCAATAGCATCCTGCTTTGCAAGGACCAGCTTAGATTCCAAAGCAAACTTCTCACCTACTGATTCCTCGAGTTTTTTATTAAACAGTGATCTGGCAGCCTCGAGTTCTGAAACTGCCAATTCCTTATCATGCAATATAGTAGCAAGATATTCTTTTTGTTTAGCCTCATAGCGAGTCAACTTCTCAAGCAGTTGGTCTGTTTCTTTCTCTACAGCTTCTTGTCTCGTTTGAGACTCCAAAAGCGCCTTTTTAACTGCAAGAATTTCATCTTCTTCTGACCCCAATATTTCACTTCCTCCAGTTGAAGGATCGTTTGAATTGTCCTGTCACAGAACCAACAGCCATAAGTCAAGTCATAGTTTCACAGATTTGATATAGGATGTAGTTGAATACACAAGTTAAATTCCAATTTTTGCATTCCAGGAAAACAGTTAGCCTTTCATTTCCATTCAACTTGATTTAAAAAAAAAAAAAAAAAAAAAAAAAAAACACATTAATTAATAAAGAAAATCCGATATGATGATTCATAACTCTGTTCGAGCAGTTAGTGCGCAGATTCTAATAATGAAAACAATAGAGAACATGGGTTCAAAGATTTCCATACCCGGCTAGAAAAGGCAACAGTAATTGGTTTATGCAGGAAGTTGTCAGTGTATGATACTTTCCTGCATGAACATTGACAAATGATCGGAATTAAAAAGAAATAAAAGAAAAGGACGATGAGGAAAATCAAGCTAAAAACCAAATCTCGTCCCTATTTTTCCTGGAGAGAAAAGACATGCAGGCAGAGTAAAAGCATACGTACCGCTTCCAGGTGACTGAAACTGTTCGTAGATTGTGATGGCAATTTGATGACCGTCTGCCATATGATGAGCCTGGAGTGACAATAGGGCAACGCGGAAGGATTTCAATAGCTACGTCAAGTAAAGGGAATGGACCCATTACTTCCTGTACGGAATCAAAATCAATTTTACGCAATGAAACCAGCAATCAAGTTACATTTTATATTGATCAGATTTCATCCACAAAATACATAATACATGCTCTACCCTTCTGTGGTTCAAATTTCTCCACCCGCCAAAAACACAAAAAAGTTAAACAAAAATTGCGAGTAATTGAACCACGGAACATAACAAATTGCGAAATCAAATGGAAAACTAAGCCACCGACATTAACTAACACAACAATTTTCAAAGAAATCATCTAGAAAATGGAAAACGACAAAAAAACAGGAGAAAATAAAGAAAAACTGAAAGCCACCGACATTAAGAAAGACAAAAAAGATCTTAAAGAGGCAAGGAAATGAAAATGGGAGTAACAAACTGAATGATCTGATCAAGATCAAAATCATCGATGATTGAAACCTGTAAAACTAAGCAACATCGAAAGAGTAATTAAAAAAAGAAAAACTCGAAAACCTGATTCGAATCGCGAAATCAAATGGAGAACAGGAATCGCATTCTTCAGATATCGTGTTGGAAAGAGTAGGAAACAGAAAATGTAATAGACGATGAATCAGGTAAGGGTGGATTCGTACATGAAGCAGTGGAAGAAAAAGAAGGTCCAATGGCGGGGAGAGCGGTTTTTATATGGCTAAAAATATATATATATTAATAATTTATTAATATATAAATATATTTATGATAGCGAGAAATTACATTATAGGGTAAGAGCTACTTTTAAATTAAAATCCAATAAAATATGTATGTATAAAATTCATATAACATAATATAAGTAAATAAAAAAAATGGTAATTGAAAATTTAAAAAATTAAAAAATAATTTTGATTTGTGGTTCCCAAATTAGTGGGTTTGGAATTTTGTAAAAAGTCAAAGCAATAATCGGCTATCCGTCAGGGTAGTAATTGCAATCCACTTATTTTAACTTTTCTCGGGTCCTGACTGTGTGTGTAAGCTATTCTTGTGCTCCATTTTAGATTTCCTGTAATCTAATTTTTTAATTTAAATTCAAATTTACTATATTCAAATCTAATTAAATTCCTTTTTATTATTATTCATAAGGATTATTAGGGTTTTGTTATTACAAAATTTTACAATTTTTTTATTTATTTAATATTGCTATATATGAATGAGATATTGAAAATTATGTTTTTATTCGATAAAAATTCACAAAACCCGAACCACATCTCTGTATTGGATTTAAAATAAAATCCAACCGTTCTAAATGGGAAAAATGAGTCAAGTTTCGGTGGACATGATTGAAAGTTTTGTTATCAAAGGCGATTGTGAATATTCATATAGTTTTATTTTATGTTTAGCTACATCACTTTCCCAAGGCAAAAGAACAAGACCAAGACCATAACTATACAAAGAGTGAGGCACCTACGCCCACAATCAAAACTAATATGCTCTCACCAGAGTTCAAGTTTCGTATCACTACCATACCTAATATAACATAATAGCCCTAATTCACCATTAGCATATATTATCTACTTTGGCCTAGTATATATCACGGTTTTAAAATATGTATATTAGGAAAAGGTTTCCAAAACCTTATAAGAAATGCTTCACTCCTTCACCAACCGACGTGGGATCTCAAAGTAATATACTTAATATAAATTTTATCACGGATGTACAAATTTTGGATCAAATATATCACTAATTAACAAAACTAATCATGTTTGCATCCAGACTCCAGGAATTACAAGGGTAACTCAAAAAAAAAAAAAAAAAATCAATTATAAATAAGAAGCCGATATCAGGTTTTCACTCAGCCCATTAGCGAGCTCTCTTCAAAAGGATAAAAGTTTGGTTTGGTTTTACAACTAAACGGACCAAAAATGTGAAATTTACTATTTCTACTCCAGAGCCTCTGGCACCAGCTCTACCGAAGAAGACTAAAAGGAAAACAGACCTGAAAGAAAGACTCGAAGAAACAAGGTGGGGCAAGGACTGCAGCATCAGAGCCTTTCTAGTCGGTCACAATTAAGGTGGTCGTTTTGATCGATATCTTTACCAGAACAGCTTTCTGCCTTACGACACGCAAATTCCCAACGAGATGCGTAGTTTAGAGTCTGCCCCACCACTGACAACACTGTCACCTTTCCACCAATCAGCAGACAGTACCTGAATTTTGCAAAATATCAACATTGTAGAAAAACAATGAACCAAGGCTGCAAAGGGCAAAGGCTACATGGCTAAGGAAAAGAATGGGTACCTTGTCTTTGTGAGAGTCAATTACAGCTAAAGGCCACTGTAAGATGAACAAAACAATATTTCTAGTGAGGCGTGATGCATTTACAATTCAGAACAAACGGTAGAAAGCAAGAATATTCGAGTACCGCAGTTCTTAGATCCCACAGCCTAACTTTCCCATCATAAGATGCAGACAGCAAATGGAAACTAGATTTATCGTGCCACTTGCAAGATGAAATCCAGGATTTATGGGACAGGAATTGAAAGATAGGAGAAGATGTTCCTAAACGGGGAAAAAAAGCAATATTAGAAACAGAAGTGTTTTAGAGGGAAATCTCTTTGCAGCCCTTTTTTCCTATTCCCATATACCTGGCTTACGAGGATCCCATATCCTAACGGTGGGGTCTGAGCCACCAGCAGCGATGAGAGTGGAACCTTCACCTCCAACGTCAAGGCAGTTGAGTGCCTTACCACAAAACTACCAATGAAGATAACTTTTTATGAACGAATTTATCTTTCATTAAGATAATATGAGAACATAAGCCATTCAGAGAAGAGGAACCTTGGCGCTAACTTTACGCTCAAATGCTGCTTCATTGGGTAGGTAAAAACTAATAACATGCTCATAAATGGAGATTTTTCAAGTGTCAAATATTCTTTACTACTACTTATAGTTTTAAATTTCACATTATCAAAGCAAACAAAATGTTGAAGTTCTTTCGCTCAGAGATCAAGCTTTTTCAGACCATATTTCCATAAAACCTGGTTTCTAAAGAAAATTGCATGAAAATGGCGAATGTATATCGTCTTATGAATGCCCACCTCATATATTTTGAACAAAAACTTTAAAAAGTCAAAAGTAAAGTTTACTTCACTAACACTAGCACAAAGAGAAACATAGAGAGAGTTGGGAGACGTACAATATTAAACAAATCTTTGCCTGTCTCGACATCCCATCTTCTTATAGAATGGTCCCACGATGCTGAATAAATTTCTCCATGCTGCGGCCACACAACTGCTGACACACATTGTGTATGGCCAACAAGTGTAGCAACAGAGTCCCCCTGTTAGATATAGAACAAAATTAAATGCAGAAGATAAAAATTGGTTAGAAATAACAGAGAATTATTTTTCGTAAAGGTATGGAAAGAGGCAACTCAAATTAGTCAAGGGGGAGGGGGGGGGTTAGAATTCTAGTCACAAAGTGACTCGACCTATGACCATTCAACGAACTTAAATATTTAACTAGTATAGAGGCATTCCTTATGCTTAGTTCATGACCAAAATCTTCATTTTCCATCATCCCCTTGAAACTGAAGCTTCACAGTAACATGTTCTCCAGTGGTAGACTAATATGGTGTCGTGCAACATGATGTCTAGCCAAATTAACTTGAAAGAAAACAAAAACTACGTTTTACCTCTAACTGAGATTCTTCAACCTGGTCATTCTTTCTTCTCTTTTTAATGGAGACGTTGCCTTCAAAATGAGTTTCATCCGTTTGCCATAAATTGATTGTGCAATCCCAAGAACCTGAACAGATCTAAATTACATAATAAAAAGATCCAAGTATTATGAGCTAGAGATGCAAGTAGACAGTTGTAACTCACTTTTTACTTGGAAGAAATGAAAAAAATACAGAACAGCTAAAAGAATGAGATTATACCAGGTCTCCAGATTTCTGTGATGCAACACTTTGTACAGACAATCTATGTCCTTTCAATATTTTGAATGGCCTTATCTTGGTAGGGTTGCTATCCCTATCGTCTTTTGAATACTTCAAGAGGAAACAACAAAAAAATTGTTTTTAATTATCAATGACATCAGTCCAACTTTAAAGCAGTACTTTCTCAAAGTTACCTTCCACAGCCTAAGTGTTTGATCCTTCGACGCAGTGGCAAGAGTGACACTAGCTGCTTCTGTATTAGCATGGGCAAGAATTAATAAAACAAACATAGAGACTAGACTAGAGAGTGGAATAAGAATTGAAAATAGAAATATCAATTGAAATTTAAACTTGAATTAGATCACCACATTTTACTAAAATAATACAATATAATAAATTAGAAAAAGAGTGGCATTTTACGGGAAAATCAGAGATAGTTCAGAGCCACAAGTTCTTAGAACCATAGATTAACTGTCTCTAAAATGGATAGGATCTAGATAATACACGGCAAACACCACCGCATGCACAAGAAAATAGAAATCCAGACAAAAGGAATTCTAGCACTTTCAGAGGAGAAAACTTGAGTTAAAGAACCTTGGAACGTTGAAGTGCTTCAGCATGTACAACAAATTTTGAATCAAAATTTCTCACACAAAAGTGAATCAAAATTTCCAATATATTAACACACAACATTCTGACACCAGGTGTTAACAAGAAATAACGATAAGTTTGATATAGAAAACAATTAAAAGTTAAAACAACTGGCAAAGCATTGTTCAGCGTGGATCAGGTTGTAAGAGCTAACAATTTAAGTAAATACCTTCAGGATTAACAACACAAACAGAAGATATTGCGTCCTTGTGACCTTCAAGAATATGTGTACACAATCCTGAAGATTCCCAAACCCTAAGAAACAATCGTAGAAGCTTTTAGCTAACATAACAATCCAATTCATGAAACAATAGTAGCAAAGGCTGCTCAATTCATGGGTTTCTTCAAGTACTAAAAAAATATTACAAAAAATTACAGATTACCTTCCTAAGCCATCATAACAACCTGTCAAAATAAACCTACAAAATACGAGTGAGTAGAAGTTCAGATTGTATGTATATAAGTACATATAATATTAAATTAATTCTTTTAATAAGACGTGTCTACAAACTAATTTGAATCCTAATTGTAACGATACAGCAGTAACAGTTCAATGATTGTGTATGTAAGCTGTTACTACTGAAAAAAAGATTCAACACAAACAAATAACACATAGTATGCACATTCAATAAATTACACTATGATGTGCTACATGCAGCGATAAAATACACCAGCTTAGGACAAAAATGGCTCATTGCGTTAGTCTTTATCTTTATTTAACACTTGGACAGACTAATCCAAGAGGTGGAAAATAAATTGACGTCAGTCATTACCACTAAACAGAGATGTGAACAATAAATCTTCAGAACTCGAAAGAATTTTAAATTGAAGCATGGTTACTGAACTTAAAAAAATGGATATGCAAGTAACAATGAGAATCATGTATCATCTAGAGTATTACAATTAACAAAGTAGATATTGCATCCACATGCTTACCCGGAATGAGACCCATCAACTGCACTGACCCAGTCATCGTGAACAGAAGGCTCTTCCTCCCTTCGGGGGACAACAGCCTTAATGTACTCAATTTCCAACACTTTTTCCTATTTTATGCCCAAATAAAAGGTCAGGAAGGTCAGTGAAATATGAAAGTTGAACGAAAAAGAGAGGCTGATGAAGGCTATCAATCATAACAAATCATAACTCAAACTCGGGTTAGATTACGTCTTCAACATAACATATTCCATATAAACAAACTTATATTCTAAGAGTTCAAAAGTTCTTTTATTTCCTTTTCATACAACTTAGGAACTAAGCAATGATAAAAATACGAGTCGCCCGAAACAGTTAAATTCTCACTGCCGATATGCCCTTGGCAAGAAGGAATTGCTCCAACGACATTCTAACAAACTCGCCATCAATTAGAAAATCGAAAGGTTCGGCTTCCCACTCAGGATTCCCTATAGAGAAATTTAAACCAAAGGAGTAAATATAAAGCAAAGAAACGAAGTTCAAATCAAACAGCGAATAACCAGACGACATAGCAGAAAAGATTATAGAACATACCAGCTAAAAGAAGATTGTTAACAACGGTGGAAAGACCCAGTCTGGTTAGGTTAGAGGGAATGGCAATGGCGTTCGTCGGAACTCTGCAAGGAGCCATAAGTTTCGTGATAAAGCGCACTTGAATTCGACGAGAGCTGTCTTCCGAAACCCCATCCATATCCATCGCTACCTCTGCGAATTCAAAATCCAAAAACCGAAGCAAGAAACGTAGAGAGCAGAATCCCGAGTTGCAGAGGTTGAGAAGCAAGAGTTCACAGACAAGATGCTACGAAGTATGGACTTCGTTCAAAAACCCTACTTTCCAAACCTAGGGGTTTTTCATTTATTGTTTTCAATTTCAAGAAAAGAAAACTCCGGTTGGACCGGCACCGGTTCAACTTTTATCTTCATTTTTTTGGGTTAAAAAAATTCATTTCAATAAATTTTAAAATTAGTTTCTACCGATTTAATATTTATCGAAATTAGTGACAGTGTGTGAACACATTTTCGAGATAAAATTAAATATATACTGATTTTTGTGTAAAGAAAAATTAACAATAAATTAATTGTAGAGACTAATTTCAAGTATTATTTAAAATGCAATGGTCAAATTTATACATTTGGAAAAATACACAAATTACAAAATGTGTAGTTTTTAAACTTCTTTTAATTGTATCATTTTTTTTTTTTAACTTTTTGTATTTAATATAATTAAATCAAAAGAGATGTATTTTTTGGGTAATTTTTATGAATGATTATCATGTAAAATGCTGTAAATGTCTCTTATAAAACTAATAACTAAAACATATATATATATATATATATATATATATATATAATTAAATTAAAAGTGGAATGCCCATTGAAAAAAGAAACTAAATACGAAGGAGTAAATTACTCATTTACAAAAATAACTTCATCCGAATGCTATTTGGATAAATGAATTTGAGTATCGAAGTTTTGGTTATTGTGATCTCTTGCTTGCGGTGAACTTGGTAGTAGCATAGGTCAATCTCCGGACTGTTTTTTCAAGGCCTGAACTTGATTCTCACTCACTCCCAGTAGTCTTTGTAATTCACTTGAAAAGTAGTCTATCTTTAAGCTTCCTAATCAACATGTTATACGTCTATCTAAGAAATTTTTACGACACCACTTTTCAAAAGGGATGCATCTATTGAAGAGAAGCATTACAACGACTACCTATATAAGTTATCCAATCAATCATCTACGAGTGCGTCTTTCAAACAAACACACTCCAATCAACCCAACAAATTTACTCCTCTTTCTGTAATTAGTTTTAGGCCAGCCCCTTTTTATACCAAGTACTGTAAAACACTACCACTTTTCTAAATAACCCTTAATTTACCCACTACAAAAGAAGTGGAGAAATTTTAGGTGAAAGAGGTTATAATCAATTAATTGTAGTTTTTCTAAAGATTATGTACAATAGTTCTCATGACTAATCTTATAAAATAAGATAATATGTGTATATATATGTGTATATATATATATATATATATAGATGGTGAATTCCTAGCAGGAATCATGAAATACAAACTCTGTAACAAGCTTTGAAACAGAAGCAGGACTGTCAACATGGGGCAGATGACCACTGTCTGTTATTATTCGCATTATTGCATTTGGTAGTTCACAGTGCAGCCTCTGCAAAACCAAACAACAATATCACTGTTTAAGCACATTTTGTCGGCAAGAACAGTCCACGAATTGTTATTTTGACAAGCAAACAGTTTAAGAAAAAGGAAAACAATACCCTACCGACGTGGCTTCAAATACTCATTTATGTAGTCATCTATTCATAGAAGAAAATTTTAAAAGGAAATAAATGTCTTTTTCTGTGTTAAGCTTCTAATAAATAACTTATAGAACATTCACAAGGACTAAATTGGATTTTTGTATGAAGTTCAGGAAAAAAAAAAAAAAAGGAGAAAACAAGAAGGTTTGAAAGTTCAAGAACCATGAAATGAAAAGCTTAGCAATTTAACAGAATAGATGGTTTCTGTAACAACTCAAGCCCTCCGCTAGCAGATATTGTCCATCTTTGGGATTTCCCTTTCGAATTTCCCTTCAAAGTTATTTAAACACGTATGCTAAGAAGAGGTTTCCACACCCTTATAAAGAATGTTTTGTTCCCCTCTTCAACCAATGTTTGTTTCCTATCTTATTTATAGATTTTAAGTTCATGAGTAAAATCAAAACTCACCACTGCATCTTTATAGCGAATAATTCTGTCATCTTCGCCTGCAATGATGAGTGCTCTGTGCTTGACCTGTTGATTAAGTACAGAGAACAATGTAAATATAACGTTGTCATACAGCAGGGACACGAACTATCTATCATCTGAGCCTATACAAAATATAATATTTGAGAAATTATTCACTTTTTAACCATGATGTTTCATTTCAACTCAAGAATCCCAAACCACTGTGGTCGCAGGTTCAGTTAAGATTTCTAGATTATGTTTAGGAGTAGGTTTGAAAGGAAAACGAATAATACTAATCAAGTAGGCAGCTAAACACCATGAAAAAATTACCCAACATGGTCCTACTATTTCTGATTTGGCCCTTCATTATCCAAAAACCAAGGTTAATGTAAATCATTGGAAATACTGATGGAAAAGTTGAATTTAATTTCTCAGAATATTTCAGCAAATGAAACTCAGATCTATTAAAAAGAGATCCAAAAAATGAGTTAAAATCCAGCTTCGTAATGGCTATTTATGGATATACCTGTTTAATCAGAGAAATTACATTGTAGCCTCCACTGTACATAAAATTAACAGTTGCATCTTCCCACCAAGGCAATAGACAATGTAAACGGCCAACCTAATCCGTACAATAACAATATTGTAAGTAGATTGGCATGTCATCACACACTAACTAAACAAGATAGGAAATCTGCAGCTAAACAAGAAATATCTCACTTTCATATTTATGACAAATACATTTTGTTAAGGTCAAGAAGGATTTGATGGAATTGAAAATACTTGAGTTATAAACGAAAAGATTAAAAAACGACGGCAGGGAAAAGAAAGAGACCATCCATCAGCCAAAGAAGTGTCTGAGATTGTAGGTTAATGCCTTATTTAATGGCATATTTAAAAACAATCTTATACAGGAAGGATACAAGAGAAACTTACATTCGTCCATTCTAAATTTCGAGCAAGTGAAAGTTCATTGAAGGTTAGCTTATTTGCTAAGAGGCGCAACGGGATGCTTTTCAACAAAGAAACCTGATATACAATTCGTTAAAAAGTACCTGTCAGCGCTATACAAGCTTCGGGGCCTGTCATCATGACAGACATTTCCTAAAATCAAGCACTTAAATCTTATTTGAAGAGTAAAGAAAGTCAAATCTGCATACGTAGTTTACTTCGTTAATAACTCCTCAAGTATATTAAATCACATGTTAGGCGGAAATTTAAATCTACAAATCTCCTAGAGAAAATTCGGATGCCTTAACCACATAGATATCCTAGTTGGCAAAAACAAAAAATAAAAGGTTATGGAAAGAGTTTATGTCATGGCGTTTCTTTTTCTAGCATTGAATTCACAAGCTTGAAAGTATTATTGCACATGAGAAGTGTTTAGTAAAACAAAAATTTAACAAGATAACGCAGTACAGAGTAAACAATTTTGTTAGGAAGGCAATAAAAGCTTAAAAACGTTGTTGACTCAGCCAATTTATCATATCTTCCAAAAGTAGTTTAAAATTGTTAAATCGTAATCTGTAAAAGTAATGAAGTTTACAAGAAAAGAAATGGCAAATTAATTACTGGCATGCACTACGTTATGTGCCATGGAGACCTACCCCAGCATATGCTACCACTTTCGGCAGCTTTGTAGGATGCCCAGTGCAGTTGCTATACACACAAGCATTGATCAAAACCAGCTTTTCCACCTGTGAAACAGTCATTAAAAAAATTTTACCACTAAAACCTGACAGACATCGTCTAGAACCGTAAAGAACATTAAAAAAAATAAAAAGTAGAAGATGGAACAAAATTAAGAGCCTGGAAGATGATTCCGGGTCTAGAATTTCCAGGCTGCAAGGACCTTTGTTTCTATAAGTTTGATGCCTTTGTTTCACATAAAATTTTAATGAGATAATTTGGTAAGTATATATTATCAAGATCAATTAGAAAGCACCCTGAAGGATGGTGCTATGTATAAATTTTCAATTCTAAACATCCACCTGTTGTAAACTAGAAATTAAATTGACCAATGACATTGCAATATGGCATGGTAGGCTGATGAGGCAATATGTATGGCAGCAAACTCAATCGCTATGACCAGCAGGCGACACATGGAAGAGCTGTATTAAAAAAAGCGCTAGTTTTAGGCCCTATGCTCGCACATCACATCTGATACATGCACCCCCTTTGTTACTTCCAGACATGCTCGTGACTCAAATGTGAAAACTCCGCGTAAGAGTTTTTCCACTTCCAGACATGCTTGAGACACATGTGAAACCTCCATGCAAGAGTTTTTCCACTTCTAGACAAGCTTTTGGCTCGCATGCGCAACGTCCACGAAAGGTTGTTTCTCTTTTAGACACTCCAGATCCAAATCCCTTTCTAGAATGGTTTTCCGTTTTTCCCCTTAATTTCCCACAATTTATCTCCTCCCTTGGATCTGTTAACCTCGATCCAGTGGTCAGAGTTAACCCAACCTTACCAGCCAACCTTCTCCTCCAAATCCTTTTTTACTCGCTCTCTTCTCTAAATAAAATTCCCCATACCCTATTCCTCAACTTCAATTTCCTTATTATTTTTGTGAGAGAACTTTATAGCGAGTATTTTGAAATTGGTTTTTTGTGAAATACTTGCCAGTCTGTGTCTGGAGGTTTTTGAAATTTCTTTCTTCTTGTTGGTTTGAACTTGTAACGAGGTGTGTCTAGAAAGGAAATTGATGGGATTGAGAACTAACACAGAAAAGAACTGGAATTTCTTTTCAGCCTGAAAAGAAAGCAGAAGAAAAAAGGTTTTGTACGTTTTGATTCTCACTGGCAAGAGGAGTGTTACAGACTTATAGTGAACTTCTTGAGGAAAAGCCTAACGGACATAGGCTTCATTATAAGTCGAACCACTATCTGTTGGAACTTGTATAATGGTATCGAGTTCTCAGAATAAAAAAAAACATATCAGAACACAGTATCCTTCATCTCATACATAATCAAAATAAAAGAGTTGCAATATAGAGCAATGATAATAAGTGATATCCAACAGTTCATTGGCGATAATAACACAGTTTCCTTCATTTCTTACACATCTAAGGATAAAGTAATCATGTGATATGAGAGCTAATCATGTGATATGAGAGCTCGAACTACATTGTTCACATTCTTCATGCACAAATTCTCAGTATACTTGCATTACTCTAGGCTAGATAGAAAATAAATACTTACAGCTTCCGGATGATTAACTGCAAAGTCAAGTGCAACAGCTGCACCAAGGCTTGGTCCAACTAACACCATTGGCCTCTTGATGTAGGACTTCCAAAACTAAAACCCAAATTAAAATTTAATTATAGTCCAAAACTACTGTTGTGAATCCAAGCCATTACATCAACAAATAAAACTTCACAAAGAATGATCATTCTCCAAGTTTCAAGCACTTTTCAGACGTAAGAACACATGAGTAAATCGAGACCCCATTAATCCTTATAAACAAAGCAATGTGAAGAAGGTAAAGTGATTAACCTGGTACAGATGAGAGCGCTTCGTTTGCACATTACATGGAGGAAGACTATCTAGTATACATTAGTATAATCAGGAAACATATAAGCGTGAGAAACGTTTTTAGAGTTTATAAAATACAATTAGGAAGCAGAAAATATAAACAAATGAACTCACCCAAGTCAGAAAAGCCCCATCCAAGAACATCAACAGCCCACGTTTCTAGTCCAGCCTCTTCAAGAAGAGGAAACGCATAACTCCATTCCAAACAAGAACTGTGTGATAAAAAGCAATGAACACATACCACGTTAAATGGAAACAGTACATATTTAAAAAATTAATAGAACAAATCTTGATGATTCCAATACAGACCTGTCAAAGCAATGGAGTAGAACCACTGGACTCTTCTTGCTTCTTATTACTGGTTTAACACAGCTGCTCATAAGGCGAGTTTCTGATAATGTGATCTGAAAAAAGGGACAAGTAGTATAAAGGATCATAGTGCAAATAATCTTCAATGAAGACGAGAAGAGACACAGTGGGTGGGGAAAGAAATCCACCCATCTCCAAATCTCTCGCAATGGATTCCCAACGTACAATGGCGAAGTGAATTCGAGTCCAGTTTCTAAGCAGTAGAAATCACATTGTAAACGAATCTTATAGCTCGATTCCTTCTCAGACGCTGACAAGAAAGTAAGCACGCAGTATACACGAGAAAGGCGATTATCACGACGAGAAATTCCGTGGTTGTTTTTGGTTTAATACTACAGGAAATAGACGTTGTTCGAAAATCACAAAGATCAAATCAAGAGAGGAAAAAATAAGCCCGCGAGAGAGACGTCTCTAACAAGAACAATGATCGTCACAGTGCTTTACCATACTTCAATTTCATCTTCAAACCACTCGATAAAAAAAAGGCAGACAAAACCAAAACAATTCAAGACGAAGAAGAAACCGAATAAGACACAGAAGAAGCAGAAACTAGGAGAAACAAAAGCAAACTCCTCTGTGTAAGATCAATGCACCATTGATTTCATCCAATAAAACACAAGAAGAGAAAGAATAGTGAGAGAGAAAGCGTTCTACCGGTAGCCTCTCGATTTTGCGAGCCATGGTTCTAGCAAATGGATCTTTGATTTTACCGACCTCTTTAGGAAGAAACGAAGGGAAACCACCACAGTTTCCATCAGATAAAACATCTACAATTCCAAGACCTTCACATTTCGCGGACATTGGCGTTCTCGTAAGCTGGTGAAGCGCCAATGAGGGGAACCCCCACTTCAAAATCATGGTTCGACGACTAAAACTGAAGAATGAAAGCCAGAAATAAAGATTGCATCAACATCACTAAAAAAAAAGGGCACCATGGAAGTAAAATGAAGAAGAAGAAGAAGACAAAGTCAGACTGTACGCTGCGTTGGCGCTTGATTTCGACCATACACGAGCTAGAGTTGCGTCAGCTTAGTTCTTCTTCTGCGTCTGTAACCGTTTTTGGGAACTTGAGCTGCTAAATAAAAAAGGCAATTCAAAGCTTCTGCAAACTGCTTCCACTGAACGGCCATGAACGAGTAAACAACATGGTTGCAGATTAATTAAGGTGGCAGAAATGGCAATGAACAACGCCCTGGTTTCGGTTTGATCTTAATGAATCGTTGTTCTTTTTAGAAGATGAAAGATTCTCACGCAATATTGTGCACTCTGAGCATACCATGACTCATACCTATGAAAGAGAGAGTATTCAACTTGGGAACTTTTATCATCCAACCGTTCTAAGGGAAAGATTATACAATCATTTTTAGAATATATTTCGTGGCCTTGTTTCTGATTTTTTTCAAAAAGAATATATTTCGTGGCCTTGTTTCTTATTTTTTTCAAAAAATTCTAAAAATAATAGTATCACACGACTCTCCACAATGGTATGATATTGTCCACTTTGAGTATAAGCTCTCATGGCTTTGCTTTGGGCTTCCCAAAAGGCCTCATACCAATGGAGTTAGTATTCCTCACTTATAAACCCATGATCATTCCCTAAATTAGCCGATGTGGGACTTTCATCATCCAACATCCCTTATTGTATTCATAATCTTATGAAAGAAAAATAAAAAAATAAAATTGTGTAAGTTATGATCAAAAGTGTATCAGTATATTTTTTGCTTTTATTTTTATGAAATATAATTGTACTTTTATTAATTACCATTTAAATCTTGATCGTTATTATTTTTTAAATAATTTAAATAATGAATATTATTCTTATTATTAATGATAAAAAAAATTTAAAAATTATTAATAAAAGTCAATAATTTTATCTTTATTGACCCCTAAAAAAAATTATATTAGAAAATTACACCTACCATATTTAAAGGTGGATAATTCAAGTTGAATGAATATTCGAGATTTATGTCGATTAAAAATAAATATTTATTACTTATACTAAAATATCATTTAAGTACATTATCTAAATACATTAAGCTTCGATGATAATATTAATAATATGCATTAAGTTTTTTTAATTTTTAAATTATTAATTTTGAAAATAATATTTAATGTCTACCTACTAAATTTTAATGCTAAATCTTTAAATAAACGTGAAACATCCAAACAAAAAATAATATTTTTTATTTCTCTTTCACTCAAAACGTCTATTTTCGTATTTACTAAAATTATATTGTCAGAGAAAATAATTTTTCTCTCTTATAAAAAAAAAAAAAAAAATCTCTGAGAATAATATTATTTTTGGAAAAAAAAAATATATTTTCCTCGTTCGAGACACCTTTATGAGATTAGCAAACTTAGTGATATATTTTTTACTTTCACTATTATTATTGTGTAAATTAATTAGTATTATTATATTGATTTTCTATGGATATTATTTGTTATATTTTTCTAATTATAAATTTAATTCCTACCTTTTTTATAAAAAAAAAAATCGAATTTTGTAATTTTACACGTTAAAATTCGTTTTTATAATATGATACTATGAATTATAGAAATAAAATTTTAATTTTTAAAAATATAAAGCTTAAATATAATTTTTATTCATAAACTTTAATTTATTTAAGAAAGCTCAAAATAGGTTATAATTAAAAGGACCACATTGAAGTATAATTTGGACTATCATTATTAAATTCATTGATGTAAAGTTCCAACAAACAAAGGTGTCGTGTTGTGTGTGAAGACGGTTCCACTTTCATTTTGAAGGTGGAAAATGTGATTTTTTATTTTATTTTTTGAAATTATCGAGATAATTAATAATCGATCGGACCTTCGATTGGACTACATTATGATTCTTGTTTCAATGGATTTTTTTTAGTTAATATTTCTCTCTTCCCTCCAACGTACTTTGTTACCACCATCGTTTTTCTCCCTCCGTTCCTCGTTGCTGCTCTCTCTTTAAATTTGGAACGAAGAGGCATTTCAACTTCTTCCGCAATCACTTCCCTCTTTACAACTAGTTTTGGATGAAACGGACGGTACTTTCAAGGTGTTTCAAAAATACTTCTCTAACTTGTTGTTGCATCAATCTTTACAAAACTTCAATCTAACTTGTTGTTGTTCGACTTCCTTCAACTGTTTACCATTTTTAATAGAAAAATAGTGTTGTTGCATCAATCGAATGCCTCTTCAAATCTAGAGTGAAGAGACTCTTTAACATTTTCATTTCAAGTTTGGAATGTAACGATCTGATTTTTAAAATAGTTTACTAAAATTATTCTCTCGTGCATGCTAAGGTCAAATATCCAAAAAAATCTGAAAAATCATTATTAAATAGCTTAAACTATATAAAACAAGTGACATGATATAACTGATCATGCATTTTTCATATAAGTATTTGTTAGGAATCACGAACCTCCGGAATGATATGATATTGTCCACTTTGAGCATAAGCTGTCATGACTTTATTTTTTGTTTCTCAAAATGTCTCGTACCAATGAAGATACCATTAATTACAAATCCACTTTTAAAGAAAACCCAGCAAATCAAGATGATAACGTTGGATTGGATCAAACACAACGGTACACAACGGTACGACGTCGTTTGAGCTGGACCAGCCGGTTCAAAGTATTAAAGGCCGGTGGAACTCGAAGTCAACGAGATTCCGAAAACATTGACCTGGAAAGCCCATTTTGACCCATTAATGACTACTGAATTTACTTTTATACCCCCAACTTTCTTTCGGGCTTTTTCATTCATTTTTAAATCGTGTACATAATCATAAATTTAATTTTAAAAAAGAAATTATATAGAATTAATTTTATTCCAATAATAAAATAAAACCAAAAATTAAAAGGATGAATCTGTTGAGAAACAGTTAAAGGGTAGAGTGAATACAAAGAAGTTGGGAATGATCATCTCCGGTTGGTGTTGGCCAGTGATTTTGGAGATCCCTCAAACAGATCAAGAAGGAATCCCTCCAAATCATCTGGAGTGTACTTGATCAGCTTGTCACTTACATGATTATTACATCTTCCAAAGAATGCTCGGTACGCCGGGATCACTTGGAGCGACGTCGAGATTCTCAGGTCGTCTCGAAGCCGAGAGTCGTGAATGATCCATGACGTTTGAGTTTTGTAGATCTCTTCGAACGCGACATTGAAGCTACGCAGCCTCTCTTTCAGCACGTTTCTCGACACTGAATTAGAACCCGGATGTTGAACCCCGTCCTCCATAAGGTATAACACTATTGAATTCCAACTCGCCCTCTTGTAGTTTAATACATGCTGCTGGAAGTTCATGTAACGTTTTCGAACCCAATCCTCCCCGAATATCTGGCTAAGTTCCGAACCTCGAACCTTTTGAGCCATGTAATGTATATTGTTCATCAGAAAGAAGTGCTGTAGAGCTGGATCTTTGTATTGCTTCGACTTCTCTTCGAGGTTACTCTCTAGAATTGTTGCAACCAACCGAAAATGGCGAGCCATCGGAGAGAACTCGCCTTCTTTTTCTTCTTCTCGACTTGGATTCTCAGAGGACGATGGTGAATTAGGATATACATCTTCACCGTCTCCGAGGAGCACATTGAGGGAGTTGCCATAGTCGGTAAGAATCAGAAGGTAATTCATGACATATTTCGTTAGATGATGGATGCCACCACCTGCAAATGCATTCGGCGATGTGTTTGCTGCAATAGCTTTCCCGAACTCGAGGAATGTCGCTGTAACGGATTTACCTAAACTATTTAGAACATCATGATATTCAATTCTAACAAAATATCCAACACCACCGCAGTATAATGTATCGATGTCGGAGAGATGCTCTCCGACAACCTCGTACATTTCAAGTATACGATTCAGTTTTTCGGGCGGATGAGGACCTATAGCCATGGCCTCGCCGAAGTTCAGAAGCTGCAGCATTGATGCCTTCGATGATTCGACAAAACAACTCAAACTAACCAATCCTTCATCCCCAAAAACTTGATCACAAAGGAATTTTTCACTCGCTAAATAGACTCGCACGAATCGCTTCATCGCTCGGTTCCATTTCCTGATCTTCGAGTTCAACGTAACCCAATCCATTTTCAGCACATCCTCAATACTCATTTTCTCCATTTCAAGCATCGATAAGCACTCGTTTAAAGCCTCTCGACGAAGATGATTATAAGCTTGAATACACTCCTGATCATAACCAGCCTTGAACATAACATTAGCAATACCTCTAAGCTCAATAACCGCATCCGAATTGACCAAATCAATGATCGAATTCTCCAACGTTCTCCCAACGCTACAACTCCGAACTGAACTCTCAAAAGATTCATCTCGATATAAACTCGTCGATCCCTCCTCCACAGAATCTTCCGTTACATGGGACGACACACTCTCAGGCTCATATTCAAGGCTACTCTTAGCAAGCAAATGCCTAAACTCTTCCTCAAGCCTCGCCATAGCCGTTTGAAGAACATCGTGCGCCTTCCTCGAAAGTTCATAACCGTGTTCATCCTCAAAACACAAACTCTCTAGCTTCCCAACCAACTCCCAGGCATCATCAGCAGCATTCAGATACTCGCACGCATCGTTCGGGAAAGCCGAATCCCAAATCATAGACTGATCAGCCTCCCATCCCATGATTTTCTTCTGCACTACATTGAGCCTACTCTCAATCTCTTCAACAAGCCCAACATCCCTCTCTTTGGTCACTCCAATTTGATGATTTTGTGTGGTTATTAATGATAACTTTGAGCAAAGATCAACCATAACGCTCTTGGTATCATCTGAAAGGCTTATATTTGAACTCAAAGCCTTAATAATGCAATTAGCTGCAGCAATTAGCCGCTCCTCTACTCCTAAATCCGAACCCATAAACTCACAGTCCCCCATATGCCAGAAATCAACAACAAACAGAGCCCAACAACAACAAGCAGTATCAACAAAGAAATGGACACCAAAAACAAAAGGCTTCAACCAATTCCGCTCCAAACAGAGTGAAAACTCCTGCAGAAACCAAATTAGAAGAGGGTTTTTGAGGAACAATATCAAAGTTCAAGCAATCAACTAATAAATCAGCTAATCGATTCAGAGAAGATCTAGAACGAAACAAACCCTGAAGTTCGGGGAGAACAAGGAAGTGTACGAACCTCGGAATCTGCAAATCTGAGAGAGATGAAGCTCCAACAATGGCGGCTAAGTTTCCTCTCCTCGAATTCGAAGCTTTTTTGTTCTGGGTGTTCGGATTTTAAAGCTTTTTGGGGTTCTTTTTTCGCTTTTTTGCAGGAAAATACTCAAGAATTTCGATGGATCTTCCGTCGAAGGACGTGGGGTGGAATATAAAAGTGATGGAAATGGAGGCTTTTGGTTATTTATTAAACGGAAATTTGGAAATGGTCAGTATTCCCACTTGTTGACTGACCAACGACAGGGTTTTTCATTTTGTATTCTTGTTCATGAGCTGAGAGACAGAGCCTGTTTTTTTAATATTAATATTTAAATCATACAAATTAAAGGACGAAATTAGTATTAAAAACTTAAAATTTTATTTTTATTTTAAAAGAATTACCATTTATTATTAAATTTGAAAATAAATTAATTTCATTTAAATTATAATAAATAATATAGATATTTTGTGAGATCTCATATTCGTTCCCGGTTTTGCTTGTAGTCGTTGTCTTTAGCTTATGTAGTGGTCGGCCTTCCCTTCCTACATGCACGCGCCCGCCAGAATGCCTCCTTGGTTCTGCACAAAGCCAAGCCAATACATACAATAGGCGAAGTCAAGACCCCCATTTCATAGCGCCTGGGGAACGCAAGTTTGATCGAGGATTGAAGAGGTGGAAGAAATTGGTATGGATTTATGAGTCTTTGTGCTAGCCGTATGCGGTGAGAGTCGCACGTACGGTAACGAGGGGGGTTCGCGTCTATACGTGTAGTGTGGTGTTTGGGCCTACCCACCCTATTTGTTCCATGATCTATGGGTCTACTGGAGCTACCCACTTCGATCAATTAGCCAAGATTTTGACCGGATACGAAATCACTAGTGCTCGATCTAGTGGTATTTTTATGGGGATTCTATCTATCGTTGTAGGATTCCTATTCAAGATCACTGCAGTTCCTTTTCGGGCTGATGTAGGACGGACGGCCGCCTATAGGTGGTAGGGTAGGGTTGGTGGTACCGCTCAGATTGTGGCCAATCTTCCTAACCACGCGCGGGCCGGACTTAGAGTGCGTGAAACTCATCACTACCTCGTAAGGGCGTTGAGACCATAGCATGTTACACAAGAAAACTAATCCTTCTAAAAAATCTATTTAATATATTTATTTTAAAATAGGTTATGGCTATATATAACCGATCAAATGGATAATATCTGCTAGCTAGTCCGGCCCTCATCCGACAGTGTCGTGCGAGATTGGTTTTGAGAAAAAAAAAATAATAAATAAAAGAAAAGTTTGTGGACATTATCAGTTGGGCCGACATGGCCCAAAGTTGCCTTTTATCTTATCATTTATCATTTTCTCTCTCTTCATTTAAAAAATATATATTTTTCTCAATATGGTTTTGTTATTATGAAAACAAAAATATTTGCAAACGAATTTTAAAAATATATATAATAAAATAATAATAATAATAACGTTGTGAACCAATAAGTAAGGAAGTCAACGCTATATTGGTCAATATACTAGATAGAGGACAACTTTTAAGTTGACTAAGTCAAACTACGAGTTAATGTGAACTAACTGGAAGTTGATGTTGTTAACTAATTTGGAGATGAGTCGGTTACATTAACCAATTAGAATGGAATTGGTTGATGACATTAATGTTATTAATTCGTTATCAATCATACATATTTTATCTGATTGAATACACGTTAATTGATGTCTTGTTCGTTTTAAATACGTTATATTAAAATTTTCAATGCTGATGATTATAACTATAATTAAATAGTTCGGTAAAGACCGTCATTGTTATAATAATAGTTACTTATACTTTAATAATATTAAATTTTAAAGACCACCGTTGTTGTTTCATGTTTGTTCGATCATATTTTTTTCAGTTTAATTCAGTCATATTTAATTTTTTAAGCTCGTTATTATGCTATTGTTCATGACCTCCCCGACACAGCTTTTGATATTAACATCAGTTTACCACTTCTATTTTTTCGCGATCGAACTTTCAATTAGGGTTTCCTTAATTCTTTTTAGGGTTAGGACAATAAAAGAACCAAAATTAGACTAGACTAAGAACATATAGATGGGGAGATGCTTGGTGTCATGATCATGCTTGTCCAAAGCGTGTTACCTACGATCGCGTGTTCGTTACATGCCAAAACCTTTGTGATGTATCATTTTACTGCTTTCCTTTACCGCTTTCATAATGTATAGTTTCTTATTGTATTTTTTTAAGTATATGACATTTCGGCAGAATCGTGTCTACGCGTTGGAAACCCTGAATTGCCTCAGAATATACTATAAGGGGATGCGACCCGTCCTCAATTCTTTCAACCTGGAGTTATATGCTATTTAAACCGTTGGGTTACATTTTCCACTTATAGCCTATAACATTGCTTTCTTCATTTCTCTCAAGATTCGTTTCGAACCTTTTTTCTAAAATCTCTCTCTGTCTCCGTTTTCTAAAACTTTATTTTTAAAGTAGGATCATAGGCTTGGGTATACGTGTCGTTAGGTTCAAGACGACACGATTTCGAGTGGACAGAGTCAATAATTTAAATGAAAAAATAAAAAAAAAAGTTCATGGTGCAATGAAGATTTGTCACATTTTAGAATTATGACTTAAAAAGAAATTCACAATTACATAATGATCCCATCGTAAATTACTTCTATCCCCTTTTCTCCTTCCCCAATCCCCAAATCTGCTAATAGTTTCAAAGAATTAGAACATTACATTCCACCAATTTCTTCCTTCCGAAGAGAATCATGAAAATGGGATTTCAAGATTTTGGCAGCGGTTCTCCTTTGATGAAAGATTTGAAAAGCTGAAGAGCTGCTCTTGGTTTGAACAACGGAACTTCATGCCCTGCTCCTCTCACTGTTGCGAAGGTAAGCCCTTCATAAACCTCTGTCCAACCTCCCACCTTCATCAAAACCAAAAAAAATCCACAAATTTTGATTTCATTTCCCAATTCAGTCACCCATTATCATAGATTTTGTTTCTTTGAATTGGTTGTTTTGATGTTCATATTGAAATGCAATTCAATGAGGTGGAAAACTGACCTGGTTTTTGACATACCATGGATACCATGGAACTTTCGTAGTTAATTTCAGCTGTGAAATGGAATATCTTGTTGCTGTTACAGGCACCACTGAGTCCACATCTCCACTGCAAATAGCAAATCATATCCAAGAAAATTGAGCATATCAGGTGTTTGACAAAATGCCCAAAAGAACATGAAATGTCTTTATTAGCATGATTCATTGATAGATATCATTTCCAAGAAATTGAGCATCAGGTGTTTGAGAAAATGCCCAAAAGAAATGAAATGTCTTTATTAGCATGATTCATTCAGAGATATCGTATAAGATAAAGAGATTTAACCGGTACGAATTGTCCTAGTAATCATTGGCTATAGCATATGAATTGGAAGCATTATCCTAAGAGATTAATCAAAATGAGTAGTATCAATGAAAGATGGGCACAAACATGTAGAAGCTGACTAACCTGAAAACCCACACTCTCATGCCACTTGATATCAACTCCCTGTAAATTGGAAGGATCGATACGTCGGTGTCATTCCAATTTCGGTTCAAGATTTCGCTGCACAAAAGGAAAGGTTGTTTGTTTGTTCATGGCAACAAATATACTCATGGGCATAATGCACTCTTTACCTGCAAGCAGTCCATCTATAAGGAATTTTTGTTATGTTGGCATGAAGAGCTTTCTGTACATCTGGCCTATTGTAGTATATTTCTGCATATTTCTCAGTACATGGATCATAGCCGGCCATTTGCCTGAATGCCTGATAGATAGTTCATGAACTCAACATTATTAATGACTTGAATCTCTTTTTTTTTTTTTTTTTTTTTTTTTTCTTTTCAAGATGATTTGGTTTGCAGCATAAACAGAGAATAGATACCCTGTGAGGTCGGTGAGGCAATCGCATTGTACTCTGACGGGTTGCGAGGCTACCGTCCGAGTGGTTGCAAGGAGGTGCATAAATGTTGTACTGATCAATGTTCCCAAACTCTTTATCCATGGCATAGGTGTACAAGGACTCACACTCGTTCGATTCCTTTTGTCGACTAAAATCACAAGTGTTAATGAGCTCGTGGTACGTCTTATCCGAGATCATAGCATGACTCCACCAGTAAGTTACTGTCCCTAAGTTGTCGTAGTAGTTGTCTGTCACAGCATTGCCAACCTGCGTTTCATTCACTTTTCATTCCACATAGCATTCATGATTTACATCAAGCTAAGATTCACTCCGCTTCTAACCCAGATATAACATAATGTACGAGTTCGTGTTTCGAATTGTAACAGATACAAAGTGATTGGCACAACGAAATGAAAGTACAGTGGCCCGAAAAGCCATGAGAGGAAGTTACCATGATTCCCTTGAGATGAATAGGGTGGGAGGATTTTGCATTGTAGGCCAAGATTTCTCTGGCAAGCTGAGGAACATAGTGACCAGCATAGCTTTCTCCCGTGAGAAAAACGTCGCAGTTCTTGTACCTCGGGAAACGATCGAGCCATCGCACGAGGAATTCCAGAGAATCCTTCGCTGAAACAATGTTTATTGATCAGGTACATATAATTCAACTAGTCTAACTTGAATCAAAATGCAAAAGGATTGAACTTTAGCTCCCAAAAGAGAATATGCAGAGTACTTTCCATAGTACAATGGAAGTGTTCAACAAAGTTTGAACATCTTAGAATCTCACTTTTAGCTAAATAATTCAGAGGCCATTCTTTAAACACATACCATTCAAAAATACAAAACAAAATAACTTTGAAATTCGAAAAATGAAAATTAAAATTGAAAATTCGACACACATCGCGTTTAATAAATCTTTAAAAAGAAATTAAAAGCGTTTATTAAAACTTAGAATTTCTAATTTTATGTCTGATAGTTTTTTTAGTTTATTAAGACATTTTAGTCTATATTATAATTTTTTTAATAATTGACATTGGGTTAGATTTGTCTAATTTAATTTCAATAACATAATAATATACAAGATTAAAACCTTTATAAATATTTTTTAAAATTTTAAAAATTTATTAAACATTTTTCAAATTATTTGTCTATTAACATAAAATCAACTGCGGTTGAGAGCATTCTATTCTGATGCAGTCGACAAAACTAGTCGTTTATCAAGGGTGAATATGGCTGCCACGACTCACGCTCACACGGAATTAACTAGATGTGAAGCACACTAGCCACGCCGCGGTCTGAAAAGATTTGGTCAACTATTTGGAGAAAAAAAAAACTAAATAATTTTTTTTTTTTTTTTTTATGAAATTTATGGTGAAGTGACAATTCAATTGTTGAGTGCCGTGAATCATTTAATTTCAGAACTAAAATTTTTGAATTGATATTTGGTCAAGATTTTATTTATTATAGAAAACATATTTTTTTAAAATTTACAAAAGTNATCTTTCTACAAAAAAAAAAAAAAAAAAAAAAAAAAAAAAAAAAAAAAAAAAAAAAAAAATCACTTTTCAAAATAAAACTGTCAAATCAGATTTTAGAGTTTATGAATCTGAAAAGCTATTATGTACTTATTAATTATAAAAATAATATTTAAAAAAATATACATTTTAATTTTTTTTTTTTTTTTTGGTCTGAATTAAGTGTCTTATGATTTAGATTTTCTTATTAAGTAATTTTAAAAATATTTATTAAACATTAAAAATTATATTGTAACTTATAAAAATAAAACAATAACATTATTGTGAGTCTAAATATTTGAGGAGATGAAATAAGAGGAAGATACCAGTACGATGGTCACCCGTATCGAGCAAGTCAGAGGAGCGATTGGTATAGGAGAACCCGACCCCGGCCGGAGTTTCGAGGAAGAGGAGGTTGGCGACGGAGTTCCAAGAGAACTTGTTGGTGACTAGGCCGGAGGCCGTCTTATTGATTCTAAATGGACCAATTTCTTCCGAAGCTCCATAGGCTATGGAGGAGCAACCCGGACCTAACAATTCAATCAAATAACAATTATTACAATTATTCTTTTAATGAAAAATAGTTTTTCTAAAACCAACAAATAAATAAATTATGAAAATGAGCTTCTCTGCGCTCCACATGACCGGAACGGCCGGTCAAAATTGGTTCATCATCAAAGTCATGCTTCAAAGCATAAATGCCATGTGACACATAATGGAAGCAAATGTTACTTACTCTTTACTCCATATAGATATGCATTATTCTTTCTTTTTTTTTAAATTATTATTATTTTTCCGACACTCGATACTATCAGAGAAGTTGAGCGGTGAAAAAGAGAGACAATAATGATGAACGAACGATAAAAATCACTTTTCAATATATCTACTAGTAATGACTCAAGTTCAACAATTTCAGTTTCTAATAATAACTCAAGCCCACCGCTAGCAGATGTTGTCCGTGTTAACCCATTACATATCGCTATCAGCCTCATAATTTTAAAATACGTCTTCTAGAGAGAAATTTACACGCCCTTAAAAAGAATGTTTTATTCCCCTCTTAAATCGAGCACAATAAAATTTGATAACGTAGTTAGAGAGGTTCGAAGGTGGGCAATGGCATTGATGGTTTTGGCACCAAATACATAGCTGACAAGATAAATGGCAGCTGCCCTTGTCCTTGTCCTTTTATTTATTAGTAGGAGGCCCTCTTCCTTTTTGCTTGACTTTATAATTATAAATAAACGTCTAAATAATCGACAGTGAATGAAAATAGTATTAACTTGAATAAATCGTTAGAAACATTTTCACTATATTGATGACGGGTGTTCGTGTTTAATAATAAATAGACTTTTTTTTTATTTTTTTTAAAAGGGTAAAAGACACAAATTTCCAATCAAAATAAAATATTTTAAACTAAAATACAAGAATAATAATTAATTAAATATTTTTGAAAAGGAAAAGAGAAATTATTTAATTTTGAAAAATATATGTATTTAGTATTACTTGTACAACCAACTGGTGGTTGGATCATCATTCCAAGCCACAGTCGGGCAGTCAAGTATGAGAACCCTTCTCTCTCTCTCTTTCTCTCTCTTGCCCTACTTGTTTAGGGCAGTTTCTCTCTCTAGTTTATTTTAGGGCTTTTATGATTGTGTGATGGGGAGTTATTAACCGTGCATGTCCTTTTACTGCAGTAAATAAAACTAAGTACTACCCACCACAAACGGCTAAATTTCAATTTCAATCCAAATTAAATAAATAAATAAATAAATCCTCTCATTTTCAAAGCCGCAATTAAAGTTTTTACACAGTTCCAAGAATTTCTCTCTATATTTATATTTATATTTATTTTCGTCTCATAAATATCATAATATCTTGTCGGCAACGGAAAATTAAATTTTATAAATTGGAGCCACAGCTAATTTTAATTAATGGGGCTTCTTTTTCCTTTTATAGAACGTCGACTGTAATGGGTTTTACTAGAAAAAAAAAATATATTTTTTATAAATTTAGTTTTATTATTAAATTTTAATTAAAAAAATTAATTGAATTAGTTGGTAGAGGAAAAAGACAATTGAAAATCATGTTACTCCAATGCAGCCGATGAAACAGTGCCTACATTTTTTTTTTTAATTTTTTTTATTATAATTCTTAATTTACTAAAAAAATAAGTAATAATAATAATAATAATAATAATAATAATGTGTAAAGGATGGGGAGAGATTGAGACTGACCTCCATTGAGCCAGATGACGAGGGGCTTGGAGAGGGGTTGGAGGGAGGCTTCAGTGAGCCAGTAGAAGAGGGCTCGACCTGCCACGTGGTTCACGGTCACGTACCCGGAGAACTGCTCGAACGACACCTCCGGCTGACCTGGCAGGCTGGAGATTCTGTCCGCCGCGGCTGCCTTTTGTTCATGGCTTCCGGCGTGGCCGTGAATGGGAGAAGAAATGAGTTGGAGGAGGAAAAAGGCGGTGGCTGTGAAGTAGATCTGAGAGATTGCCATCACGGTGGCGGACCACGGCGGAGAGGGTGGCGGAGGGGTTTTTCTTTTTTTTCTTTTTTAGTTTGTGTGTGTGAGAGAGAGTTTGACGGGGAAGACTGGTTTTCAGTGTGGATTAAATAGAAAACAGAGAGAGAGAAATGAAGAAATGTTTTTTTTTTTTTTTTTTTAATACTTATTTATTTAATTTTATTATCTAATTTTTTTTTTTGGGTATGAATCGGTTTTATTGAATGTTATAATTCGTAACCGAACTCTTGAGGTATAAACGGTGATTACCATGATAACGCCTCATGTCTAACATTCAGATCACACTTTGCAATTTAGATTCAGCATTTAATGGTTCTAATATTCTCTTACATTACTTAAGATATAGTCATGTTATTGGTTCATCTTGAAACATTTTAACAGTGAGTAAGATAATCGCATGCTAACACGTGTACTTTTAACATATTTTGCTATGGCTTACATATTACGTAGAAAAAATTCTCGGTACCTTACTGAAAATAAGATTATTTCAAGTAAAATACACTTAATTTTGTAATTTTTACGACTAAGACATCGAAAAAAATTACAACTTATTTTTCAATGACAAAACTACGTGCTTATGTTGAAAAATTTACGTTGGTATATATGAATAGTTTTTACTATTATAAACATTTTAAGACAAGTAGATAACGTGGTCATATCCCAAGGAAAGAATACTAACCAAAATTTCAAAAATACCCTTTTAAACATGGAATTTATTTAACTCGTATTTTAGATGATTCTCGTGGGATTACAATTTTTTCAAGAAAAACATAATTAAATTAGGTGAGTGCCCATATCAAGTCTTGAGCATATAATTAATCTTTGATAATTATATATCCATTTGGAAATTAGTTTGATGTGAAATTATCCTCTGCTAATCCTCCATTAATTCCACTAAATAAATTTAATCACAATTTGCTTGAAAACATTTCCCCCATTTTCTGCTCTTTTCCATTGTCCAATAATAAATGTAAATTATTATATATTTCTATTTTTCATTTAACAATAATAATAATAATAATTTGTCATATGTGTATTTTTTTAAAAACGAACTATTTATTTATCCCTTGAGGCAATTATTGGGTATTCAAAGAAGGGACTGATCATGTACTAAAAAACAAAGACCAATAAGATATCAAATATTTTGTATCATTTAATTTATAAGATAAAAAAACATAATAAAAACAAAGGAAATTATTGATGCTTGCCTTCAATTTTTTTTTTTTTTTTTTTTTTTTTTTTTTTTTTTTTTTTTTTTTTTTTTTTTTTTTTTTTTTTTTTTTTTTTCTCTTGGGGGGAAAAAATTCTCAAGCAATTCACTCGAGCATAGTTCAAGTTGTCTCGAACAATATTATTGCATCACTTCATAAGATGTAAGTTTCGATATTCTTCATTAAAAATTCCAAAAATTATTCGGGTATTTTTTAAAAAATTATTTTAATTTAGTGTTTATTAGTTTTAATTGCTAAACTAATTATTTTGTTTTAATCTATACAATTTGTATATAAATTTTCTGTTAAAAAAAATTATATTGAAAGTTGACTAATTAATTCCCTTATTTAAGGGATTGTACCAATATTTTTTTAGATTACGAAATATAAAAAATGGAGAGAAGTAAATTACAAGTTTAGTCTTAAATAATAAAAAAACTATCTAATATAACCTTCATTTTTGAGTTTGTATTTAACATGTGATTAAACAATAAATATGTCTAATAAATTTGGAGTAATTAAATCTTAAAAAATAATAATTGATTTATTAGATAAAATAAAATCGTAAACTTAAATGATGTATGTTGGAGGTTCCATAAATTAAAAAAAATGTAAAATATATCAGAATACTAATTCGATAAAATAAAATAGCATATTTTTTTAATTTTGAGAACTTGTCACATAAATACAAGAATTTAGAGAATTTAACTAAAAAAGAATTTAAAAAAAATCGAATTTGTAGCAAAGGTGCCTAATAAATGCGTATTTTATTTTATTTTATTATAAAAATAATAAATAAAATATAATGTAATTTCAAATAAGGCAATGTTTGGTGGTTGTGATAAATGAAGGGTTTAATTTTGCTAACAAATTTTATTTTTCCAAAATTAGAGAAAAAAAAAAGTTTTTTTTTTTTTTGTTTGGCAAAGCTTAGTTTAATTGATGCCACGTGTAATTATTAATCCATTTATCTAAAAGTAATATGACACTTTTTTTACCAAATCTTTTCTTTTGTTTCTTTCTTACTTTTCTACCTTTTGAAATTTTACTATTTTAAGATTATTCTAATATTTTAACCTATTGTTTAATAGATTGCATTTTATGAATGTGCACCTTATTGATATAAACAGTAACTTTCACGATCATGAATAATAAAAATAATTTTGTAAGCGTATTTTTAGAGTTTGAGACAAAAATAGTAGTAAAAATGGGGGGTTTTATTCCTACAAATTTAATTTTATAACTAATAAATCAATTAATTTTTAAAAAATTTCCAATACAACTCAAAATTACACCAAACAGAAATCATATTCAATACGCTCTCTGATCGGTATGCCAAGATCGAGAGAAATCCCATCACTCTGTTTCCTTTTGTTTTTACCCATATTGAGGGAGTGCGAGATAAAACGGATAGGTAATAACAATAAAGACAATGTTGTCCCATCTCCCATGGAAGGATCCTTTCCCCTTTGTGGGTTGAGTAGCTTTGTTTTTTGTTGTTTCTTTATTGAAACAAAAGCATGAAAGGAATGATTTTGTAGGGATTTGACCATACCTAAACCATTTTCAATGGAACACACAAAATTAAATAACATAATTATAATTATATTTATTTTTATATAATATATATATTTGCAATTAAGGCTCTTCAAATAATGGAGGAAGAATGGGGAGAGAAATTGCATTTAATAAATACTTCCAACCACTCCCTTTGCAATAAATATCATATTTACTTCATTTAATCCCTTTTTCATTTTTTTAATTTCCAATAATTACAAAAAAAAAATTGATTTAAAACTGGATTATAAACTTATTCAACTCGGGTTTGGTTCATTGCATGAGTTTTTAACTAAGATATCATTTAATCGTGTCATAATAACTCGTAATATAAAATGTTGAGCCGGCTAATTATTCACGATCTTCATAAAAAAATAAATTTATGGTTGAATTTAATAATTTAGGATAAAATTGATTCACCAATGGTCAATTTTTTTTTTTACCTAAATTGATTCACCAACGATTTTATCTGAAATATTTATATACGACAAAATAGTGTAAAATTCAGTGTATCAAACCCAATTTTAGTATAAAATATTAAAATTAAAAAAGAAAAGGCTCATTTATTATTATTATTATTTTAATTAACAAAATTTAATATTTTAATGTGAAATATAGATTTTATTATTCACTTAGTGCCACTTTTTAAAATTTTAACCATAGTATATTTTAGCTGTGAATCTATGACATGGGATTTGATACTCAAATCCAACACATAATAGTTTCACATTTGAATCGTGATATTAACCAATAGAATATTTTAAAGACGTTTCTAAAGTTTTTAAAAAAAATTAAAATTTTTAAAATAAAATATTAACGATTTCTATTCGAAATATATATATTTTATTTTTTTTCTTTTGAGAAAGAGTGGAAATGGGCTTATCGCTCATGTTGACAGGTGGAGCTTGAGATTGAAATGGGCTTAGTTGGGCCTTCTGGAAGATAACAAGCCCAAATAGAAGCCCAAACTTTATTTTGAATACAGAAAATGGTCAAAACTCTCTTTTTCGGCTAAAATCGACCGTTGAAATTTATTTTTGTTTGTTACCTTTTTCTCCTCATCCTCCCCAACGTTCACTTCTCTGTTTTCCATTAAATAACTCTCACCTAATCCAATTCCTCATAGCTCAAATTCCCACAGAATCTTCACCTTTCTTCTTCATTCCCTTTTGAATATCTGTAATCCCTCGAAGCTCATCGGTTCCAATGGAGATTGCGACTGAACCAGCCATTCCCACAACCCCAACTCAGTCAAAACCTGTAGATTCCGAACAACAATCTGAAACTTCCGGCGCCGGCGAAACGACGGCAACCCCGGAACTTGAAACGCCCATAAACGGAACCCCAGATCGAGAGAAGAAGGGAAAAGCCCAAAACCAAATGGAAAGTTCAAAATGTGAGTGTAAAACGCCAACCCCAGATGAGAAAACAGAGGAAAAACAGAGGATTTTGGTCCCTGTAAATGGTTTGATGATGGATCGATTGAAGGTGCCGAAGAGCCCGAACGTGGCTGGAGAAGTTAAACAAAGAGGGGGCATTGCATTTCCCAAGAATGGTACTCCGAATCGGCTGAAAGTGCCCAAAGCATTCAAATATCACGAAAGGTAATGGCTTAGAAGTGTGAGTTTTTGGTGTCCGATGTGAAAAGTGGTGAATTTGAAAGTGGTGATTCGCTGTTGTAGGTATACAAGTCCGACGGATTTGATGATGTCGCCTATCACCAAAGGCCTTCTCGCCAGAACCAGGAAAGGGGCTGTCCCTTCCAAGGTTAGCTGTCTTCTTTCTCTAACTAACTCTTTGTTATAATTATCATTCTTTTAGATTAACAAGTTTGAAGGGTTTTGTGTTCTTGTTCTGTTGATGCAGATGCATGAGCTGAGAATTTCGGAGATGAGTCTTCATAGCTGAATAAATGGGTTCTTATGGGCCTCCAAAATTTCATGAGTTCTTCTCTTTTCATTTCCATTGCTTCTTGTATCACTTCTTTATGAATATATAGTAGAATTTAATTCATTGTTCTAATAATATTGTGTTAAATCATCCCGGACAAAGAAGACGAGCCATTCAACACAAATTTGATACCATTGAATCCTGTTCATTAATGAACTCGTGTACTCACAAACCCAAAAACAGAAATTTAACAAAAATATATAAAGATTTATGTGGTTTGGAGAGAAGAAATTCTCTTATAATCCATGTGTAACAACAAATCTAGTGCTGAGAATCTCTGTACAAAAGTTTTCCAACAGCCACCTAAATAGACACTTAATCAAACTCAATACATCTCAACCATTTCTTAGAGGGTCCTTTATATAAGCACAAGAGCATTAATGTCATACATTCATGTATCAAATGGAAGCTAAATGAATGAGAGATGAACTTAATAAATTAGAGTTATGAATCAAATAAATGTCAATATATGTATAGGAGATTCAAATTCAACTATCCTTTCGAGTTCACAAAAAAACTAATCAAGTCGCGAAGAATCACTCAAGGCAAACTTGATACCATTGAATCGAACCGATATCTCCATCGATTTCGAGTTCACAAACGAACTTAACCAAGAAAGAAACAGCTTCCTCGATGGATTCAAAGCGTTGGAGATCAGGTGGAAGAGCTTCTCCTGGCCAATTTTGAAGCCAACCTTTCAAAATGGCTTCCAATTCGTGTTTGGAAACAAATTTCTCATCTTCTCCAGGCTCCAAAAGCACATACGTATCACTACTTTCATTTGCTCTTCTTCTTCTTCTACTACTCGCATATACCTAAACATTCCCCCTCATAACTCTTAGTTCATACTTCGTTTCCATTCAAAAATGGTAAGAGAAAAGCCATAAAAACAGTGAAATTGGATAAACCTTGATTTGTTGCTGATGTCTGGAGGCAGTAGGCAGCTTGGGAAGAAGAAAGGAAGCAGCACCCGACAAGCACTTGGAGTTCTGCTGTTCTGTTCTTCTTCGTCTTCTTACTGTACTCCAAAAAAGAAAAAAAAAATGAAAATCTAAACATAAAATAGAAGAAAAGAAAAGGGTAATTTCGTACATGGGTAGAGGGTAGAATTGGAATAAGAAATTATTCCATTGAAGCTCTGGAAGTGCTTGTGAAGACCTGCTCTCTCCATTTGATGCACTCTGAAGCTTCAACTGAAACAAACCCTCGTTGATTTCTTGGGGATAATGCTTTAACACTCACCAAGCTGTTTTGTTCAGCTTCTTTCCACTGTTTGCCCTCCATTTTCTTCTTATTTACCATTTTACCCCTTATTTCCAATTCATAAAAAGTTTATCAAAATACCAAAAGAAAATAAAATATTAAACTCGAGAATTCTATTAGGGTCCGAGTAAAAATAAATAGAGAATTTTGTGAGATGAGACAAAAAAAAAAAAAAAAAAAAAAATAAAC